>NC_133531.1:56312749-56625606 GCF_048544455.1 Silene latifolia | reverse complement strand
TCCAAATAGTCGAAATTAAAATGCAAAGAAGGTGAAGGAAACACTTACTTGATGATAAGAATCCTACAATATGCAATTAATCTTCAAAAATCAAGCAAAAACAAGCGATTTTCGAGCTCAAAACCACAAACCCTAACCCTCTTTGAAAACCGTGAAAATCAACACAAATTAAGGGGAAGATAAGGGGCTTTTGAAGATCAATTAGCAAACAAGAGATTGTAGGTGACGGATTTGGAGATTGGGCAAGAAAATATGGGATTTGGGGAAGAAATTGATCGCACAATGGGAAGTGTTAGACGAAATTTAGGGACAAAATGAATTAGAAAAGGAAATAAAGAGTTTAAGTTAGAAAAACTCCCGTGTCCTGTTCATTTCACTCGATCGAGTGGTTTTAAACCCCTCGATCGAGCACTGTTGATGCTTCAGCTGCATGATCGAGTAGCATTTTACTCGATCGACCAATCCCTCTTTTTGCTTTACTCGATCGACTTGTAAAACTGCTCGATCGACCGACTTTTCACTCGATCGAGTACAAAAAGTACTCGATCGAGGACTTTTCTCGCGTAAGCTCTTTAATTTCGTCAATTCTTCCTCTGGAATGCGTAAAACTTCCCCAAACCTGCATAAAAACACATGCAAAAATTTCCCAAAATACCAAATACGCATAAGCACAGTCTATAGTCTTACGTTTATGCTAAAAACTGTCTAAAACTAATTGTCCTAATTAAAACGCAATAAAACAAATTCAAAAGAAATTCAAAAATTATCTATTACAAAGTGTTACACGGGGCATTTCCCCATTTAATTCCCATCAAATTTCAGTAGCCCCTTGGTGGGCTTCTGACTAGAGGACGTCACCTCAGCAACATTGACTGTCCTCTTCAACTTCCACGAGCATGAGTAATCACTTGAAACGGTAGGAGGGGAGTAGTTCACATCCACATAAGCGTGAACCTTCCTCGTCCTTGCTCCTTTATCACCAGCTTTAGCGTCAACATCTCCAGTTTGATTGATAATGATTGCACCATGTCCTTTGACAGCTTCCCCTTTGCTTTCATCTGTACCTACAGCAAGGAAAACAGACGAACTTTCCTCCTTTTTGCTCTCAGTCTGAGGCGGAGGGTTAACAATAGCAGCACATTTCTCCAAATTTTCATCTGGAGTATCAATAATAGGAACAATAGAAGAGAGGGCATTGCAAGGCTGGGCTTGCATGGGAGCTCTCCGGAACTTAGACTGATGAAAAATCAGCTCCTCGTCCCCTACCTGAAAGGTCAAAGTCTTCCCCCCGACGTCTATAACTGCACGGGCAGTGGACAAAAATGGTCTCCCTAAAATAATAGGGGTGCGTGCATCTTCGGGGATGTCTAAGACAACAAAATCAACGGGAATAAAGAACTTCCCGATCTGAACAGGTACGTCTTCTACTACACCTAGTGGCCGTGATAAACTACGGTCGGCCATCTGGACAGTCATGTTGGTACAACTCAGCTTTGTCAAACCAAATCTCTTGGCCAGAGATAAAGGTAAGACACTTACGCTAGCGCCTAAATCGCATAGCGCGTTATCAATCAAATGCATACCGATATGACACGGAATTGAAAAACTACCCGGGTCTGATTGCTTAGGGGGTAACTTATTTTGAAATAGGGCTGACCCCACCTTAGTCAAAGCTACGGTCTCACTGTCATTAATAGTCCTCTTACGCGCTAAAATTTCTTTCATAAACTTTAAATAAGAGGGTACCTTAGTCGAAATTAATTCGTGAACGGCACGGTGACTTCCAAGCTCTTCAAAAGTTCGACAAATTTACCGAATTGTTGATTAGCTTTAGTATTTTGCAGCCGCCTCGGGAAGGGAACCGTGATAGGTATCTCAAGTCCCTTGTTTCTCGCTTCCAATGTATCTTCCGGTGCAAGTTCTGTATCCTTTGGACGCTTCTTACCTCTCGAACGAGGTCTTTCCGGTGATTTCTCGCTTAAACGAGCACTAGCAGGCTCTCGAATAAGCTTCCCGTCTTCAATACTACTCGATCGACCAATTTGCTCACTCGATCGAGCAGTTTCTTCATCAATGTCAGTCGATCGGGTACAATTTCCACTCGATCGACCAACTCCACTTTCTGCTTCACTCGATCGAGTAGATAAACTACTCGATCGACCAACCTGTTCTTCCTGTTCACTCGATCGAGTGGAAAAACCACTTGATCGAGGGCTTTCATCTTCAGTTCTACTCGATCGAACACCAGCTTTCAGTCGATCGAGTAATTCCTTTGTCGTGAGCTCTTTTCTCTTAACGAGAATCTTGTTCATCACCGATTCTGACTTCCTCGGTCCCGATTTCGACACTTCTGGTCCCTCATAAGAAAGACCGCTTCTCAATTCTATCAGATTTACCGTCTCATGTGGATTCTTCTCATTTTGAGTCGGTAAATGACCCTGCTTTCTCGTGGACTGATTCGCGGCCAATTGGGCAACTTGGGTTTCAAGTGCCTTAATAGACGCGTCCTTCTGTTGATCACTCAGCTGCAACTGCTTTGTAATGGATTGCAACATAGACTTTATCTCTCCTATTTCATTCACCCCACCGGAAGATGATGCACCATGGTTAGGAGGATTGAAAGAAGGAGGCTTCTGAAAGCCTTGTTGATTCTTGTGAGGAGGAATATACGGCTGCTGCTGATTCGGAGGAGCAGTGGGATTGAGCATATTCTGACTACTCCACCTCAAATTGGGATGGACATTCGGCTCGTAATAAGTGTTGTTCTGCCTGTAATGTTGAAAGGCAGCACAAGACTCATAGGAGTTGGGACAATGATCTGAGACATGTCCTTCTCCTCCACATCTTCTACAGACGAAAGGACCGTCTGTCACAGCATTCACCTGATACATCCCTCCTTTGGAAGCTCCTCCCAACTCATATTTATCAAATCTTGTAGTAAGAGCTTCTAGTGCAGCTACAGAAGAAGATTCAGCAGCTCTTCTTTGATTGCCTCTGGAGTTCCCATATTCAGCCTTATGGGTGGCCAAATCATCAATGATCTTCCACCCCTTAGTCTCTCCCATGTTCTCAGCAAATAGGCCATTGGCAGCAGCATCCAAAATAGCTCTCTGATCGTCGTACAGCCCGTTATAGAACTGATTGCATAGACTCCACTTTTCGAACCCATGGTGCGGAATGGTTCGCACCAACTTCTTGAAGCGGACCCATGCCTCGTGAAAGTTCTCGTCAGGCCCTTGTTTAAAGCTCGTGATCTGAGCTCTAATGGCAATAGTCTTCGATGCAGAAAAGTACTTCTTGTAAAATGCTAAAACCAGTGAATTCCAGTAAGTTATCCCGTGAGCAGCCCGGTCCAAATCCCTATACCACTCCCTTGCAGCATCGCGGAGTGAGAAAATAAACATGTTTTCTTTTATCTGATCTGGTGTCACGCCAGTTGGTGGGGGTATGGAGCAGCAATAATCGATAAAGGTCTCCATGTGCATAGCTGCATCTTCATTTGCAGCTCCCCCGAACTGGTTTCTTTCAACCAAGTTGATATAAGAAGGCTTTGGTTCGAATTTTCTTGCCTCCCCTGGTAGTACAAATCCCTTATAGAGATTCGCAGCTGTCGGTTCAGAGTGACTGGCAATGGTTGCTTCTTCGGCCATTTCTAGAAAATCTGGAGAAGTGACTGTTTCAGCTGATGAATTGGAAACTGGAGATGAAGGTGGATTTTCCTCGAACAGCTCGTTCTCGAAAAAGCTTGACAGAGTACTCAGCTCTTCCTCTATCGGTAATACCCTTTGTGATCGTCTCAACTCGCGCAAAAATTTCTTAAGCTCAGGATTATAAGGCAATAATTCACCACCCTGTGACCTGCGCATAAGAAGAAACTACAAATAGGATATAAGAATAGTCTAAGGAACGGATGTCCCTTAAACTGAAAAGGACTAAAAACAAAGCAACAAATAAATTAAACAATTGCCTCCCCGGCAACGGCGCCAAAATTTGACACGGCTATCGCAACCCTATCAAAGATAAAACCTAACGGTCTCAACTAAAATGTAGCAGAGGCAGTCGAGTATCGAATCCACAGGGAGGTAATGTAATTAACAGTCGCCTAATTCTAGTCCTAAAGTAACAATGGGGGGTTGTTTGAATTTGGTTCTAAACTACGAAGTTTGAAAGGAAGAGAAATAAAGTAAAGAGCAGTAAAGGCAATAAAATATGATTGAACTATCAAGAGGAGAGGGACATGTCGGGAATTCGGTTCACTACGGTAGTCCAATAACTCAGCTGTAAATGACTCAGACGAACTAATGTGAGACGGATGTTGAAAGGTCCTTTCGGTCCACTTTCTATCCTAAAATACCACTAACTTAACTTTCGTCCTCATTAGGGTAGTCTACTGTTCATAGCAGGCCTATTTAGTCCAATCTTTCGATCCAGGATTAATTTTAGCCAGATTAAAGGGTGACATAGAAGCGTGCACTCAACTAGGTCGAATAAATACAATTAAATTGCTATGTTGACAGAGTCTCGTAATCAATTCGTCTAATTCATTTACTTCGTCGTCATATTTCTACCGCAGATCCCCTAATCCCAACATGAAAGGGGTTTAGCTACTCATATCGCTAATTAAACTAACAGCAATTAAATTCCCAGCAATAAACATTATAAAATAAACAATAAATTGCATAAAAGTAAATTAGGGCAAAAGAAGTAATAACACAAACGATAAATTAAAGCAACCAAATGATTAATTATTATTAAAAAGGAGAAAGGAATTACAATCCAAGCGAATCCGGCGTAAAGAACACGAAATCCGAGTGAAAATAATCCCCAAAATAAAGTAACAGTAGAGAGGAATAAAGCAGCGTTATAAAGTTTACAGTAGAGTGTTTGATAATATGAAAGATAATCCTAATTAACCTAGTAAAGCGTGCTTAAATAGCAAAAGAAAGTAAGTTTAGCGAAAGTAAACAACTCACGGGCTGTTTAAAGCCCAAAACCAACGAAACCACTCGATCGAGTGGTTTAAAACCACTCGATCGACCAACTCTTCAGCTGTTTCTACTCGATCGACTGGAACGGTGCTCGATCGAGTAACAGGTCTTTGTGCAGCTTAAGGATCGAGTGAAAAACCACTCGATCGACCATCAGAGGACGTGAAAACCACTCTATCGAGTGGTAAAACTCCTCGATCGAGTACTTCATCTTAATTTCAGCTCAAGTCCGCGTCTGAGTGCCTCGTATTACGTGCCACGACGCTTCCAAACACAGTATCTCACTCAGGAAAATCCCGTCTCCTCTAAATGCATGCAAAAAGGACGAAAAAGGGTACGATTCCACTACTTTCGCGTTCATTTCTACAAAATGGACAAAACGAACCAAAGTAGCCAATTCGGGGCAAAATACCATAAAAACAATATGAAAATGCATAGAAATACGTGCTGAAATAGGCTAAAAAGACTATACATTAGGCACGTATCAGCAACCCGATGGTTTCATAGATCCTGAACATCCTAAGAAAGTATGCAAGCTTAAGCGTTCCATTTATGGACTTAAGCAAGCTTCTCGGAGTTGGAATCATCGTTTCGACCAGGTGATAAAAGAGTATGGTTTCACTCGATCGGTCGAGGAACCATGCTTATATATCAAGTCGAGTGGGAGCAAGATTGTATTCTTGATATTGTATGTCAATGACTTACTCTTGATTGGGAATGACATTCCTCTCCTATCTTCGGTTAAAGGATGGTTGAAGAACCATTTCCAGATGAAAGATCTGGGTGAGGCACAACGCATTCTGGGAATCCGTATCTACCGAGATAGATCACGACGGACGTTATCACTTAGTCAGGAGTCTTATTTGGATAAGATTCTTGAGAAGTTCAGCATGACCAACTCCAAGAAGGGGAACCTTCCAATGACGACTAAAATGCAGTTGAGCAAGTCTCAGTCACCCACGACCCCTGAAGGGATTGAGCGCACGAGTCGTGTTCCTTATGCATCTACAATAGGATCGATCATGTATGCCATGATATGCACACGTCCAGACGTGGCATATGCATTGAGTATGATGAGTCGGTACCAAAAGACTCCAGGTGAAACACACTGGATAGCTGTTAAAAACATCCTCAAGTACCTACGGAGGACTAAGGATTGGGTATTAACTTATGGAGGCGATACTAAGTTATGCGCAATCGGTTACGCATATGCTAGCTTCCAAACGGATCGAGATGATTCAAAATCTCAGTCCGGGTTCGTCTTCACTATTAATGGTGCTGCGGTCAGCTGGAAGAGTTCCAAACAGAGTGTTGTAGCAGATTCTACTATTGAATCCGAGTACTATGCCGCTTCGGAGGCAGCAAAGGAAGCGATATGGATGCGTCAATTCTAACAAGGACTTACGGTAGTTCCTAGTTCGAATGACCCGATCACCATCTATTGTGACAATAGAGGTGCCATCTTCCAGGCTAAGGAGCCACAGTCTAACAACAAATCTAGACATATACATCGGAAAGCTCACCTGATCCGTGATTACGTGGAGCAAGAGGAGATAGTGATAGACAAGATTGCGACGGATGATAACATCGCGGATCCTCTCACTAAACCGTTGAATTATGATAAGCATGTAGGGCACGTTATTTCCATGAGAATTAAACGTGTTCCTGAGTTGTAGTACTTGATTATGGATTTGATACATTATCTTTTTCATATACTATTTATAACTTCATCGTTCTTATATAATATTTTGTTTTTCATGTGGATTGTACTGACAACATTGAACGCCACAAAGTGAACTGAATTACATTATATTTGTTTGGTCCGTAATCGCCCATGTGAGCTGATAACTTCGGCTATTATATTGTGCAGTCGATTGACGGTGGGTTCAACGAGCCATAAGTCAAACTGTTGACTGATCGATCACAAATGCGAGATTATAACGATACCTCGTAGGACAAATTTTTGTGACAACGTAATGGAGTCCTAAATGTTTAAAACATTCGGTGCCAGGTCGTGGATAGGACATCCATTGTGTTCCTAGAGTCGATTCTTTTGACTATCGACTGTCTCTTGAGATTAAGGCGCTTTTGGGTGACTTTGGTTTCTTTCTCACGATCTGCCGAATCGGAGGCTAAGTAGATTTTTTCTGGGTCATTTCATACGTGCTTACATCTCAGGGATTCGAGTTGAGGAAAATATCCAACCCTTATCGGTATAGTTATTTCTCAGGGCCACTCGAGGAGTTGTAACTGAAATGCATGGCCATGCTCGAATGTTGATTCGTTTATCAGTTAAGTTACTCTCTAGTCGGGGAAACCACTCTTGATGATGATCGCTTGTAAAATACGACCTTTATGAATACGGATTTGCAAATTGTTTTACATTGAGTGGGAGAAATTTTAGGATATGAGAATCGGTTATCGCACATACACTTGTGAGGACAAGTGGGAGTTTGTTGGAGCTTGTGTCCTCCACAAATTAGTGTGATAACATTTGTAAATCTCTTACAGGCTCACAAGGGTATACTTCGTATTTTAATCAGTTGATTAATGATTACCTAATAACGGTTGGCTTGCTAGAAAGTTTGACGTTATTATCATACAGATGGCGGTGATCAACTGGTCCCTAAAGGTCACACCTATAGGATGTGTTTGAGAGATGTGGTTATGGAAATGTAATCACATTGATGCCTTATATGACTAAACAGTTAGTCAATGTGTTGATGAGACGATTATTTAATGCCGATTAAATGATATTAGTTGAGACGAATTAACTGTCAATTCGTAAATTGAATATAATAAGTTATATTTAATTAAATGTATGTAATGTTAGCTTGGACGAATTAATCTGTTAATTCGTAATTAAATGTAATCGGTTATATTTAATATCAACAAGATGAATGTGTCATAGTGGTAATAGTGAGGGTACTCAAACCAAGAGGTCATGGGTTCGATCCTCAGTAGATGACAATTTATATTTAACACATTTTTACATTTTTGGAAACCGAAAATAAGGAATTAAAACTCCTTATTATTTCGGTAATTGGGCCGGAAATTAGAGGATGAAAAATCCACCCTAATCTACCCTAATACACGGTTTAAGAGGGGAGATGGGTGAATTCATTCTAACCTAATTTTTGCCCTAACTCAACCTTGCCTCCTCTCATCAGAAAAACACAAAAAACCTAAAATTAATCTATTAATTTTTGGATCGATTCTAGCATAATCAAAGGGCATTTCTCATATCGTCTTGGGTGCAACTGATAGGGGAATATCAACTTTGATATTGTTCTTAGGCCGTATTTGCTAGGACCGAAGGTTATTTCTTAATCCTTTACAATTTTGTTTATGCAATTTAATTTTATGACTAGTTTCATCATGTTATAATTCGTTATAATCCTTAAATTTAAAGGGATGCATACAGATAAATCCCACAGCAATTGCCTAGGCTATCCAAGCCTTCGTAGTGCCCCCACAATGAGGATCACAAGAAATGAAGAGTGAATGACACGGGTTAGGAAACGCCCATGGATGGACCTGAATCCGTGTGGCAGAGGGACAATCCGAGCGACCCGACGAGGATCCGCTCGTCCAGAGAAGAACCCGAGCGTCCTGGGTAGGATATGCTCGTCCTGTGAAGCTGGAAAAGAAAATTTTGGGTCTGACTAAGAATCCGAGCGTCCCACTTGGGAATCCGCTCGTCTCAGTCAGGTCGCTCGTCCGACTAGGAATCCGCTCGTCTTATTGCTGAAGAATTCTGGGATTTCTCCCTGATAAAGAATCCGAGCGTCTCCAATCCAGTCCACTCGTCCTGCCACAAAAAGACGCTCGTCTTGCTGATAAGACGCTCGTCCCCAGCGCGTCTTTTCCTGAAGCCAAAAACAGAAGAATCCGCTCGTCCTGACGCCTGTCCGCTCGTTGACACGGCTATCGCAACCCTATCAAAGATAAAACCTAACGGTCTCAACTAAAATGTAGCAGAGGCAGTCGAGTATCGAATCCACAGGGAGGTAATGTAATTAACAGCTGCCTAATTCTAGTCCTAAAGTAACAATGGGGGGTTTTGTTGAGTTGATTTCTAAACTACGAGATTTTAAGGAAAAAGAAATAAAAACAAAAGCAATAAGGGCAGAAAATCGGTTTAGACTATCAAGAAGAGAGGGACATGTCGGGATTTCGGTTCACTACGGTAGTCCAATAACTCAGCTGTAAATGACTCAGACGAACTAATGTGAGACGGATGTTGAAAGGTCCTTTCGGTACACTTTCTATCCTAAAATACCACTAACTTAACTTTCGTCCTCATTAGGGTAGTCTACTGTTCATAGCAGGCCTATTTAGTCCAATCTTTCGATCCAGGATTAATTTTAGCCAGATTAAAGGGTGACATAGAAGCGTGCACTCAACTAGGTCGGATAAATACAGTTAAATTGCTATGGTGACAGGGTCTCACAATTAATTCATCTAATTCATTTACTACGTCGTCATATTTCTACCGCAGATTCCCTAATCCCAACATGAAAGGGATTTAGTTACTCATTTCGCTAATTAAACTAACAGCAATTAAAATTCCAGCAGAAAACATAATGAAATAACAATAGATCGCAATAAGGAAAATTAGGGCATAGAAGTAAATGCAACGAAACAAGTAATAAAAGCAAACAAATGATTAATTATTAATAAAGGGAGAGAAGGAATTACAATCCAAGCGAATCCGGCGTAAAGAACACGAATTCCAAGTGAAACAATCCCGAAAATAAAGTAACAGTAGAGAGGAATAAAGCAGCGTTCTAAAGTTTACAGTAGAGTGTTTGATAATATGAAAGATAATCCTAATTAACCTAGTAAAGCGTGCTTAAATAGCAAAAGAAAGTAAGTTTAGCGAAAATAAACAACTCACGGGCTGTTTAAAGCCCAAAACCAACGAAACCACTCGATCGAGTGGTTTAAAACCACTTGATCGACCAACTCTTCAGCAATTTCTACTCGATCGACTGGAAAGGTGCTCGATCGAGTAACAGGTCTTTGTGCAGCTTAAGGATCGAGTGAAAAACCACTCGATCGACCATCAGAGGACGTGAAAACCACTCGATCGAGTGGTAAAACTCCTCGATCGAGTACTTCATCTTCATTTCAGCTCAAGTCTGCGTCTGAGTGCCTCGTATTGCGTGCCACGACGCTTCCAAACGCAGTATCTCACTCAGGAAAATCCCGTCTCCTCTAAATGCATGCAAAAAGGACGAAAAAGGGTACGATTCCACTACTTTCGCGTTCATTTCTACAAAATGGACAAAACGAACCAAAGTAGCCAATTCGGGGAAAAATACCATAAAAACAATATGAAAATGCATAGAAATACGTGCTGAAATAGGCTAAAAAGACTATACATTAGGCACGTATCAAATCTCCCCAAACCGAACCTTTACTCGTCCTCTAGTAAACTTAAAACTATACACTAATGGAACGGAATTGATAACTCAGAGCTAGCTTAACTTGACTACTTGAACCAATTTAATGCAACAAAAATTAACAGTTAAAGCTAAGCAGTCAATACGCAAACGAATTATAAGCTGTTCAGAAATATAGCCAACCTTTCGACCTTGCAAGACCAACAAATCGGACTCTCTCGTGGTCACTCTTCTCTCATGAAGCAAAGGGTGAATGTTATATGTAAAAGAGAGAAGGAAAGACAGTCACTCACCTAACTGCGACCTACATAGCATGCATGCAACAAAAATGAAAGACAATTCAAGTACTAATGCACACATTCCAACCAATAATGTCCGTCACAAATAGGGTTTGCAAATGATTTGGGAATAGTGAGGTTCAGGTAAGAAAAGGCAAAACATGTTATGGAAATGTGGAGGTAAAAGCGTCAAGCTAGTTCCTAACAGGACCATAATGAAACCATCCGAATCTCAACTAACTAAAAGACTAAGTACAGGTGCCCTTCATTCGGCACAAAACTCACTAGACTCAAAACACAATCTCCTCAAAAAATATGGGATAGAACGGAGGAGTCAGACGGTCACAAACTTCCATTTTTTAAACACCGTCTGAAATAACTAACTGAAACAAATCAACCTTTCGATTGTACATCTTCGAACATCTTCTTAACTCAGACAAGAGGAGCACGTCTGTTTCCTCCATTTTCACATTCTCTTTTTCTTTTATTTCTTTCTTACACGTTCCAGCCTTCTTTTCTTTTTCATTTTTTTTCGTTTTTTTTTTCTTTTTTTTTTCTTCTTCCACGTTTTCTCCCCTTTTTTTTCAATACTTTTTTTCCTTTCTTTCTCCTTCTCCTCAACTTTCCAACAACTCCATATAAAAGGGATACGGCCAAACTGCAGACGAAAACTCATACCACAAAAGAACATACTAAACTAGCTTGACTAGGCAGGCTTAATTTGGAATGTAGCTAATGGGTCAAAAAGGCAAGTTTTGGCTAATTTGGAGCTAAATGGGTGAAAAGTATAAGGAAAGGGGAATTTGCAAACACCTCCCTGCATGTGACACCAACCACAAACCCGAATATGTGCATTTAACAAGAAATTGAATGTCATGAATGTGAAAAATGATGAACATGCTATGCAAGGAGTACTACTCTCAATTCCTAATGAACTGGTCATGAATGTCACCAGTTATGGCTCTAAAACTCAGAATTTGTAAGTAGTTTGCCAATTTATCGGTCAAGTCTAAACAGTCAGCTATATTTGAATAAAAATTCGTAGACTATGCGTATGACAAAGCTAATAACTATCAATAAAAGTGCAAGGCTCAAGCAAAAAGACAAGTTATAGTGCATTGTCATCATGGGAATCTACCGTTCCGACTCAACTATATGCAGAAATAAACTTGAATTTTTTTTTTGAATTTTTGAAATTTTTCAAATTTTTTTTTGGATTTTTCAATGAAATAAAACAATGCAAGGCTGAAAAATAAACGTGGATGCAAAACAAATGCAGATGCAGACTCAAAAGGATGCAATACCCTCCCCAAACCAAAATGGACAACGCCCTCGTTGTCCTCCAGCATACACCAGCAGATATATACAGGGGAATGGGAATATACTGTAGGGTAATATCCGTATAAGACCCTTTAAATTTAGGACTATAACGTAAATTTAACATGTGAAATATGGTCATAAACGAAAAACAACAATGAAACGATAAAGATTAAGAATCAACCTCGGGTCCTTTGTAGTGCGGCGTAAAGAACAGAAATCAACAGAGATTCCCTCCTAATTGTTGCACCCAAGACCGTCTGAGACTATGCCCTTGTGCTAGAAATGCTTTCTAATTGACTTGCAATATAGAGAAAGCTCTTGTGAGGTTTTACGATGTGAGATCTAGGAATTTCAGAGAAAGTTGCACTGAAACCCTAATTGTTTTTCACTAATGATGATTAGGTTAAGCAAAAGGAGAAGCTCTCCTTTTGTTCTCCTAATCTCGGCAAAACCGAGAGAGGCCTTGGGAAGTGGGCTTCCACTTCCTTTTAGAATTAGCTCATGGTCCGGTTCGTAAATCGCTAAAATGTATATGACGCGGTTTTGTTATAAATCGTCATCGGTTATCGGTTATTAAAGCATCAACTAATAGTACGGATTAGTTGAAACATTAATACATGTCCGACAAAGACGAAATTGTATAATTATATTCAATATACATTTAATTAAATATAAAACGCTTATATTCAATTTACGAATTAACTGCTTAATTCGCCTTAGCCATTATTATTTAATCCGTATTAAATAACATATCTCAACATCACATTTTGACTTATTATTAGTCAAATAACTCGGACTAACTGGTTAGTCAATTTTGGCATCTACATGACAGTATTTTCATACCGTCACATCTCTCAAACGTATCCTATAGGTGTGACTTTTAGGGACCAGTTGATCACCGCCATCTGTATGACAATAACGTCAAACTTATCTAGCAAGCCAACCGTTATTGATAAACGTGGATCAACTGATAATAATACCAAAAGTATACCCTTTGATCCTTTTAGAGATTTATAAGTCCTTGCACTAACTGTTAAGGACACCAGCCCCAACAAGCTCCCACTTGTCCGTACAAGTGTATGTGCAATGACGTTATCCGCACTAACTGGAGGACACAAGCTCCAACAAACTCCCACTTGTCCGTACAAGTGTATGTGCGATAACCGATTCTCATATTCATTTAAAATTTCTCCCACTCAATGTAAAACAATTTGCAGATCTGGATCCACAAAGGTCGTATTTTACAATCGATCTGGATCAAGAGTGGTTTCCCCGACTAGAGAGTAACTTAACTGATAAAACGAATCCGTATCCGAGCATGGCCATGCATTTCGATTCTGACTCCTCGAGTGGCCCTGAGAAATATCGAGTACCCGATAAAGGCTGAATATTTCCTTCAACTCGAACTCCTTCCGATCTAAGCAAAGCATGAAATGACCCAGAAAAAAATCTACTTGGCCCCCTATTACGGATGACCGTGAGAAAGAAACCAAAGTCACCCAAAATCTGCCTTAGTCTCAAGAGACAGTCGATAGTCAAAAGAATCGACTCTTAGGATCACCATGGAAGTCCTATCCACGACCGGGCACCGAATGTTATAAAACATTTAGGACTCCACGTCGATGTCACAATTGTGTCCTACGAGATATCCGTATAAATCGCCTCGTGATTGGTCGATCAACCGGTTGACTTATGGCTCGTTGAACCCACCATCAACCAACGTCACAAAATAATTGCCAGAGTTATCAGCTCATGTGGGCAATTAAGGACTGAAAAATATAATGTTCGTTCAGTTCACTTTGTGGTGTTCAAAAATTGTCGTACAATTCCACATGAAAAACAAAATATATAAATATCAAAACGATGATGTTGTATAGAGTACAAAGGGAATGAATCTGATCCATAAAGGAGTACTACAACTTAGGAACACGTTTAATTCCCATGGAATTGACGTGCCCTTCATGCTTATCTTGTCGTAGTGGTTTAGTGAGAGGATCTCGCTATGTTATCATCTCGTAGCAATCTTTTCTATCACTACTTCCTTTTGCTCCACGTAATCCCGGATTAGATGAGCTTTCCGTTGTACATGTCTAGACTTGTTGCTAGACTTTGGCTCCTTAGCTTGGAAGATGGCACCACTATTGTCGCAATAGATGGTGATCGGGTCATTCGAACTAGGCACTACTGATAGCCCATGTAAGAATTGACGCATCCATATCGCTTTCTTTGTAGCTTCAGACGCGGCATAGTACTCGGACTCGGTCGTAGAATCTGCTAACAGTTTGTTTGGAACTCTTCCAGTGATGACGGCGCCATTAAGAGTAAAAACGAATCCAGACCGAGATTTCGAGTCATCTCGATCCGTTTGGAAGCTAGCATCTGCAGAATCGGTTGCGCATAGCTTTTGAGGGCCTCCATAAGTCAATGCCCAATCTTTAGTCCTCCGTAGGTACTTAAGAATGTTCTTGACAGCCAGCCAATGTGATTCACCTGGATGCTGTTGGAATCGACTTGTCATACTCAATGCATATGCCACGTCCGGACGTGTGCATATCATGGCATACATGATTGATCCTATTGCCGAAGCATAAGGAATCCGTGTCATGCGCTCTTTCTCTTCCGGTGTCTCCGGTGCCTCGAGACTTGCTCGATGCACCCCGGAGCCATAGGAAGGAACCCCTTCTTGGAGTTAGTCATGCTTTGAATCTCTCTAGGACTTTGTCTATGTAAGACTCCCGATCGAGATAACATCCGTCGTGATCTATCTCGATAGATACGGATGCCTAGAATTCTTTGTGCCTCTCCCAGATCTTTCATCCGGAAATGGTTTTTCAACCATACTTTCACCGAAGTTAAGAGAGGTATGTCATTCCCAATCAGGAGTATGTCATCGACATACAATATTAGGAAGACAATCTTGCTCCCACTCGACTTGATATAAAGACATGGTTCCTCGACCGATCGAGTAAATCCATTTTCTTTAATCACTTGGTCGAAGCGATGATTCCAACTCCGAGATGCTTGCTTAAGTCCATAAATGGAACGCTTAAGTTTGCATACTTTCTTAGGATGTTGTGGATCGATGAAACCTTCGGGTTGTACCATGTACAACTCTTCCTCCAAAAAACAGTTTAAGAAGGCGGTTTTCACATCCATTTGCCAAATTTCATAGTCATGAAAAGCGGCGATCGCTAAGATAATCCGAATGGAACGCAAAGATGACTACGGGTGCAAAAATTTCATCGTAGTGCAGACACGGCACTTGGGTGAAACCTTTAGCAACTAGTCGTGCTTTATAGATATCTTGTTGACCTTCCACAGAATGCTTTATCTTGTAAAGCCATTTGCATTGAAGGGGACGAACCTTAGCGGGTAAGTCAACGAGATCCCATACGTTGTTCTCATACATAGAGTCCATCTCGGATTGCATGGCCTCAAGACATAGCTTCGAGTCGAATCTGGTCATGGCACCTTTATAGGTTGCGGGTTCACTACTCGTTAAGAGTAGAACGTCATCTATGTCATGTTCCTCGACCATACCAATGTATCTGTCCGGAGGAATAGAGACTCTTCCCGACCTCCTAGGTTCCTCAGGAATGTTAACCGCAACCGAGATTAAAGGAACAGGTTCCTCCAATAGTTGCTCGGTACTTGGTTCTGTGGAATCTCCGACAGTTCGAAGGTTCTATCACTCTTTGCATTCTCGAGAAATTCCTTCTCTAAGAATGTCGCACTGGCCGCAACAAAAACACGTTGTTCGGTTGGCGAATAAAAGTAATGACCAAGCGTTCCTTTAGGATAACCTATAAAGTACTTCTTGACCGCTCGCGGGCCGAGCTTATCCTCGTGTCTCCACTTGACATAAGCCTCGCAGCCCCAAACCCGTATAAAGGACAAGTTAGGGACCGTTCCCTTCCATAGTTCATATGGAGTCTTGTCAACAGCTTTAGACGGACTTCGGTTAAGTATTAGAGCGGCTGACAAAAGAGCATAACCCCACAATGAGTCAGGCAACACGGTGTGACTCATCATGGATCGAACCATGTCAAGTAGCGTTCGATTTCTCCGTTCGGAAACACCATTCTACTGAGGTGTTCCAGGTGGAGTTAACTGTAAGGCAATCCCACAGTCTTTAAGGTGTTGATCAAACTCGTGAGAAAGATACTCGCCACCACGATCCGAACGCAGTGTTTTAATCTTTCTACCCAATAGGTTCTGTACCCTATTCTGGTATTCCTTGAATTTCTCAAAGGATTCACTTTTGTGCTTCATTAAGTAGACATAGCCATATCTACTTAAATCGTCCGTGAAAGTGATGAAATACCTATAGCCTTCTCGTGCGGTGATTGACATAGGTCCACATACATCCGTGTGTATGAGTCCTAATAGGTCAGCAGCGCGCATTCCAACACCTTTGAAGGAAATCCGAGTCATCTTACCGATGAGACATGATTCACACGTGCCAAATGATTGAAAATCAAAGGCCGAGATAGCTCCATTTTTTATGAGCATTTTACGCGTTTCTCATTAATGTGTCCCATACGGGAGTGCCATAGATACGTTTGATCTTTGTCACCAACCTTTAACTTTTTATTCATTACGTGTAATATTTCGGTGGTCTGATCTAAAACATAAATTCCGTTCATGGAGACTGCCTTGCCATAAATCATATCGTGTAATGAGAAAATGCAAGTATTATTCTCTATTACAAATGAAAATCCAAGTTTGTCAAGTGCGAAACCGAAATAATGTTCTTAGAAAGACTGGGTACATAATAGCAGTCATATAATGACAACTCAAATCCGCTAGGAAGTCGGATCACATATGTCCCCTTTGAGACGGCAGCCCACTCTAGCTCCATTCCCAACACGCAAGTCCACCTCACCCTTTACGAGGGGTTCGATGTTTCGGAGCCCCTGCACATGATTACACAGATGAGAACCACAACAAGTATCAAGTACCCAAGTTCCGTAACTTGCGTGGTTAATCTCAATCATATGAATAAAAGTAGAAGAAGAAGAAGACATACCAACAGTTTAACACGACCGCCTTTAAGTCCTCATGATAAACAGGACATGTACGCCTCCAATGCCCAGTCTTGTGGCAATGATGGCATTCCATGTTTTCATTCTTGCTCTTTGTCGCGCCTGATGAGGTGCTCGACTCACCAGCCCACTCTTACCCGAACCCGACTTCTTGAACTTCGGTTTACCTCTGCGCTAGGTTTGCCGAGCTTTGCCCTTACCTTTCCCCTTGTTTGTCACAACGAGAACATCCTGTTTCAAGCTCCCACTGAACTTCATGTCCTTCTCGGTGCATGCGAGAAGGGAGTGCGATTCATGGGGGTTTTCTTCAAATCATTCATATAGTAATTCGCTCTAAATTGCGAAAAACCATCGTGGAGTGAATGAAGCATGCGGTCGATAACAATGTTCTCGCTGATGTTACAATCAAAGGTCTCCGACTTCTCGACATTCTCAATCATGCGAGAATGTGTGGGCTAACAGTTGGCCCTTACGAGTCTCGCATCAAAGAAGCGAGTGGTATGCTCATAGGTCACGATTCTCGGTGCTTTCGAGAATTCCTTGGTGAGCGTGGTGAAAATCTTGTTCGCACCATGGGCTATGAAGCGTTTCCGCAAATTGGGTTCCATTGCAAAAATGAGTACGTTTTTAATCGCACCCGCTTCCATACGAAATCATTAAACTTGGTGATTTCAGACTCTAGCCGTGGGACCTGGGTTTGCGGGATGGGCTCTAATAGATATTTGAGCTTCCGTCGGCGGCGCGGCATTCCGTAATGCCGCCTCCCAGTCCGCGAAGTTTGATCCATCATTCTTCGGTCGAGTAGACTGATTCATCTGATTCATGAAGATCCGAAGCCGGGACTCACGGTCCAATGTGGCACTTGGCATTGGGTTATCAAGTAGAACCACCATTTGTTATTAGCGCTTTAAAAGTTCGTGATCTACACTGAAAAAGAAAGAAAAACAAAAACGAAATAAGCAACTCATCGAGGTGATTTAAGTCTATTTTAAAATTCATTTTAACGTGTAGACTCTCGCACACTTGCATAATTGATCTCCCTCAAGAAAGATATAAGTGATCCCAAGACTCAATTTCTGTAAATTGATAAGCCAACTGTTTAGCTAATTCTTCCCTAAGAACTCTTGGTCGATGGATTTCCGTAAATCCTATCTATAGTCCACCATAGTCACAGGATCGTACGAGTGACCATAGTGTTGAGATAAAATAGGTCAATCGGTTCCAACTTACCCGACGTAGAAGGGGTCATATTATGCCTACCGAGGAAGAAGGGACTCATTGGAGTTTGACCTATAAAGACCGTTCTCAATTTTTGTTTATACGAGGAAGATCCCATCAACTAAATTATAATTCATATTAAGTGAACGAATAACTAGCGTCTGCGTGAATGAATTAATTTAGGTGATGGCTTAGCATAGATCGTGTGACATGAGAATGTCAATGAAAACTAACTCGTGACCTCTATATGTGTCAGTTTTCATGCAATAAATAGGTGGTTTGGTTTTTAGGCGGAATATGATGCATATAATCGTTACGAAAAATAAATAAAAGAATGCAATACGTAAATAAAATTCCTAGTGTGGCCTATCCTAATAAAAGAACATAAAACAACTTTGGAATCCACCGTTGGACCCGAGAAGCTTGTCTTGATGTTCCATCTTGATCCATGTAGCGGGAGTGAGCATCCGGTCTCCATCTTTGGTCTTCTCAAAAAATACAATTTAAAATTACAAATATAAACCTATTTACATTCTAATTAAAAACTGTAATTACAAGTGAAAAATCCAAAACGGAGATACGAGATCTCAAAATACAACCAAGACCGTGTTCCATCATTACGGTAACACGTTCTACTAAGGCCACACTAAGTTACAACAGATTGTAAAAATAAATACGTAATAAAAGGCATTCAAAAACATTCAAAATTAACGATAAATAAATGCATCAACTAAAAACAAATTCATTCGTGACATAATTCCGTAATTATGTTAAATTGATCCAAACCACCTTTTAATGATTAAAATTCATGTGATAAAACCGCTTCTATCAATTTAATTTTAATCTAATACAGTCCGTTACTTTAAATACGCTTTAAAATAACTTAATGGTACGTGTGTGAACCGTTTCACAATCATAGCGAGTGTACAATATCCGTATAAAGTACATATTAAGGCCAAAAGAAAATTTAAAGCAAAACGAATAAATTTTCAAAGCTGCCAAAACCAAATCCCTCGATCCAGGGACATTAGTGCTCGATCGAGGAACAAAAGGGCTCGATCGACTGAACTGCAAGTCGATCGAGAGGATTGCCAAACAGAAAGTGCTCGATCGACTAAACTGGTGGTCGATCGAGTACTTTTATCAGCAAATCTGCTCGATCGAGTACGAGGACATCTCGATCGAGCAGAGGGGTTTTGAAAGGGGTCGATCGAGTACAACAAGGACTCGATCGAGCAAAAACAAGACAGAAAAAACCACTCGATCGATTAAAAACATGCTCGATCGAGTACAAAAATTTCTGGAAAAAACAAAACCCTCGTGAAAACTATTTTGACGAAACAAAACAAAAACAATTTTGATCAAAACCGCATCAAAACAATTTCACAATTTGACAAAACTTGACATATTGTTATAATCTCCGTATAAAACAACAATATGCACAAAAACAAAACGAAAATAAGATGAAACAACCGTGTAAAACATGTCACGGTTTCAAAAAAAATTAGCCGTGTAAACAAGACACGGTTTTCGAGACAAAAACAACCGTTTCAACTCGTTTTATGAAAAATCACAATGATAATTTACGTGGCCTGGCTCTGATACCACTTGTAGGGTAATATCCGTATAAGACCCTTTAAATTTAGGACTATAACGTAAATTTAACATGTGAAATATGGTCATAAACGAAATACAACAATGAAACGATAAAGATTAAGAATCAACCTCGGGTCCTTTGTAGTGCGGCGTAAAGAACAGAAATCAACAGAGATTCCCTCCTAATTGTTGCACCCAAGACCGTCTGAGACTATGCCCTTGTGCTAGAAATGCTTTCTAATTGACTTGCAATATAGAGAAAGCTCTTGTGAGGTTTTACGATGTGAGATCTAGGAATTTCAGAGAAAGTTGCACTGAAACCCTAATTGTTTTTCACTAATGATGATTAGGTTAAGCAAAAGAAGAAGCTCTCCTTTTGTTCTCCTAATCTCGGCAAAACCGAGAGAGGCCTTGGGAAGTGGGCTTCCACTTCCTTTTAGAATTAGCTCATGGTCCGGTTCGTAAATCGCTAAAATGTATATGACGCGGTTTTGTTATAAATCGTCATCGGTTATCGGTTATTAAAGCATCAACTAATAGTACGGATTAGTTGAAACATTAATACATGTCCGACAAAGACGATAT
Organism: Silene latifolia; assembly: GCF_048544455.1. Lineage (NCBI taxonomy): Eukaryota > Viridiplantae > Streptophyta > Magnoliopsida > Caryophyllales > Caryophyllaceae > Silene > Silene latifolia. The sequence goes on along the minus strand of NC_133531.1, from coordinate 56,605,168 downwards.
TGTATAATTATATTCAATATACATTTAATTAAATATAAAACGCTTATATTCAATTTACGAATTAACTGCTTAATTCGCCTTAGCCATTATTATTTAATCCGTATTAAATAACATATCTCAACATCACATTTTGACTTATTATTAGTCAAATAACTCGGACTAACTGGTTAGTCAATTTTGGCATCTACATGACAGTATTTTCATACCGTCACATCTCTCAAACGTATCCTATAGGTGTGACTTTTAGGGACCAGTTGATCACCGCCATCTGTATGACAATAACGTCAAACTTATCTAGCAAGCCAACCGTTATTGATAAACGTGGATCAACTGATAATAATACCAAAAGTATACCCTTTGATCCTTTTAGAGATTTATAAGTCCTTGCACTAACTGTTAAGGACACCAGCCCCAACATATACAACCAACAAAATAAAAATAATAAAATAAAGGAGACAAAATAAAAGAGTAAGAGATACATACAAAATACGAACTTCCCCAAACCAGCCAGAAAACTGGGGAAGTGAGTAGACCAGTAGCTACTCGTCGTCATCGTCGTCGTCTCCATCCACCATGTACTCCGGGTCCTCCTCCTCCTCTCGCCTCCTCCGCTCCTCAGCGCTAGCTCTCTCCACTGCAACCTCGGGGTCCTCGTCCTCCTCCTCCTCCTGTGATGCCGGGTACCCCTCAGTTGGGTACTGGAAGAAGGAAGGGTGTGGCCAACCCTCCGGGATCGGTCTGTGTCGCCGCAAGTGGTACTCGTACAGAGGGTGTAGGGTCAAAGCTAAGTCCCTCTCCATACGAGCCTGACGCTCTGCAAGCTCGATTAACAAACCGTAAATTGCGCCCCCTTGGTCCTGGACCGCGGGCGCTACAAAGGGAGGAGGTGGTCTAAAAGTAGCCGGGAAGACCAGCTCAGTCTGTGTCTGATCAGTGGGAGGTGGAGCAGGAGTAGGAGTGGTAGTAGTAGTGGGAGTAGGGGTCGGATCGGGAGTAGCCGTGGAAGGCTGGTGATCGAGTCCATTTCGTTTCACAAATTAAGCATATGTGGTCGTTGGTCAATGGTCGATACAAAACACAATTTATACTTCACAAACAACTCTACAATTAGTAAAGAGGCAAGTAAAGGTCGGATCCCAAGGGACGGGTATTGAAATGAGAATTCTATTGTAACTAGTAGTGTCTAGGGGGTGTCACAAATTGGGTTGATGTAGAAGGTTACTAAACTAAAATAGTAATGAAAATAAACTAACAAGGTAAATAAAATAAGGGGTGTAAACAATTGATTAAAGGCACTAGGGTGTCATGGGTTCATAGGGGAATCATGGGATATGATCATACAAACATGTTCTCAAATTATAAGCAAGCAATTATTGTTGTGATGGATTGAGTTGGGTTATATCTTACAATCCTAGGAAAGTTTGGGTCCCGGAGCCGAATCGATTAGATTGTACAACACCTACAAGTCGACTTAATCTTTCCTACTCAACACATGCATGGTCTAACAAGACTCGAGTTGGGTTATGTCTTACAAGTCAAGTTGAAAAGATAGGTGATGATAGTAAATGCAAGGATTCATAGGCTTAGCATTTCATCAAATATAACATGTGCATGTATTAAGATCAAAACAAGCAAGCAAATAAGATATGAAAGCATATTAATTTAAGCATGAATCATTCCCCATGTTGATTTCCCCTAATCACCCATTAAACCCTAGCTAAGAGACTACTCACTCATTATCATATTGATCATGCTAGAAAGGTTGTCAATCATACTAACATAATGAAACATGATGAATAAATGAAAGTAATTAGCAATAATTAAAAAGGGATTAAGAGATTATACCTACTAATGATTCCAATAATAAAGCAAGAATAATAGAAGTACTTGAATCCTAGATTGAGAGGTTGTCAATCTCCCAATAATAACCCAAATAATCTTCAATTACCCAAAATAAAGTAAGAACAAGAGAGAGATTAAAGAACTAAAACTTGGATTAAAACTTGATTAATATTTGATTACAATATTTAAGAGAGATTTGATTGATATTAACTACACTAATTATTGATAAGAAGAACATGCTCCTCTAATTAGACTAATGGGGTATTTATAGTGAAAATTAGGGAGGATGCATTAGGGTTAACTAAGGGCTAAACTAGTAATTACACTTTTTAAGTTGAGCAAGGAGACTCCGGTATTCTCCGAGAGAAGGGCTTCTCTTATCGTGGCTTGAAGAATGAAAATGTGCTGTACTGAAATCCGTGCGGATGGGAGTCGGGACGGGCGGATCTGGGCTGGAGAATCCGAGCGGATCCTTGGGCAAGACGCTCGGATTAGCGAGGGGGAATCCGAGCGGATTCCTTTGCGGGACGCTCGGATTGGGCTTGGACGGACGGACGGATTGTGTACAATCCGTTCGGATTGTATGGCAGCATCTTTTCTTCTTCTTTTCTTCCCTTTTCTTCATGAATTCCTTGGGGATTTCCTTGGGGACTCAAGGATCCTTTTCTCAACATTGCTCTTCTACTATGCTATGTACAAAGGCCATCTAGTCTTGTCTCTCCTTGATGCTTGGTCATTGAATACGATCAATTTAGCCTCGTTTTGCCACGAAAATGCAAGATTCTTACTCCTTTCCTACCAAGGGATCAAAATCTCAAAGAATATGCAAAACAAAGAACTAAAGATAAGAAATGACCCAAATAGGCACTAAAAAGCATGAAAACAATGGTAATTCGGGGGCTAAATATGCGCCAATTGTGGTCACATCAAATATCCCCAAACCGAACCTTTGCTCGTCCCGAGTAAAGAGGTGACAAAGACTAGGACCAATACTAACCTAACCTAATAATAATAGCCGGTATGAGACAATTAGCGGGTCTCACTCCGCCCCTTTAACTCACAACAAGACAACCATGAGGTAGGATGCCTTCTTGCAAGGCAAGGTGGGTCTTGCCAAAATGGCGACACATCCAAACATTAAGCACACAAAAACACATAATGGATGCATCTACAAAAAGAATAGCCACTTTCCTCATCTAAGTGGCGGAAATTATCTACAAGGGAAGCAATTCAAGGGTGCACAATCCTTCATAGATGCAATTTGTTCAAACTACTAGGCCTAGAAGGATACCAATAAATCACCTCCAAAAGGTGTCAAGCTAGGGTACCTTTGTCCTCAATCGTTAAATGCTTTTGTCAAGAGTAGACTCCCTATGGTGTTAGAAACACTGGAGGATCGCGGAATTCCCCCTCTTGCCTAGACAAGAAGAAGGGTCGTCCCCTCTCTACCATGCACAAAAATGGATACGATGGATAAAGGGATCGATAGATATTTGAGTTTCACTTTGGGAGTTTGCTTTTATTTTTGTTTTCCCCCCAATTTCATTGGCATTTGACATTTGAGAACACTTTCTTTGCCATTTCTTTTGATTTTTGGCATTTCAATACTTGACAACTTTTTGAATTTCCTTTTTTTTTGAACATTTTCAAAGTCACCCCAATTAGTAACGAGGGTGCCTTGTATTTGAAGCTTTAGGAGTCTATTTTGCTCCTCTTTTCTTTTGATGCATTTTGCAAACTTTCTTTCACTTTTCATTTCATTGAACTCAAATTGATTTCTTTTTGTTTTGTGCCCATTCCCTTTGATGACAAAAATGTGGTAGAACATGGATGAATGATAGAAGTATGCATGGTTTCAAGGGTCACCTTGGAATAAACGGTAGCCAAGGAGTTATCACACCACAAGGTACTCTTGACTAGGCCTTAAACCATGGGTCAAAGGATACTAGCATGACACATCCTAGGGTGTTTTACAAGTATTCTAACAAGCAAAGTCTTAAGAATAAAAAGCATCTACTAGGGCCTATATACACTTGTCAAGCTTCCCAAATAGACGGTTTCGCAAAATTTTTCTAACATGCAAACTACATGCCATGATGCAACTAACATATAAACATCCTAATGCAAATGATTCTACCAACTAATATGCCAAATAAACTAAATGCAAGTCCTAGGTTCACATTGTTATACCGCATCAATCAAAATAAAGCCACATAGTCATTAACATAAAGAGGAAAAAGGAGATTGGGAAGATCATACCATGCGGTCTTCAATATCCTCATGTCTCGGATGTGGCGTAGTCAATCAAAGTGAACAAGGATAAACAAACACAATATATACAAGACAATATATACAAAGGAAATGAACTTGTTTTTGGATTTTTCAAATTTTTAAATTTTTATGATTTTTGAAATTTTTCAATTTTTATGGTTTTTGAATAAAAGTTAAGTGTTAGAATTCCCATCCCCACACCAATATGGGCATTGTCCTCAATGGCCAAAATGATGGAAATTATGCAAAAATGATGCATGATTTCTATACTAAATGCAATTCTACACTAAGCTATACTACATGATGCATGTTGTTTTGTTATGACGGAGAGGATAATTTAGATTACCTCCCGTTGTGTATGCATTAACTTCCCCAAACCAAATAAGACACTATTGCTAATGTCAAAGCATGGGTATAGTTCATGCACACACTATGCTATGCACGAAACTAGATTGTCATTTTGGATTTTCAAAAATGGGAACAATAAAGAACACCTCAAAGGAACCGAGGTGTGAGTCCTTTGATGTTGCTAGGACTAAACTAACAATGATCAAAATGAAAATAAAATACAAAGAGATATAGACAAACCGTGGGAGAGTAGGAGTCTCCAAGGCTAGTCTTCCATCATGCTATTATCATCACCACTTCCCTCATGAGAAGCGGTCACATTGCCACTTTCCTTGGCACTTTCTTCATCACTTTCTCCATTATCTTGCTCATCATTATCTTCACCATCTCTTTCTTCATCTCCACTTGCTTCTTCCTCAATATTATCATCAATTTCTTCACCATTTCCAACAACCTCATTGTCTTCCACCACGTCCCTTGATGCACCCGGAAATAAGGCTTCTCTATCCGCCCAACTAGGCAAAGGACAAGATGGATCAAGGAGTCCTTGCCTAGCTAGATGTAAGAGGGGAGGATATTGAGCCAAATATGCATTCTTCCGATCTTCATAAGCTTGCTTGTGCATGGCTTGCATAAGAAGAGTGACATAGTCTTTTCCAATTTCAACTCCTTGCGGTTTGAACTCTTCTTCCTAGTATCTACATGGAGCCATCTATCAACCAATAGCCTCAAGGAATTGTAAGGCTTGGTGTGAATTCTTCCAATATTCAAAGTTGATTCAAGGAGAATAAAATCGAGTCCCGTGAAATGATTGGTGTCTTTCCTAGCAATTATGGTATTTCCCACAACTTTATGCCATATTCTTATGCCCGGATGATGGACCAAAAGAGCACGACAAGCATGAAAATCTTCAAATTTCTTCCCGGAGATTGCCTCCCAAAGAGGCTCGGGATCATACTTCCCATATTGCTTATAAAATTTATGTTCATCGCTAAGACCCAAAATTTCACCCAATTCCGGAAAGGTAATGCGTCTACTAGTGTTAGCTAGACGAAACTCAATATTTTCCCTATTTTCAACTTTTGTCACTTTTAAAGAACTTAAGAATTCCAAGACAAGGGAGGGGTATGTTACTTCCTTCATTTCAAACAATTTCTTCAAACCCATGGCATTGAAAAAGACTCTTGTTTGTTCAAGAACACCCAATTTCTCTAAGGCATCTTGACATATGAATTTGGTGGATTGAATTTGTTTCATAGCAAACTTGACAAATGTATTTCTATGGGTATCGGAAATGAATGTTACCTCCGGAAAATGCAAGTTGATCGATTACCGGAGTAGAAGGTGATGCTTCCATAGGAATTTGTTGTTGTTGTTGCACTACCAAGTTTGGTGTTGATACCACCATTGCCAAAGCTTTCTTTGCTTGTAGAGCTTTTTGCCTTTGAGAGAGAGCCTTTGCTTTTGGTGCCTTTGTTGCCCTTGTTGCTCCCTTTGTTCTTGCCATTTGATGAACTAACCAAGAAAAGAATCAAAAATCTTCAACTTGTAGAATGCCCAAATCGATTTTGAAGGTGAAAGGCTTTGCCTTTATAAAAACAAAAATCGACTCAAAGGTGAAGATTTTGTGCTTGGTTTTGATTGTTAATGAAGATGGAGTGATTGATTTGTTGTTTGAAAGATGGTTTGATTTGATTTTGGTGGATTTTGTTGAGGGTTTTTGTTTTTGAGATGGAGAGGATGAGGGTTTTGATGTTATGGGTAGTGTTTATGAATGAATGAATGAGGGTGGGGTGGTATTTAAAGAATTCGACAATTTTAGGACGCAGGGACAATCCGTGCGGATTGGGCGCAATCCGTGCGGATTCTACAGCTTCAAAATTTTCAAAATCCCGCCTAGAGACGGGCGGATTCTGGGGAATCCGCTCGGATTCTTCTGAAATGGGACGGGCGGATTTCGTGCGGGACGGACGGATTTCATCCGAGATTTTTCCTTGTTTTTCTTCACTTTGAGACGGCGTCTTTTTCAAAAGACGGACGGATTCTCGAGACGGCGTCTTTCCGAAATCCGCTCGGATTCTTTGACATCAAGAAATTTGCAATTTCAAAGACAGCCCAAGACGGGCGTCTTTTTCAGCAGACGCTCGGATCTTCTTCGACGACGGCGGATTCTCGGAATCCGCTCGGATTGGTCCTTGTGTACACGGATTCAGTTCCATCCGTGCACAAACGCATTCCCTTATCATTCTTTCTTTCTTTCTTTCAAATCTTGTGTTCTTCATTGTGGGGGCACTACTAAGGCATGAATAGCCTAGGCAATTGCCATCCCCACACTAAGGTAAAGCACTACACATCAATTAAAATCATTAGTCCCTCCCTCACTTCTCTCTTACATGACAATTATTTTGATCAAAGTAATAATAAATCCAAAAATGACAAAAATGCATTACAAAAATTGAAAAGTAAGTTAGGGAGTTAGAAATATTTACAAGTGGTGGTTTAGGGAGGACTCCACCAAACTCTCATTCTTGATGAGATGTCAAGGGGGCATGTTCAAGGTGTTGTTGATGTTGCTCAACACCTTGAAGAAGTAATCAAAAGCTTGTTCATTGTTATGGTAGAGGTCCTCAATAGACCGTGGCCCTTGTTGTTGATCATGATCGATGGCATGCCCAATGTAGGGATTAAAGATCCCTTCAAATTCGTCGTCCCAAAGACCACAAACTTCAATGAGTTGATCATTGAAAATCTCTTGCTTAGATGGAGACAACTCTCCCAATTTCTTCTCTTGGCCAATGAGGCCATCTTCTTCTTCCTTGGTTGATTTTGATGAGCTTTGCAAGCTCTCCTTGTCACAATTCACTTGCTCTTTGAATGGAGCATCTACAACTTTCTTCCTCCATTGGAGTTCCGATTTCTTCTTTTCATCTTTTCGGCTATAATGGTCAATCATGAAACATGGCTCATGCAAAAGAGGAGCTCTCATGGTCTTGTCAAGATTAAAAGTTATGCTTTCATCTCCCACTTCTAGAGTGAGCTCTCCATGTTTCACATCAATCACCGCACCCGCGGTGTGTAGGAAAGGTCTTCCTAAGATGATTGGAATGTTGGAATCTTCCTCCATATCAACAATGACAAAGTCTACCGGGATGAAAAACTTCCCAATTCGCACGGGGACATCTTCCCATATCCCTAATGGTGTCTTCGTCGATCTATCGGCCATTTGAAGAGTGATATTGGTGCATTTAAGCTCTCCCATTCCCAACCTTTTACTCACCGAGTACGGCATGACACTCACACTAGCCCCTAGATCACATAAGGGTTTGTTGATCGTTGTGTCGCCAATGGTACACGGTATTGAGAAGCTTCCCGGATCCTTTAGCTTTGGAGGTGAACTCCCTTGAAGTATTGCACTACTCATCTTAGTGAAGGCGATAGTCTCAAGTTTCCGGATCGACTTCTTCTTTGTGAGGATATCTTTCATGTACTTTGCATAGGCCGGAACGTGATTGATTAATTCCGTGAAAGGAATTGAGACTTCTAAGTTCTTCACAATTTCCATGAACTTTCCAAGTTGATCATCAAATTTAGGCTTGGCTTGACGACTTGGAAAAGGAAGTCTAATCACAATGGGCTCCTTCTCTTTGGCTTTGTCTTCATTTTTCTTTGAACTTTCTTCCTTTGATGATTCCCCTTCTTTGGGACTTTGCACAATCTCTTCCTTTTCACTAGCTTTCACAACTTCATCCTCAACTTGCTTCTTCGGTGCTTCATATCTTGTACCACTTCTCAAGTGAATGGCACTAACCGTTTCATGTCTAGGGGGATTACTTTGAGGTGGTAATTGCCCCTTTTGTCTTTGTGAGCTTGAAGATGCTAGTTGGGTCAATTGTGTTTCCAACATCTTGGTGTGAGCTAGAATGTTGTTGATGGTGGTGTCTTTTGCTTGGCTATCTTTTTGCATTTGGGTGAAAAATTCTTGTTGATTCCTTTGCATTTGGAGGACCGCTTTTTGGACATCAAAACCTTGATCATTTTGGTGATTGTATGGATTTTGATTTTGGTAACCTTGGTTTTGATTGTAAAAGGGTCTTTGATTTTGATTTCTCATGGGTGGTGGAGTGTATGTTGTTTGAGGGTTTTGAACATTTTGGCTTTTGTATGAGAGATTTGGATGGAACTTGGTGTTTTCATTGTTTAAATTTGAATAAGGGGTACCACTTTTGTAAGCTTGGAAAGCATTGACTTGTTCGGTTGTTCCCCTACACTCACTTGAGTCATGACCCAAGGTTCCACAATTCTCACATATCCCGCTTGGGATTGATGAGGATGCCGTCATGGCATTGACATGATGCTTTGATGATTTTGAGTTTTCCTCAAGTCTAGCCATAGCTTGTTCAAATTTCAAGTTGATTGTGTCAATGTGAGCACTAAGTTGAGCACCCAATTGAGTAACGGTGTCCACTTCATACTTTCCTCCTCTAGTAGCCTTGCGAGGCCTACTATATTGTGAATTATGGACCGCCATTTCCTCAATCTTGTTCCATGTTTGATTGTCATCAACTTCGGTGAACATTCCATTTGATCCCATATTGAGAATGTTCCTTGAATCTTCATATAAACCATTCCAAAATTGTTGCACTAAAAACCATTCGCTAAGTCCATGGTGAGGACATGAGCGACAAATACCTTTGAACCGCTCCCAAGCTTCATACAAAGATTCTTCATCCCTTTGCTTAAAACCCGTAATTTGAGCTCTTAGCATATTGGTCTTTTCCGGTGGGTAGAATTTTTTGTAGAAAGCTAGAGCTAGCTTCTTCCAAGAATCTATTCCAAGGGTGGCCTTATCAAGGCCCTTCAACCATTGCTTTACGGTGCCGATTAACGAAAAAGGAAATAAGACCCATCTTATTTGGTCTTGAGTCACGCCCGTTTGAGAGATAGCTTCACAATAATCGCAAAAGGTTTCCATATGAGAATGAGGGTCCTCACTAGGCATTCCCCCGAATTGGCTCCTCTCAACTAGTTGGATGAAGGCGGACTTGGCAATAAAGTTTCCGGTAAGATGTTGTGGGGTAGGAGTACCATTTGGTAAATCCTCCTCGGTGGGTATAGAGTGTGACGAGAATTTAGGCATTGTAGGTGGATTTTGTGTGGTATTGTTTAATGGGTTCTCTTCTCCTTCTATTGCGAAAGGATTGACAAACTCACTAGTGGGTTGAACAACTTCACCAACACCTCCCAAATTCCTCCTAACAAGTCTCCTATTATTCGTCAAGGTTCTTTTGATTTCACGGTCAAAAGGTAACAAATCTCTTTGTAACCTTCTAGACATGCAAAATATCAAACAACTCAAAAACAATTAGAAAAAACCTTGAGGAGTTTTACTTCCCCAAGGTGAAAAAGACACAACTAAAAACAATAAAAGAAATCTTAAATCAATTAAACACCGTCCCCGGCAACGGCGCCATTTTTGATCGAGTCCATTTTGTTTCACAAATTAAGCATATGTGGTCGTTGGTCAATGGTCGATACAAAACACAATTTATACTTCACAAACAACTCTACAATTAGTAAAGAGGCAAGTAAAGGTCGGATCCCAAGGGACGGGTATTGAAATGAGAATTCTATTGTAACTAGTAGTGTCTAGGGGGTGTCACAAATTGGGTTGATGTAGAAGGTTACTAAACTAAAATAGTAATGAAAATAAACTAACAAGGTAAATAAAATAAGGGGTGTAAACAATTGATTAAAGGCACTAGGGTGTCATGGGTTCATAGGGGAATCATGGGATATGATCATACAAACATGTTCTCAAATTATAAGCAAGCAATTATTGTTGTGATGGATTGAGTTGGGTTATATCTTACAATCCTAGGAAAGTTTGGGTCCCGGAGCCGAATCGATTAGATTGTTCAACACCTACAAGTCGACTTAATCTTTCCTACTCAACACATGCATGGTCTAACAAGACTCGAGTTGGGTTATGTCTTACAAGTCAAGTTGAAAAGATAGGTGATGATAGTAAATGCAAGGATTCATAGGCTTAGCATTTCATCAAATATAACATGTGCATGTATTAAGATCAAAACAAGCAAGCAAATAAGATATGAAAGCATATTAATTTAAGCATGAATCATTCCCCATGTTGATTTCCCCTAATCACCCATTAAACCCTAGCTAAGATACTACTCACTCATTATCATATTGATCATGCTAGAAAGGTTGTCAATCATACTAACATAATGAAACATGATGAATAAATGAAAGTAATTAGCAATAATTAAAAAGGGATTAAGAGATTATACCTACTAATGATTCCAATAATAAAGCAAGAATAATAGAAGTACTTGAATCCTAGATTGAGAGGTTGTCAATCTCCCAATAATAACCCAAATAATCTTCAATTACCCAAAATAAAGTAAGAACAAGAGAGAGATTAAAGAACTAAAACTTGGATTAAAACTTGATTAATATTTGATTACAATATTGAAGAGAGATTTGATTGATATTAACTACACTAATTATTGATAAGAAGAACATGCTCCTCTAATTAGACTAATGGGGTATTTATAGTGAAAATTAGGGAGGATGCATTAGGGTTAACTAAGGGCTAAACTAGTAATTACACTTTTAAGTTGAGCAAGGAGACTCCGGTATTCTCCGAGAGAAGGGCTTCTCTTATCGTGGCTTGAAGAATGAAAACGTGTTTGTCTTGAAATCCGTGCGGATGGGAGTCGGGACGGCCGGATCTGGGCTGGAGAATCCGAGCGGATCCTTGGGCAAGACGCTCGGATTGGCGAGGGGGAATCCGAGCGGATTCCTTTGCGGGACGCTCGGATTGGGCTTGGACGGACGGACGGATTGTGTACAATCCGTTCGGATTGTATGGCGAAGATCTTTTCTTCTTCTTTTCTTCCCTTTTCTTCATGAATTCCTTGGGGATTTCCTTGGGGACTCAAGGATCCTTTTCTCAACATTGCTCTTCTACTATGCTATGTACAAAGGCCTTCTAGTCTTGTCTCTCCTTGATGCTTGGTCATTGAATACGATCAATTTAGCCTCGTTTTGCCACGAAAATGCAAGATTCTTACTCCTTTCCTACCAAGGGATCAAAATCTCAAAGAATATGCAAAACAAAGAACTAAAGATAAGAAATGACCCAAATAGGCACTAAAAAGCATGAAAACAATGGTAATTCGGGGGCTAAATATGCGCCAATTGTGGTCACATCAGCTGGGTACTCCCTGAAGGTGTGGACCCCTCTCCAGTCTCAAGTCGCCGCTTCTTAGCGGCGGGTGCAGCAGGAGGTGGACGAGACTGAAGTGGAAGGTGAAGTAGAGGCAAAGCAGGCAGACGATGGCCCTTTACCACAGTAGGTAAGGGCTCAAGACGGGGAGACTGTCGCAAGGTAAGTCACAGACAAGGAGCCGTCAATCTTCCAAGTCCGGTAGTCCTGGGTAAGCCAATGCCGAGCGAGCATGGCAGCCGGACTCGGTGACCTCTCTCCCTCGAGGTACTGCAGTCACGAGGCCAAGTGGGGGAAAAGGCGATGGCAAGAAATGGTGGCTATGCCACCGCAGTAATGGTTCCCGCCTCCTTCTTCCCCCAGTCGTGGAGGTGCGGGCGGTGAGGTAGGCAATGTTGAAGGTAAAAGGACCTTCACGATCGACGTTCGGATAACCGCCCGATGGAGAGCTCGGTGTTGGTAGTGTTGTTCGGCTCCTTTCGGCCGAAAATAGAGCTCCCCATCAGTCTAAGAAAACAACGAACGGGGGGATGGTGGACCTGGTGGAGCTTACGCTCCTGGAAACGGGTCTGGGCCAGGCACCGCCAAACCTGACGGTAAACCTTCCTCGAGTCTGATGTCACACCCGAGGAGGTAAGGTCAAGTAACCTACCAAACTCCGCTAGAGGCATCGGGAAAGTCCGGTTGAACAACCGGAAGGAGACCAAAGACCGCTGTCGGGATCGGTCTTATGTGCATCCGGGAGAAGGTAAAAGAGCTGAGAAACTCGAGACTCAGCTCTAAGAAGGTGTGGCCTCTCATAGTAACGAGCCCAGGCATCCCCGTGACCCGTAGTAAAGTACAGACTGACTCGTAAATGCCGAGTTTCTCTAATGCCGATTTATCCAAAAATCGGGAAGGCACATGTATACACTTCAACAAGTTATAAAATTTATCACGGTGTAAAGCATTAACAAAGAGTACCTGTGGATAATCTGGGTGAGAATCGAGGGAAGTGTCCCCTCGAACTGTAACTGTCCCAGAAGTAGAAGAGGAGCAGCAACTGTAGAAGTGCTAGGGGCGGAAGTAGAGGTAGAAGGAGTTGGCGTAGCTCGAGGCTGTCTACGACCCCGGCCTCTGGAACGCAAGGCAGCAGCTCGCTCTCGGACGGTGTAAGGAACCGGGCGCTACAAGGCAAACTGCAACCGCAGTGAGTCCGCCACGTGCGAAGTAGAGGCGGGTGTACACGTAGTGGCCGCCGTGGTCACCATCGAAGAGGGACTAGCAAAGGCGGTGCTAGCGGTGGTGACCGTAGTGGAAGTGGCGACTGAATCGGGCTTCCACCAGCTAGCGGAGCAAAGACCAGCCTACTTGCACCAAACAAGGAAAATCTGGGCTGCAGTGTCACTAAAGTAGAGACAAAGTGGCAACAGCAGGGCCACTGTCTCACTCAAGACGGATGGAGGATGAACTAGTGGATGGTAAGGAACTGGAATCCATCCTATAAACAAAATTTAAGGGGTATCATGAGAAAATAGCTGCTAACCGTGGCTAAACAACACGTAAAACCGGCATGTGACAGCATGTGAAACCATAAAAACTCCCCTGCCAGTCGAAAATTTCGATCTTACAGCATACAAATCCCAACAATCCTCGGAAATTCTGAACTACAGCATGCAAATGGTGATAGAGGACGGGAAAAACATTAACAAAAAGCGACATCAAAGAATGCGAGGTTAAATAAACAGAGCGACATATAATCGTCGACAAATAAAAAAAAGTCGACTAAGGCAGCCCTAATCGCAAGAATTTTGCACAAAATTTGAATGGAAACATGTTAGGTATCGACGGGGTGTGATAACAGTCTAAACAGCAGCATTCACCAATTGACAGTCGAAAAATCGACAGTCCAGCACCCAAATCGCAAAAATCCATGTAAAAATCGAACTAAGCATGCAAAACAGCGAGGAAGGGGAATTATGATCATCAAGCAAGAAGAATAAGGGCAATAAACTCAATTAAAATCGAAAAATCGACCAACAATGGATATACAAACCCTAAATTCGACTTTCACCTCATAAAATTCCAAATAGTCGAAATTAAAATGCAAAGAAGGTGAAGGAAACACTTACTTGATGATAAGAATCCTACAATATGCAATTAATCTTCAAAAATCAAGCAAAAACAAGCGATTTTCGAGCTCAAAACCGCAAACCCTAACCCTCTTTGAAAACCGTGAAAATCAACACAAATTAAGGGGAACATAAGGGGCTTTTGAAGATCAATTAGCAAACAAGAGATTGTAGGTGACGGATTTGGAGATTGGGCAAGAAAATATGGGATTTGGGGAAGAAATTGATCGCACAAAGGGAAGTGTTAGACGAAATTTAGGGACAAAATGAATTAGAAAAGGAAATAAAGAGTTTAAGTTAGAAAAACTCCCGTGTCCTGTTCATTTCACTCGATCGAGTGGTTTTAAACCCCTCGATCGAGCACTGTTGATGCTTCAGCTGCATGATCGAGTAGCATTCTACTCGATCGACCAATCCCTCTTTTTGCTTTACTCGATCGACTTGTAAAACTGCTCGATCTACCGACTTTTCACTCGATCGAGTACAAAAAGTACTCGATCGAGGACTTTTCTCGCGTAAGCTCTTTAATTTCGTCAATTCTTCCTCTGGAATGCGTAAAACTTCCCCAAACCTGCATAAAAACACATGCAAAAATTTCCCAAAATACCAAATACGCATAAGCACAGTCTATAAGCTTACGTTTATGCTAAAAACTGTCTAAAACTAATTGTCCTAATTAAAACGCAATAAAACAAATTCAAAAGAAATTCAAAAATTATCTTTTACAAAGTGTTACACGGGGCATTTCCCCGTTTAATTCCCATCAAATTTCAGTAGCCCCTTGGTGGGCTTCACTAGAGGACGTCACCTCGGCAAATTGATTGTCCTCTTCAACTTCCATGAGCATGAGTAATCACTTGAAACGGTAGGAGGGGAGTAGTTCACATCCACATAAGCGTGAACCTTCCTCGTCCTTGCTCCTTTATCACCAGCTTTAGCGTCAACATCTCCAGTTTGATTGATAATGATTGCACCATGTCCTTTGACAGCTTCCCCTTTACTTTCATCTGTAGCTAAAGCAAGGAAAACAGACGAACTTTCCTCCTTTTTGCTCTCAGTCTGAGGCGGAGGGTTAACAATAGCGGCACAATTCTCCCAATTTTCATTTGGAGTGTCAATACTAGGATCAATAGAAGAGAGAGCATTGCAAGGCTGGGCTTGCATGGGAGCTCTCCGGAACTTAGACTGATGAAAAATCAGTTCCTCGTCCCCTACCTGAAAGGTCAAAGTCTTCCCCCCGACGTCTATAACTGCACGGGCAGTAGACAAAAATGGTCTCCCTAAAATAATAGGGGTGTGTGCATCTTCGGGGATTTTTAAGACAACAAAATCGACGGGAATAAAGAACTTCCCGATCTGAACAGGTACGTCTTCTACTACACCTAGTGGCCGTGATAAACTACGGTCGGCCATCTGGACAGTCATGTTGGTACAACTCAGCTTTGTCAAACCAAATCTCTTGGCCAGAGATAAAGGTAAGACACTTACGCTAGCGCCTAAATCGCATAGCGCGTTATCAATCAAATGCATACCGATATAACACGGAATTGAAAAACTACCCGGGTCTGATTGCTTAGGGGGTAACTTATTTTGAAATAGGGCTGACCCCACCTTAGTCAAAGCTACGGTCTCACTGTCATTAATAGTCCTCTTACGCGCTAAAATTTCTTTCATAAACTTTAAATAAGAGGGTACCTTAGTCGAGAATTCAAACGGCACGGTGAATTCCAAGCTCTTCAAAAGTTCGACAAATTTGCCGAATTGTTGATTAGCTTTAGTATTTTGCAGCCGTCTCAGGAAGGGAACCGTGATAGGTATCTCAAGTCCCTTGTTTCTCGCTTCCAATGTATCTTCCGGTGCAAGTTCTGTATCCTTTGGACGCTTCTTACCTCTCGAACGAGGTCTTTCCGGTGATTTCTCGCTTAAACGAGCACTAGCAGGCTCTCGAATAAGCTTCCCGTCTTCAATACTACTCGATCGACCAATTTGCTCACTCGATCGAAAGCGCTTCTTCATCAATGTCAATCGATCGAGTACAATTTCCACTCGATCGACCAACTCCACTTTCTGCTTCACTCGATCGAGTAGATAAACTACTCGATCGACCAACCTGTTCTTCCTGTTCACTCGATCGAGTGGAAAAACCACTCGATCGAGGGCTTTCATCTTCAGTTCTACTCGATCGAGGGCTTTCATCTTCAGTTCTACTCGATCGAACACCAGATTTCAGTCGATCGAGTAATTCCTTTGTCGTGAGCCCTTTTCTCTTAACAGAATACTGTTCATCACCAGTTACAGCTTCCCTCGGGTCTGATTTCGACACTTTCGGTCCCTCATAAGAAAGACCGCTTCTCAATTCTATAAGATTTACCGTCTCATGTGGATTCTTCTCATTTTGAGTCGGTAAATGACCCTGCTTTCTCGTGGACTGATTCGCGGCCAATTGGGCAACTTGAGTTTCAAGTTCCTTAATAGACGCGTCCTTCTGTTGATCACTCAGCTGCAACTGCTTTGTAATGGATTGCAACATAGACTTTATCTCTTCTATTTCATTCACCCCACTGGAAGATGATGCACCATGGTTAGGAGGATTGAAAGAAGGAGGCTTCTGAAAGCCTTGTTGATTCTTGTGTGCAGGAATATACGGCTGCTGCTGATTCGGAGGAGCAGTGGGATTGAGCATATTCTGACTACTCCACCTCAAATTGGGATGGACGTTCGGCTCGTAATAAGTGTTGTTCTGCCTGTAATGTTGAAAGGCAGCACAAGACTCATAAGAGTTGGGACAATGATCTGAGACATGTCCCTCTCCTCCACATCTTCTACAGACGAAAGGACCGTCTGTCACAGCATTCACCTGATACATCCCTCCTTTGGAAGCTCCTCCCAACTCATATTTATCAAATCTTGTAGTAAGAGCTTCTAGTGCAGCTACAGAAGAAGATTCAGCAGCTCTTCTTTGATTGCCTCTGGAGTTCCCATATTCAGCCTTATGGGTGGCCAAATCGTCGATGATCTTCCACCCCTTGGTCTCTCCCATATTCTCAGCAAATCGGCCATTGGTTGCAGCATCCAAAATAGCCCTCTGATCATCATACAGCTCGTTATAGAACTGATTGCAAAGGCTCCACTTTTCGAACCCATGGTGCGGAATGGTTCGCACCAGCTTCTTGAAACGGACCCATGCTTCATGAAAGTTCTCGTCAGGTCCCTGCTTAAAGCTCGTGATCTGAGCTCTAATAGCATTAGTCTTTGAGGCGGAAAAGTACTTCTTGTAAAAAGCCAAGGCTAGCGAATTCCAATCTGTTACCCCATGAGCAGCCCGGTCCATATCCCTATACCACTCTCGTGCAGCATCACGAAGAGAGAATATAAACATAGTCTCCTTTACTTGGTCAGGAGTCACGCCAGCTGGTGGAGACATGGAACTGCAATAATCAATAAATATTTCCATGTGCTTGGCTGCATCTTCAGTTGCAGCTCCCCCAAATTAATTCCTCTCAACCAAATTGATAAGGGACGGCTTCGGCTCGAATTTTCTTGCCTCCCCTGGTAAGACAAATCCCTTATAGAGATTCGCAGCTGTAGGCTCAGAGTGACTAGCAATGGTTGCTTCTTCAGCCATTTAGGGAAAGTCTGGAGAAGTAACGGTTTCAACTGATGAATGTGAAACTGGAGAAGAAGGTGGATCCTCCTCGAACAGCTCGTTCTCGTAAAAGCTAGAATGCGAACCAGACTCTTCCTCTGACTGTTGGTCTTGAAATAATCTCCTCTTTGCGCGCAAGGTTCTCTCAATCTCAGGATTGAATGGTAGTAGTGGACCACCCTGCGACCTGCGCATAAGAAGAAACTACGAAAAGAATATAAGAATAGTTTAAGGAACGGATGCCCCTTAAACTAAAAGAATGACTAAAAATAAAACAACTAATAATTTAAAACAATTGCCTCCCCGGCAACGGCGCCAAAATTTGACACGACTATCGCAACCCTATCAAAGATAAAACCTAACGGTCTCAACTAAAATGTAGCAGAGGCAGTCGAGTATCGAATCCACAGGGAGGTAATGTAATTAACAGCTGCCTAATTCTAGTCCTAAAGTAACAATGGGGGGTTTTGTTGAGTTGATTTCTAAACTACGAGATTTTAAGGAAAAAGAAATAAAAACAAAAGCAATAAGGGCAGAAAATCGGTTTAGACTATCAAGAAGAGAGGGACATGTCGGGATTTCGGTTCACTACGGTAGTCCAATAACTCAGCTGTAAATGACTCAGACGAACTAATGTGAGACGGATGTTGAAAGGTCCTTTCGGTCCACTTTCTATCCTAAAATACCACTAACTTAACTTTCGTCCTCATTAGGGTAGTCTACTTTTCATAGCAGGCCTATTTAGTCCAATCTTTCGATCCAGGATTAATTTTAGCCAGATTAAAGGGTGACATAGAAGCGTGGACTCAACTAGGTCGGATAAATACAGTTAAATTGCTATGGTGACAGGGTCTCACAATTAATTCATCTAATTCATTTACTACGTCGTCATATTTCTACCGCAGATTCCCTAATCCCAACATGAAAGGGATTTAGTTACTCATTTCGCTAATTAAACTAACAGCAATTAAAATTCCAGCAGAAAACATAATGAAATAACAATAGATCGCAATAAGGAAAATTAGGGCATAGAAGTAAATGCAACGAAACAAGTAATAAAAGCAAACAAATGATTAATTATTAATAAAGGGAGAGAAGGAATTACAATCCAAGCGAATCGGCGTAAAGAACACAAATTCCAAGTGAAACAATCACGAAAATAAAGTAACAGTAGAGAGGAATAAAGCAGCGTTCTAAAGTTTACAGTAGAGTGTTTGATAATATGAAAGATAATCCTAATTAACCTAGTAAAGCGTGCTTAAATAGCAAAAGAAAGTAAGTTTAGCGAAAATAAACAACTCACGGGCTGTTTAAAGCCCAAAACCAACGAAACCACTCGATCGAGTGGTTTAAAACCACTTGATCGACCAACTCTTCAGCAATTTCTACTCGATCGACTGGAAAGGTGCTCGATCGAGTAACAGGTCTTTGTGCAGCTTAAGGATCGAGTGAAAAACCACTCGATCGACCATCAGAGGACGTGAAAACCACTCGATCGAGTGGTAAAACTCCTCGATCGAGTACTTCATCTTCATTTCAGCTCAAGTCCGCGTCTGAGTGCCTCGTATTGCGTGCCACGACGCTTCCAAACGCAGTATCTCACTCAGGAAAATCCCGTCTCCTCTAAATGCATGCAAAAAGGACGAAAAAGGGTACGATTCCACTACTTTCGCGTTCATTTCTACAAAATGGACAAAACGAACCAAATTAGCCAATTCGGGGCAAAATACCATAAAAACAATATGAAAATGCATAGAAATACGTGCTGAAATAGTCTAAAAAGACTATACATTAGGCACGTATCACTCGTCTCCCTCTATGATTTTCAAAAATAACGGGATTAAATACCCCTTTCCCAATTCATTTCCTCATTCACAACATAAACACTACTCCAAACCCTCAAAACCCTCATTCTCTCCATCAACCAACATCAAATTTCTCAACCAAAATCACCCAAATTAAATCCAAACCTCCTCAAAACACAATTAAATGACTCCTTCACCAACAACAAGTGATTAAAACACCAACATCTTCAAAGTTTGAGTCAATTTTTGGGATACAAGGCAACATTCAACTATCCTAAATCGATTTGGGTCTTATTTAAATTTGAAGAAATCAAGCTTATCTTTGGTGTTACTGCATAGAGGAGCATGGCAAGAACAAAAGGTGGAAGTAAGGCACCCCCAAATAAGAACCTTTCCAAAAGACAACAAGCTCTTCAAGCTATTCAAGCATCAAAGGCATTGGTGGTTCAAAATGCAAGGTTGGAAATTCAAGAGTCTATTACTCCTATGGAAGCTACTACTTCTACTCCGGTTGTTGAACAACTAGATGATTATCCGGAGGTAATTTTCACTTCCGACTCTCATAGGGAGAAATTTGTTTCCTTTGCTAAGAAATCTATTTTACCCACCAAATTCATATGCCAAGAGACCTTGTCAAAATTGGGTGTCCTAGAACAAACCAAGAACTTTTTCGAGTCCATGGGATTGAGTACATTGTTTAATATGCAAGAGTTGACTTACTCATCCCTCACCTTAGAGTTTTTAAGCTCATTGAAAGTTACCAAAGTGGAGGCTCTAAGGAACATTGAATTCCGGCTCGAGAATATTGATAGGAAATTATCTTTTGAAGAATTTGGTAATGTTTTTGGCCTTAGCAATGACCCGACCTACACGAAGAAACCTACCAAGTATGACCCCTCTCCCCTATGGAAGGCTATTACCGGGAGAGAGTTTACATCTTATCATGATTTCCGTGCTCTTTTGTCCATCATCCGGGCATAAGGGTATGGCACAAGGTTGTTGGCCATACTTTGATTGCTAGGAAGGGCACGAACCATTCACCGAACTTGACTTTATTTATCTCGAGTCGACCTTGAACATTGGAAGAGAATTCACCAAAAAGTACAACATTCTTCAACTTTTGATTGAGAGGTGGCTAAAAGTCGATCATGGCAAAGAAGGCACGGCCTTTATTGTTAATGGAGGTTTGGTAACTTATTTGGCAAAACACTTCAACCGGAACTTCAACAAGGATAGCACCTATAAACCGGTTAAGGGAGGCCATATCATTGATCTAGCCACCATGGTTCAAAAATTCAAATGGGTCACGAATGATACTCTTGATGACAAATTTGGGTGGTTAACAAAAGATGCTAAATCCCTTACATTGCCAAGCAAGATTTGCCGATTGAATGTTCATAGGCCAAACTACCTTCTCCCACTCTCCGAGGAAGCCGAGTATATTATACAACACCAAGGGGAAGACATTGCCGAGCCCTCCTCCTCCATTATCACCCCACCTTACCCATTCACCTACCATGAATTTCAACCCGAAAATGTTAAGGCGGGGAATGACTACTTGACTCTCTTGATGAAAGAAATGCACAAGCAAGCTTATGAGGATAGAGTCAATGCTTATAAAGCACAATATCCGCGTCTCCTACATCTTGCTAGGCAAGGACTTCTTGACCCATCTTGTCCTTTGCCTAGTTGGGCGGATAAGGAAACCTTCTTTCCTAGTGCTTCTAGAGGTGATAGCTTGGGTGAAGAGGAGATGGTTGTTGTTGAGTGTGGTGCTCAAGAAGATGAAGAAAATGAAGAGAATGAAGAAGAAGAAGAAGAAGAAGAAGAAGAAGAAGAAGAAGAAGAAGAAGAAGAAGAAGAAGAAGAAGAAGAAGAAGAAGAAGAAGAAGAAGAAGAAGAAGAAGAAGAAGAAGAAGAAGAAGAAGAAGAAGAAGAAGAAGAAGAAGAAGAAGAAGAAGAAGAAGAAGAAGAAGAAGAAGAAGAAGAAGAAGAAGAAGATGGTAGTGAGGAAGAAGAAGGAAGTTCAAGTGCAAGTGAGAATGGTGATGAATCCGCATCCATGGAGGTTGATGATGACTCAAGTGAGGAGGTTGATGATGATGATGATGATAGTGATGACGCCATGGGCAAAGATTGAGGTTTGTCTATTTCTCTTATTTTTTTCATATAATTTGCATCTTGATCATAGTTTGGAGTCCTAGCATCATCTAGAGGACTCACACCTCGGCCACATTAAGGTGTTTCTTTTATTGTTCCCACATTCAAAATCCAAAATGACAAATGTAGTTTCATGCATAGCATCCTTATGCATGAACTCCCCCAATTTTTGACATTAGAAATAGTGTCTTTGGGTTTGGAGAAGTTTATGCATATGCATCGGGAGCTAATCTAAATTATGCTCTCCAACATAACAAAAACTCATGCATCATATAGCATAGCTTAGTTTGCATTCACTCTTGTTTATATGTCATATAGTTTGCATTTAGCTTAAGAAATCACGCATTTTCATATAAATTGCATAATTTCCTATCGTATTGGCCATTGAAGACAATGCCTATACTAGTGTGGGGATGGGAAATTCTAACATGACTTTTTAAACAAAAATGATAAAAATTGAAAAATTTTTAAAAATACAAAAACATGTCTTTTAATTTCATTAAAACAAAATCCATAAAAAATTGATAAATTCAAAAATCCAAAAACATGTTCATTTCCTTTATAGTGTAGTCTTGTATATATTGTATATATTGTGTTTGTTTATCCTTTTTCACATTGATAGACTACGCTACATCCGAGACATGAGGATATAGAAGACCGCATGGTATGATCTTTCCAATCTCCTTTTTCCTCTTTATGTTAATGATTATGTGGCTTTATTTTGTTTGATGCGGTATAAACAATGTGAATTTAGGATTACATTTAGATTATTTGGCATACTAGTTGGTAGAAGCACATGCATTAGGTTATATATATGTTAGTTGCATCATGGCATATAGTTGCATTTAGGAAAAATTTTGTGAAACCGTCTATTTGGGAAGCTTGACAAGTGTATATAAGGCCCTTGTAGATACTTTTTCTTCTTAAGACTTTGCTTGTTAGAATGCTTGTAAAACACCCTGGGATGTGTCATGCTAGTATCCTTTGACCCATGGATTAAGGCCTAGTCAAGAGTACCTTGTGGTGTGATAACTCCTTGGCTACCGTTTATTCCAAGGTGACCCTTGAAACCATGCATCCTTCATCCATATTCTACCACATTTTGTCATCAAAAAGGGAATGGGCACAAAAATTATCAAAATTTGAGTTCAAGAAATGAAATGAAAAGTGAAAATTTTTGCAAATTGCATCAAAAGAAAAGAGGAGTAACAAAAATAAAAACTCCTATGCTTCAAATATAAGCACCCTCCCTACAAATGGGGTGACTTTGAAAATGTTCAAAAAGAAATGCAAGAAAAAGTTAAAAAATTGTCAAGTGTTGAAAATGCCAAGCATCAAAAGAAATGGCAAAAGAAATGTTCTCAAAATGTCAAATGCCACAAATTGGCGGGAAAAAACAACAACAAAAAGAAAACTCCCACATGAGACTCAAATACTATTGATCCCTTTTTCCATCGTATCCACTTTTGTGCATGGTGGAGAGGGGACGACCCTTCTTCTTGTCTAGGCAAGAAGGGGAATTCCGCGATCCTCCAGTGTTTCTAACACCATAGGGAGTCTATTCTTGACAAAAGCATTTAACGATTGAGGACAAAGGTACCCTAACTTGACACAACTTGGAGGTGATTTATTGGTATCCTTCTAGGCTTAGTAGTTTGAAGAAACCGTATCTATGATGGAATGTGTACCCTTAGATTGCTTCCCTTGTAGATGATTTCCGCCACTTAGATGAGGAAAGTGGCTATTCTTTTGTAGATGCATCCATTACTTGTTTTTGTGTGCTTAATGCTTGAATGTATCTCTATTTTGGCAAGCCCCACCTTGCCTTGTAAGAAGGCATCCTACCTCATGGTTGTCTTGTTGTGAGTTGAAGAGGCGGAGTGGGACCCGCTAATTGTCTCACATCGGCTATATTAGTAGGCTAGTTTGAATAAAGGTCCTAGTTTTGTCACCTCTTTACTCGGGACGAACAAAGGTTCAGTTTGGGGATATTTGATGTGACTCATATTTGAGCATATTTAGTCCCCAAATTAGCCTCGTTCCTATGCTTTTAGTGCATAATTGGGTCATTTACTATCTTTAGTCTTTCGTTTTGCATACTCTTTAAGGTTTTGATCCCTTGGTAGGAAAGGAGTAAGAACCTTGCATTTTCATGCCAAAATGGAGCTAAATTGATCGAATTCAATGACCAAGCATCAAAGGGAAGACAATGCTAGAAGGCCTATGTAGATAATAACGTAAATTGGGCAATGATGAAAGGATCCTTGCATCTCCAACAAGTTCCTTGAGGATTGTTGAAGAAAGAAAAGAAGAAGAAGTGACTGCCCAGCAATCTGAGCGTCGCAGTGCTCAGGACGAGCGTCCAGCCTTGCCACAATCCGAGCGTCCCATGGCCAAGATGCTCGTCTTGGTACCTGATGAGCCGAGCGTCGCCTTCCCCAATCCGCTCGGATTCCTCTCCAGTGCAAACCGTCCCTCAGCCAAGCCGCTCGGGACGAGCATATTTCTTGAATACTATGAAAATGGATATGCGCATATCCTTCGAGAGGAGCACTTCCTCAACTTTTCTTAAGGGTCTTAATCGTCATTTAAGCCCTTAGTAACCCTAATTTATGTACCTAATCCTTAGTATAAATACCCCATTGTACTAATTGGATTATCATGTTCTTCTTATGCATTCTTAATCTCATCTTAATCTTGTAATCAACTCTTAATTTAGCATTAATACAAATCTCATTTCTTAATCTTTGCTTAATTTCTCTATTGTTCATCATTTATTTTGGGTAATTGAAGATTATTTGGGGTTTATTTGGAGGATTGACAACCTTCCATCAATCATCAAGTACTTCTATTATTCTTTGCTTTATTATTTGGAATCATCTTTAGATATAATTCTCTCTTAATCCTTTTTAATTATTGTTAATCATTTTCATTTGTTCATCATGTTTTGCCTTGCTAGTATGATTGACAACCTTGTTGGCATGTTAAACTTGATAATGAGTGAGTAGTTTCCTTAACTAGGGTTAATGGGGAATTAGGGGAAACCAACATGAGGATTGATTCATGCTTAATCTAATATGTTTTCATAACTAATTTGCTTGCTTGTTGTGATTTCAACTTATGCACATGTTATGTTTGATGAAATGCGAGCCTATGAATCCTTGCATTTTTTACCCATCACTTACCTTTTCAATGAGACTTGTAAGACATAAACCAACTCGAGTCTCATTAGACCATGCATATAGTTGGATAGGGAGGATTAAGTCGACTTGTAGGTGTTGTACAATCTAATCGATTCGGCTCCGGGACCCAAACCTTCATAGGGATTGTAAGATATACACTAACTCGATCCCATCACAACAATAATTGCTTGCATCTAGTAGAAAATATGTTTGTATGATCAAATCCCATGAATCCCCTATGAACCCATGACACCCTAGTGCTTTTAATCAATATTTTACATCTCATTTTAATCATCTTGCTTGTTTTATTTACATTACTTTTTAGCTTAGTTGATCTCCTACCTCAACCCAAATTGTGACACCCTTAGACACGACCATTTGCAATCAAAAATCCTACATCAATACCCGTCCCTTGGGATCCGACCTTTACTTACCTCTTTACTAATAGTAGAGTAGCTAGTGAAGTTATAAATATTGTTTTGGTCTAGGTAACTTTTGACGACGAGTAACAAAACCGACGAACCATCGATCGAGTAAGTTAGTTTTTATGAGTATTTGGTCGGCTTTTAATAGTAACGCGAGATTTGTATGTAAAGGATTTCTACCAGTTTCTTTTTACTTTTACATCATTCTAAGTTTCACAAAAGAGAAAACAAGGTTACGTGGCTCTCCTCTCTCACATTGCTATCAAATCCCAAAGGCTTAAGGTGTCGGATCGTCGTGTTCGTTACGCCATTGAGTTCGTCGTGTCGTGGGTAAGCTTCTTGTATAATTTTTATAGCATTTCTTTGAGTTTGGTTAAAAACCTAATTGTGTAGTTTTGGGGGTTTTGGGTGTTGGGAAATGTGTCCTCAACAATAGTGCGATCATATGATTTAAATATCATTATTAAATCTCATTTTAAAGAATACAATTGGGAAGTATTTATACTCGTCAATCGGTCAACATATATCGGTAATGATTGGTGGCGAGTTTGACATTACTTGTCGTGTGACGGTGGTGATCACCGACCCCTAGGTCATACCTATAGGGCAACACTCTTAATTGATCATTTAGTTAATCGTATAATGTTACGAGTTAATTAAATTACTTGAAAAATTGACGGACGATTTTGGAAGTAAAATTTACGTATCAAATTGAAATGTGATTAAATGAGATACGGTCTGAGTAATCGAATTGTATCATTACTCGGATGAAATTATTGTTTAAAGAAACAATTGAATTAGAATGAATTATTATAAATTCGATTTATAAACTGGTGAAATATTTTGGTACAAGTAATTTTGAATTACTAAGTTGATTGTTGTATATGACGTATTTTTATTAATGCGTTGATTTTTAATATGTTAAAAATACATAACAATTTATGTTACATATGACATGTGACATATTGACATTTGACAAAAATAATATGGAATCCATATTACAATAAGTGCCGAAAATTGGAGGAGGTTTAGGCTAATTGTGGTTGATTAAATGAGTGGAAAACACAATCATTCTATAGTGAGCCTAGCCATGCAACCCTAGTTTGCATTGTGAAGGCAAACAAGGGCATGCATTGGGTCTTTCTCTTCCCCCTTTCTACCCTCCTACCCGGTTTCAACCTAGGAAAGACAAAAGGATTTTTGTCTTATATTTTGATAAAAACACTACATGCATTAGTGTGTATCATTCCATTATTATTCATTCTTACTTCTAAATACTTTAGAAAGAGAAAAAACTCTAAAAATCCCTCTCCTCTAACCGGTTTTAGAGAGTAAAAACCAAACAACTTTTGGTTCAATTTTTCACTAGATTAATATTATACTAGCTCAAATAATATTAATTAGATTAAGAGTTAGCTTTGGGTATTATTCCTAAGGAGAGATCCTACACTTGGCTCTTGTTCTTCCATTAAAGGAAAGCTCAAGAACAAAAGAAAAGGAGATTTCTTTTGTGCCCATTTGAACCGAAATTTCAATGTAAGGATATTATTTCTTCCTTATTTGCTATATTGTTTGCATGCATAAGACCTTTATTAATTTTATGACAAATTAGTTTTAACATATATGAGTATGTTAGTATGTATATAGATCTACTTTTCTTTCAATCGGTATCAAGAGCCATGGTTGTTTGTGAAGGAAAAGTAGATCTTTATACATATTAACATACTCATATATGTCTTAATTAATTTGTCATAAAATTAAATGCGGATTTTATGCATGCAAACAATATGAAAAATAGAGGAGAAATCATGTCCTTACATTGGTGATTTCGGATTTATTGGGCACAAAAGAAATCTCCTTTTCTTTTGTTCTTGAGCTTTCCTAAGATGGAAGAACAAGATCCAAGTATAGGATCTCTCCTTAGGATTAATACCCAAAACTTTCTCTTAATTCAAATTAATATTATAAGTACTAGTATAATATTAATCTAGTAGAAAATTGAACCAAAAATATTTATAGAACACTTAAATATTTCGGTTTATAGAGAGAAGAAGAGGAGGATTTTTATTCTCTCTAGAATTGTATTTTTGGATGATGGGTTAGAATGAATAATGATGCACACACTTGAAGTAATGTGTTCATCTAAAATCTAAGGCAAAACCCTTGCCTTTCCCTTGGTAAAACCGGGTAGGAGGGAAGAGGAGGGAAGAAAACTCACCCAATGCATGCCCTTGTTTGCCTTCACAATGCAAACTAGGGTTGCATGCCTACTCTTGTTAGTAATCATTGTGTTTTCTAATTATAATATAAACACAATATGTAGCTAAATACTCCTCCAATTTTCGGCACTTTACTTAATATGGATTCCATATTATTTTTGTCAATTGTCAATATGTCACATGTCATATGTCACATAAATTTGTTATGTATTTTTAACATTTTAAAAATCAACGTATTATTAAAATACGTCACATACAAAAATCGACTTAGTAATTTCATAATTACTAGTACCAAAATATTTTACCATTTATAAATCACAACAGATTGTATTTATAAAAATTCATTCAATTTCGATTGTTTCTTTAAACAATAATTTCATCCGAGTAATGAAACAATTCGATTACTCAGACCGTATCTCATTTAATCGCATTTTAATATGATACGTAAATTTTACTTCCAAAATTGTCCGTCAATTTTCAAGTAATTTAATTAACTCGTAACGTTATACGATTAATTAAATAATCAATTAAGAGTGTTGCCCTATAGGTATGACCTAGGGGTCAACTCGATCACCACCGTTACACGACGGTAATGTCAAACTCTAGTCAGCCAATCATTACCGATATATGTTGACCAGTTGACAGTAACAAAATTACTTCCCAATTGTATTCTATATGATGAGACTTAAACATGTGATCATCATGATCAACAGTCGTGATCGCATCATTGTCGGAGGACACATATTCCAACAATCTCCCACTTGTCCTCGACAAGTGTGCGTCACCAATTCTCTTGTCCTATTACTATCTCCCACTCAATGAAAGGTGTCTTTCAGGTCGTACTTGCAAGTGATCATATCGAGAGTGGTTTCCTCGATCTGGAGAATAACTGATTGACCGGACTTATCTATCATAGATACTTTCCGAGCGTGGCCACGCATTTCCAGTTCATTACTCCTCGAGTGGCCCTGAGATATTGTTATAACCCTGACTAGGGGTGGACAATTCCTATCGCACTCATTCCCTTCGACTAGCCACAGCCATCATAACCCAAAATATGCCCATTTGACCCCATTTACGAAGGTCGTAGTAACACAAATCAAAGTTAATCAAAATCGTGCCATCTTAGGCGAATAGTCTTTAGTCAAAAGAATCGACTCATTCGAATACTATAGTAGCTCTCGCCACGACCAGGCTATATGAATTTGCCAGAACTCTATAAGCGGTCATTAGGCCCGACAAAAAGTTCCTAACAGTCTGCCTATGTGATCGACTAGTCATCTCACATGACTCTATGGCACTTGAACTTGCCATCAATCGCATCACACTCTAGTCACTTCGAGACGTCACCTCATATAAGTAACTACGGGCAAGTACAATGTTAATCCATGTTCACTTTAACGGGGTTCAATTGTCTCTACAACCCGTTTGGATATAACAATGTACAAGGTGAGTTGATAATAACTCAAACGACAAATGTCGACATCACACTCGGGTAGTCAATATCATATTACAACCTTGTGATGTATATCGTAAGTGTAAACACTTATTGATTGCAATAGGAGTTTAACATCCCATGTGTCCATGTGTTCAAACTTCTTACACTTGCAATCTCCTTTACATTCATGTTCTCTCTCACAGCATGAATCTTACCAAGTACACATCAAGGTTCCCGACCTTGGTTTCGGTTCTTTAACTTGAAAGAACTTTCTTATCGACTATCACATAACGACTGAATTTGTGATGAATGATATAACTTGTACTGATCAAGTACCCCATCCACACACAATGCCCTAGGTATATGTTTTGTAGAATCTTGCAACAATTGACAAGATTATTAGCTTAGCACTTCTCACAAGTCCTAGCTTAACTAGGAAAGATTATTTTTGAATAACTTCTTATTCGACCAAGCATCTTTCCAAAACTTCTTATTTCTTTTTCTAGGCTTGACAGATTTGGGATTCTCATAAATCCTTACATGTGCTCGGACTTTCTATAATATGTGCAACCTCTTATCACATAATGGAGTATTCCGTCAAACACCGAAATCGCTCATCGGATTCTACTTGAGAATTCATGACGTTTCTATTTTGGCTCACCAATCAATCATCATGCTCTTATGCATATGATTCATAATTGGACATGTACATGATTATTCTAATGGCGGAAACATTAGTTACTATTAATCATGAGATCAACCGTTCATAGGTTCAATGAACGACCATGACTGCTAATGGTAATTCCATTTTCATCTACATGAATAACCTTTGTGAATGTTGATACGATGTGTATCTCTTAATACTAATCCAACATCCCTTAATGTAATTGGATTCATCATTGTCCATTTTCATCCAGAATTGAAAACTCAAATGCTTCTCTATGAAAGAAGGTATTAGCTCGTCATTCTTTAATGAGTGATGAGTTGTAAACATTCAAAGGATGATAGCTCCCACTAAATTCCATGTCTTCACATGAGACTTTCCTAACTCCCACTCAATTCTACACATTTCGAAATTGACTTCTCAATCGAAATTTATCAAGAATTGAAATATAAATTGCATTGCCAAGTTATTAGGATAAAACCATATATGTTCCCATCATATCCTTTCAAAATACCTATTTTGAAGTGGTCTCATCTTAACCTTACGGAAAGAGATTTTAAATCTCCAACACACTCATGTCATAATGATGTGTAGCAATGTCATTATTCAAGTATAAACAATATCTAGAATACGTCCTTCGAAATACCCTTTTGGAAGGAGGTTTAACCATTTCATAGTGAGGTTAAGCAATGACATTTGCGTGGTTAAAACTTTGGCCATTGAAGATATCGGTATATCAATTTTTGCAACTCGATCATAACTAGTATGTTACTATGATTCATTAACCACTTTGGCCATTGAAGATATCGGTATATCAATTTTTGCAACTCGATCATAACTAGTATGTTACTATGATTCATTTAGGCTCTTAAGTAAATCTCAAGGTTGAAACTATTGGTCAAATATTTCATAAACTTAGTCAAAAACTTGTTGAGACTTTACATTAGTCATTTTCTTCCAAAACCTTCTTTTGGTCTCCTCGTGTAGTTATCTTGAGAATATACTCTTATGATTACTTCACTTGGTCTCTTTAGTCATATAGAGCTAACATGAGACTATAGATCTCATCTATTCGGCATACTATGCAAATAGTTATACCTTCATTCAAATCATTCTCTCTTGCGTAGATCTTCATTTACACAAGTACACAATTTTTATCTTGCCTTGTGTGTTGTGTCCTCATATTTCTCCCACTCTATCTTTAGAATAAATACACTATAGATTCAAAGATAGCATATGAGACACAAATTAATGATGTTGAAGTATAAGGAGAACTATCTCATAGATAGACTAATAGTTCTTGATTTCATATGTGTACTTGGTGGTCGACATTTCTTTAAGAGAGTTCATAGACTCAAAATCGCTTTATAAATGATCATACACAAGCCTTAAGCATGTGGACATATAATGAAACCCGTCATTATATTTGTCTATTAGATCACTTTAAGTGAATAATCTTATGTTCCTAAGAGCAAGCATTTAAAGATGAAAATTTAGAACATAAAGGATAAGTGATAAAACGGATGACTTGGGTTGCAAACCAAGTCACCATCATCCAAAATACAAACCATTATCCAAAATACTTTTCCATGTCGAACACGGAAACTTAAAGTTCTAAAGATTCAAAACATAAATTAAAGTAAGACAATGAAAAGCAAAACTCCATAAAAGCTATCCATAGCTTCTCCATGGTTTTTCATGCTTGCTTTTCCTTTCCTTTGTCTTTGCTTGGTGGAGGCCCTATTTACAATAAAAAGGGAGATACATTATCACAACTTTGCATCATAATACCATAGTTGAATTAGAAACATAAAAGAAGGATAGTCATTTACCTACTGGAGTGATCTTTCCAGCTTTGATATCACCAAGGTATTTGGAACAATTTCTTTTCCAATGTCCCATGCCATTACAATAATGGCATTTATCAAGAGGACCCTTCTTGACTTTTGAGGTGCTAGCTTCATTAGGCTTAGCTTTGGTGAATGTGGGAGCTTGCTTCTTGCCCTTTCTCCCATTCTTCTTGAACTTCCCCTTACTTTTAGTGCTTATGTTAAGCACATCCTTGGGAGGGTTCACATTTAACCCCATGTCCCTCTCGGCTTGCACAAGTAACTTGTGCAACTCCTCAAGAGACACATCCTTGTCTTGCATGTTGAAATTCACCCGGCATTGCACATATGCCTTGACTTTGGACAAGGAGTGTAGAATCCTATCTACGATGAGTTCTTTGAGGATTTCAACCTTTTGAATTTTCAAGGTCTCGACAAGCTCCATGAGTTTGAGCACATGAGGGCTAACCTTTTGGCCCTCTTTGAAGTCGTCAAAGAATGCCGCGGCCGCCTCATATTGGACGATCCGCGGGATTTGTGAAAACATGGTCACAAGTTTGGAGTAAATCTCATTAGCATTGCCCATTTTAAAGGCTCTCCTTTGGAGGTCCGCCTCCATCGCAAATATCAAGACATTTTTCATTGCGGCAGACTCCTTTTGGTAAGCCTCATATGCTTCCCTAGTGGCCGCGGTGGACCTAGTGGAGGGTTCGGGTGGAGAGGCCTCGGTAAGGTAACGAAGCTTGTCGTCACCTTCGGCGGCTAATTTGAGTTGGGCATCCCATTCGGAGAAATTTGACCCATTCTTTTCAAGTTTACATCGATCCATAAAGGATCGGAGCCAAGACGAACTAGCAAGAGGTGTGGCATTAGGGGTTGGTGTTGCCATTTGTTATGAGAAAAGAGAAGTGGTCTACAAAACAAAATAGAAGGAGTAAAACAAATGTCGTTTTAATAATAATACTCGTAAAAATGTATGATTTAAACAAGTTTTATGCATTTTTCTAGTGACCTCTACCCAACTAGATAAATGATTCCAAGACCCAAATTCATATCAACTTAGGCACGGGGTAGCCGATGCAACCTTTATCAATATAACTCGGTGGATTAACCTTTTAATCGATTCTACTTTTAGAACTCTTGGTCGATAAAATTACTCTAATGTTTATCTATAGCCCCAAACACATCAACAAGGGCACGGGGTAGCCGATGCAACCCTTATCAATAACTTTTGTTGAGTTCAATCCAAATTTCGAATAAATGTGTCCATTATCCAAACCCACATCAACTTAGGCACGGGGTAGCCGATGCAACCCTCATCAACATGAATTCGGTGGATAGACATTTATCACCCACTTCCCCTACGTAACAAGGTTTGTACCCCGGGGTAGCCGAGTGCACTCCCTCGCGAAATAGGTTTTCATGGTTTCTACTATTTGGTAAGGCTATGTCTCAATTGTTTGTTTTAGCGAGAGGTCATGTCAATTTATTATCTATCACGTTTTAAGTGAACTAAAGCGGTGAACTACGATAATTCTAATTGACACGGTCGATAAACTCGATAAAAGATGCATGTTTTAGTTATGGCGATTTAGCGATGCATGCGACATAAAATAAAATGCAAGCATAAAAATAAATAAACAAATCCTAGTATGGCCTTTCCTAGACTAGAAAAACTATTTAACTATTACAAATTCGGAAACCAACTCCATTGGTCCCTTGAACTTCGGTTGTGACACGCATCTCGAGGTAACACCGTCTTTATGTATCGCCATTCTTGAAGAAATCCGTCTTTGGGAACTCCGGAATGAATAAAATTACATAATAAATTACATAATTTCCTATTATACATTTGTAACTAAAATAAAATAAATCTATTAAATTACATAACGGTGATACGAGATCACAATAAAATTACAACCGAATCGATATTCCCATACATTTCGGGAAATACCAATTAAAAATCTAAGGCCATACTAAGTAAAATTACATAATTCAAAATTACATAAATTAAAATTATGACAATCATAAAGAAAAATGCAGCATTATAATATGTTTGAACATGCTCAATTTTATGCTAAATCGCCTTTAATTAGCCAATATCGTATATTACTCGGTTTTTACGGATTTGCGTGATTTCAACATTTTTATAATCACAAAAATACATAAACTCATATTTATGCATAAGTTAATTACCCTAACCTCTTAGGACTCAAAATTTAGTCTTCACTAATAATTTGACCATAATTAACCCATATTTACAAAATTGTTCATAAATGGACCAAAATTACAAAAATAAGCTATTAAACTTCAAATAAATCACAAAATTTCAAATAAATTCAAAATTTGAAATTTAAACTCATGAACATTCTGGAAAATTACCATGACACTCATAATGTTCAAAATCTTAGGTTAAAAATTTCGAAATTTTTCCGGAAAAACAATGTTGCGGTTTATCGATTTTTAATAAAATAATCATAAAAACATGGGATAAATTATATTCATTAACTTTTCAATTTTAGATCTGAAAAAGATAATAAAATGCAACATTAGACGTTTTTCCTAAGTCATAGATTATGTTTTATTAATTTTCCACTAATAATGTCACTATTTATGCTATTTTTCTTCAAAAATCCATAAATCATGCAAAAAGACTTATTTATATCCAATTATTTTACACACATCTTGTAAAATTGCATGTGACAACATATTAATTTTCTATGACCAGATTCGAAATTTAACTCATATTAACCTATTTTTCACCTAAATCCGAATTTAATAATGAAAAAATCATTTTTCGAGCATAACAAGTCCAAAAATTATGAAAATTTACAGGTTATCTCAAAATAATATATGTGACAACATATACAAAAACCAACTGAAAATTCGAAGTATAGCAAATTTTAGACCAAAAATGACATTTTTACTCATAAAATCATATTTAAATGCCATTGTTGTAAAATATGAACAATAAAAATCCGTAAAATTAACCAAAATATCCTAAAACATTTTAGGACCAGAAATATTAACATGCATGGATTAATTTCGTGATATATCATAATAACACAAATTTTTACAAGTTTTATATGTTATTCTTATAACTCGGAAAAACTTTTAACCGATTTGCATGCAAACAACCGTGGCTCTTGATACCGATTGAAGGAAAAGTAGATCTTTATACATATTAACATACTCATATATGTCTTAATTAATTTGTCATAAAATTAAATGCGGATTTTATGCATGCAAACAATATGAAAAATAGAGGAGAAATCATGTCCTTACATTGGTGATTTCGGATTTATTGGGCACAAAAGAAATATCTTTTTCTTTTGTTCTTGAGCTTTCCTAAGATGGAAGAACAAGATCCAAGTATAGGATCTCTCCTTAGGATTAATACCCAAAACTTTCTCTTAATTCAAATTAATATTATAAGTACTAGTATAATATTAATCTAGTAGAAAATTGAACCAAAAATATTTATAGAACACTTAAATATTTCGGTTTATAGAGAGAAGAAGAGGAGGATTTTTATTCTCTCTAGAATTGTATTTTTGGATGATGGGTTAGAATGAATAATGATGCACACACTTGAAGTAATGTGTTCATCTAAAATTTAAGGCAAAACCCTTGCCTTTCCCTTGGTAAAACCGGGTAGGAGGGAAGAGGAGGGAAGAAAACTCACCCAATGCATGCCCTTGTTTGCCTTCACAATGCAAACTAGGGTTGCATGCCTACTCTTGTTAGTAATCATTGTGTTTTCTAATTATAATATAAACACAATATGTAGCTAAATAC
Organism: Silene latifolia; assembly: GCF_048544455.1. NCBI lineage: Eukaryota > Viridiplantae > Streptophyta > Magnoliopsida > Caryophyllales > Caryophyllaceae > Silene > Silene latifolia. The sequence goes on along the minus strand of NC_133531.1, from coordinate 56,570,181 downwards.
TCCTCCAATTTTCGGCACTTTACTTAATATGGATTCCATATTATTTTTGTCAATTGTCAATATGTCACATGTCATATGTCACATAAATTTGTTATGTATTTTTAACATTTTAAAAATCAACGTATTATTAAAATACGTCACATACAAAAATCGACTTAGTAATTTCATAATTACTAGTACCAAAATATTTTACCATTTATAAATCACAACAGATTGTATTTATAAAAATTCATTCAATTTCGATTGTTTCTTTAAACAATAATTTCATCCGAGTAATGAAACAATTCGATTACTCAGACCGTATCTCATTTAATCGCATTTTAATATGATACGTAAATTTTACTTCCAAAATTGTCCGTCAATTTTCAAGTAATTTAATTAACTCGTAACGTTATACGATTAATTAAATAATCAATTAAGAGTGTTGCCCTATAGGTATGACCTAGGGGGTCAACTGATCACCACCGTCACACGACAAGAATGTCAAACTCTAGTCGACCCAATCATTACCGATATATGTTGACCATTGACAAGAAACAAAATTACTTCCCAATTGTATTCTATATGATGAGACTTAAACATGTGATCATCATGATCAACAGTCGTGATCGCATCATTGTCGGAGGACACATATTCCAACAGTTTGCATGCAAATCGGTTAAAAGTTTTTCCGAGTTATAAGAATAACATATAAAACTTGTAAAATTTGTGTTATTATGAGATATCACGAAATTAATCCATGCATGTTAATATTTCTGGTCCTAAAATGTTTTAGGATATTTTGGTTAATTTTACGGATTTTATTGTTCATAATTTACTATAATGGCATTTAAATGTGATTTTATGAGTAAAAATGTCATTTTTGGTCTAAAATTAGCTATACTTCGAATTTTCCATTGATTTTTGGATATGTTATCATATATATTATTTTGAGATAACTTGTAAATTTTCATAATTTTTGGACTTGTTATGCTCGAAAAATGAATTTTTCATTATTAAATTCGGATTTAAGTGAAAAATAGGTTAATATGAGTTAAATTTCGAATCTGGTCATAGAAAATTAATATGTAGTCACATGCAATTTTACAAGATGTGTGTAAAATAATTGGCTATAAAGAAGTCTTTTTGCATGATTTATGGATTTTTGAAGAAAAATAGCATAAATAGTGACATTATTAGTGGAAAATTAATAAAACATAATCTATGACTTAGGAAAAACGTCTAATGTTGCATTTTATTATCTTTTTCAGATCTAAAATTGAAAAGATAATGAAAATAATTTTTCCATGTTTTTATGATTATTTTATTAAAAATCGATAAACCGCAACATTGTTTTTCCGGAAAATTTTCGAAATTTTTAACCTTTGATTTTGAACATTATGAGTGTCATGGTAATTTTCCAGAATGTTCATGAGTTTAAATTTCAAATTTTGAATTTATTTGAAATTTTGTGATTTATTTGAAGTTTAATAGCTTATTTTTGTAATTTTTGGTCCATTTATGAACAATTTTGTAAATATGGGTTAATTATGGTCAAATTATTAGTGAAGACTAAATTTTGAGTCCTAAGAGGTTAGGGTAATTAACTTATGCATAAATATGAGTTTATGTATTTTTGTGATTATAAAATGTTGAAATCACGCAAATCCGTAAAAACCGAGTAATATACGATATTGGCTAATTAAAGGCGATTTAGCATAAAATTGAGCATGTTCATACATATTAAAATGCTGCATTTTCTTTATGATTGTCATAATTTTAATTTATGTAATTTTTGAATTATGTAATTTTACTTAGTATGGCCTTAGATTTTAATTGGTATTTCCCGAAATGTATGGGAATATCGATTCGGTTGTAATTTTATTGTGATCTCGTATCACCGTTTTGTAATTTAATAGATTTAGTTTAATTTAGTTACAAATGTATAATAGGAAATTATGTAATTTATTATGTAATTTTATTCATTCCGGAGTTCCCAAAGACGGATTTCTTCAAGAATGGCGATACATAAAGACGGTGTTACCTCGAGATGCGTGCCACAACCGAAGTTCAAGGGACCAATGGAGTTGGTTTCCGAATATGTAATAGTTAAATAGTTTTTCTATTTTAGGACAGGCCATACTAGGATTTATTTATCTTTATGCTTGCATTTTATTTTATGTCACATGCATCGCTAAATCGCCATAACTAAAACATGCATCCTTATTTTATCGAGTTTATCGACCGTGTCAATTCGAATTATCGTAGTTCACCGCTTTAGTTCACTTAAAACGTGATAGATAATAAATTGACATGACCTCTCGCTAAAACAAACAATTGAGACATAGCCTTACCAAATAGTAGAAACCATGAAAACCTATTTCGCGAGGGAGTGCACTCGGCTACCCCGGGGTACAAACCTTGTTACGTAGGGGAAGTGGGTGATAAATGTCTATCCACCGAATTCATGTTGATGTGGGTTTGGATAATGGACACATTTATTCGAAATTTGGATTGTACTCAACAAAAGTTATTGATAAGGGTTGCATCGGCTACCCCGTGCCCTTGTTGATGTGTTTTGGGCTATAGATAAACATTAGAGTAATTTTATCGACCAAGAGTTCTAAAAGTAGAATCGATTAAAAGGTTAATCCACCGAGTTATATTGATAAAGGTTGCATCGGCTACCCCGTGCCTAAGTTGATATGAATTTGGGTCTTGGAATCATTTATTATAGTTGGGTAGAGGTCACTATATAAATGTTCATATCTTGTTAATTTGCAAGTATGATTTAAAAAGACAAATGTTAATATTTCCTTTTCCTCCATATTTGTATTTTTTTGCAATGAATCCATCAAATGCTACCGCATCGATAACTATTGAGTCATATCACAATGTTCTTGACGACGTATGCTCCAACAATAATTTCGATACAACTAGAGAACTTCATTTCGGGATAGGTTCGGATGGAAACCTTAACTTCATCACCTCTTCTAAACCACCCACTTCTACTAGACCTCGTGTGAGTCCGTCTCAGGAAGACTACCTCATGCGATCTATAGGGTCTTTGTCTCTGGAAGATAAAGATGCCAAAGCTAGTGGGAGCTCTAGCAATCAAGTTCTTGCTTCAAAGGGCAAGAGGTTCAAGAAGAAAGGAAAGAAAATCAAAAACTTCAAGCAAGTTAATGATGAGTGCCATTATTGCTATGGCATGGGACATTGGCTTAGGAATTGTCCCGTGTATTTGCGAAATATAAGGGAAGGACTCATTACTCCAAAAGGTACAATTCCTAAAGAAATTTATGTTATTGATATAAATTATACTTCCACCACGACATGGGTACTAGATACCGGTTGTGGTTCTCACCTTTGTAATCATTTACAGGGTTTAAGAGATGTGGAGAGGCTTAGCAAGGGAGATGTGGATCTACGCCTTGGAAATGGAGCTCGGGTAGCGGCCGAATCCAAAGGAACTTATGTTTTAGCTTTGCCTAATGGATTTGAGTTGTATTTGCATAATTGTTTTTATGTGCCTACGCTCTCTAAAAACATTATTTCAATCGCCATGCTAGACATGGACGGTTTTTGTTTTGTCATTAAGAACAATCGTTGTACTATTTCTAGGAATGATTTGGTTATTGGCCAAGCTTCTTCCATTAATGGCATTTACATTTTAGAGACCTCAAATCCGACGAATGATATTTATAACATTCAATCAAAGAAACTCAAATCAAGTGACCCAAGTGAAGCGTTCATTTGGCATTGTCGATTAGGTCACATAAACGAGAATCGCATCAAAAGATTAATTTCAACTAATGTGATTACACCATTTGATTATCAATCATTTGGTACATGCGAATATTGCCTACTTGGCAAAATGACTCGTAATCCTTTTAGTGGTAAAGGGACACGAGCTAGTGAGCTATTGGGACTCATACACACCGATGTATGCGGACCAATGAGTATCAGCGCTCGTGGTAATTGTGACTACTTTATAACCTTCACCGATGACTTGAGTAGATATGGGTATATCTATTTAATGAAACACAAGAGTGAAGCGTTTGAGAAATTCAAGGAATTTCAAAACGAAGTAGAGAACCAATTGAACAAAAGGATTAAGGCACTACGATCCGATCGTGGTGGTGAATACCTTAGCCTTGAATTTGATTCACACTTGAAAGGTTGTGGTATTATATCACAACTTACTCCACCCGGAACACCACAACTCAATGGTGTTGCCGAAAGGAGAAATCGAACCCTACTTGATATGGTTCGATCCATGATGAGTCAAACCGAGTTACCGAACTCGTTTTGGGGATTTGCAATCCAAACTGCAATTCTATCTTTAAATAATAGTCCCACTAAAGCCACCGAAAAGACTCCATTTGAAACATGGAAAGGAAAAGTTCCAAATCTATCCTACATGAAAATTTGGGGATGTGATGCTTACGTCAAATCTAAACCCGACAATAAGCTTGCCCCAAGATCTGAAAAGTGCATCTTTGTAGGCTATCCTTTGACCTCTCGAGGTTACTATTTCTATAAACCTCAAGATAACAAAGTGTTTGTGTCTTGCGAGGCTGTCTTCTTAGAACGAGAATTTATTTCTAAGAGACAGAGTGGGAGAAATTTTGAACTTGATGAAGTTCAAGAGCCACAAACTGAGGTAGAGACGCAAGAAGATGTTCCTTCGTCGTCTAACGCGGTTGTACCTCCTCCACTAAAAAGGACGGGTCGAGTAATTCGCCATCCCGATCGATATGTGGGACTTATCGAGGAAGATGGAACACTCGATGTGTTGCTTATAGAAAGTGACGAGCCCGCCACCTACAAGACCGCAATCTCTAGTCCAAATTCCTCCTTATGGCTTGAAGCCATGAACTCCGAAATGGATTCTATGCATGAAAACCAAGTTTGGGACTTGGTAGATTTGCCTAAAGGGGCAAGACCCCTTCAATGCAAATGGATATTCAAAATCAAGAATGGCATAGAAGGATTTACCCAAGTCCAAGGTCTCCATTATGATGAGACCTTCGCCCCCGTAGCCATGCTAAGATCCATACGGATTATGTTAGCGATCGCCGCATTTCATGATTATGAAATATGGCAAATGGATGTCAAAACCGCTTTTCTAAATGGGCATTTAGAAGAGGAGGTGTACATGATACAACCCGAAGGTTTTGTTGATTCTAAAAATCCTAACAAAGTATGCAAACTTAAGAGATCCATTTATGGTCTTAAGCAAGCATCTAGAAGTTGGAATCATCGATTCAATCATGTTATAAAGGAAAATGGTTTCACTCGAAGTGTTGAGGAACCATGTTTATACATGAAATTCAGTGGGAGCAATGTTGTGTTTCTAATCTTGTATGTCGATGACATACTACTCATTGGAAATGATATTCCAATGTTGTCTTCTGTTAAGAAGTGGTTAGGTAACCACTTCCAAATGAAGGATTTAGGAGAGGCACAACGCATATTAGGTATCCGGATCTATAGAGATAGATCCAAGAGGATATTGGCACTAAGTCAAGAGTCTTATGTTGATAAGATTCTTCGACGGTTCAGCATGGACAAATCCAAAAGGGGTTTGGTACCTATGGTAACCGGGACAATATTGAGCAAAACTCAATGTCCCTCCGAACCCCATGATGTTGAACGCATGAAGTTGATCCCTTATGCTTCCGCTGTTGGATCAATCATGTATGCCATGATATGCACACGTCCTGATGTCTCGTATGCCTTGAGCATGACGAGTAGATATCAAGGAAATCAGGTGAGAGTCACTGGATTGTTGTCAAGAACATCCTTAAGTACTTAAGAAGAACTAAGGACTCTATCCTTGTGTTTGGAGGAGACACCGAGTTGCGTGTTAATGGATACACGGACTCAAGTTTTCAAACAGATAGAGATGACTTGAAATCACAAGTCGGTTTCGTGTTTATGCTCAATGGTGGTGCCGTAGGTGGAGAAGCTTCAAGGAAGTCAGAATCATGGATTCTACAACGGAGGTGAGTACATTGCGGCATAAGAAAGAAGCGCCAAGGAAGTTTGTTTGGATCGGCAATTCACGGAAGGTCTAAAAGTAGTACCTACCGCCAATGATCCCATCACTCTCTATTGTGATAATAGTGGGACGATCTTCCAAGCTAAGGAGCCGAAGTCTAGTAATAGATCTAGACATGTACTTAGAAAATATCATGTAATAAGAGATTTCATTGAAAGAAAGGAAATTACGATTTGTAAGGTTGGGACGGATGACAACATAGCCGATCCGCTCACCAAGCCTTTATCGCAGGCTAAGCATGATGGACATGTTACGTCCATGGGACTTAAACGTGTACCAAGTTTTTGTTAGATTTTGAAATGAAATAAAAGTGTCGGTTTTTGTTCATGTTCATAATCACATTTGTCTTTTATCTTTAATTTATACATTGTTACATCCAAACGGGTTGTAGAGACAATTGAACCCCGTTAAAGTGAACACGGATTAACATAGTATTTGCCCATAGTCACTTGTATGAGGTGACGTCTCGAAGTGACTAGAGTGTGATGCGATTGATGGCAAGTTCAAGTGCCATAGAGTCATGTGAGATGACTAGTCGATCACATAGGGTGATCAGGAACATTTTGTCGGGCCTAATGACCGCTTATAGAGTTACGCAAATTTATATAGCCTGGTCGTGGCGAGAGCTACTATAGTATTCAAATGAGTCGATTCTTTTGACTAAAGACTAATCACCTAAGATGGCACGATTTCGATTAACTTTGATTTGTGTTACTACGACCTTCGTAAATGGGGTCAAATGGGCATATTTTGGGTTATGATGGCTGTGGCTAGTTGAAGGGAATGAGTGCGATAGGAATTGTCCACCCCTAGTCAGGGTTATAACAATATCTCAGGGCCACTCGAGGAGTAATGAACTGGAAATGCGTGGCCACGCTCGGAAAGTATCTATGATAGATAAGTCCGGTCAATCAGTTATTCTCCAGATCGAGGAAACCACTCTCGATATGATCACTTGCAAGTACGACCTGAAAGACACCTTGCATTGAGTGGGAGATAGTAATAGGACAAGAGAATTGGTGACTCACACTTGTCGAGGACAAGTGGGAGATTGTTGGGAAATGTGTCCTCAACAATAGTGCGATCATATGATTTAAATATCATTATTAAATCTCATTTTAAAGAATACAATTGGGAAGTATTTATCTTTGTCAACTGGTCAACATATATCGGTAATGATTGGCTGGCTAGAGTTTGACATTACTGTCGTGTGACGGTGGTGATCAGTTGACCCCCTAGGTCATACCTATAGGGCAACACTCTTAATTGATCATTTAGTTAATCGTATAATGTTACGAGTTAATTAAATTAATTGAAAAATTGACGGACGATTTTGGAAGTAAAATTTACGTATCAAATTGAAATGTGATTAAATGAGATACGGTCTGAGTAATCGAATTGTATCATTACTCGGATGAAATTACTGTTTAAAGAAACAATTGAATTAGAATGAATTATTATAAATACGATTTATAAACTGGTGAAATATTTTGGTACAAGTAATTTTGAATTACTAAGTTGATTGTTGTATATGACGTATTTTTATTAATGCGTTGATTTTTAATATGTTAAAAATACATAACAATTTATGTTACATATGACATGTGACATATTGACATTTGACAAAAATAATATGGAATCCATATTACAATAAGTGCCGAAAATTGGAGGAGGTTTAGGCTAATTGTGGTTGATTAAATGAGTGGAAAACACAATCATTCTATAGTGAGCCTAGCCATGCAACCCTAGTTTGCATTGTGAAGGCAAACAAGGGCATGCATTGGGTCTTTCTCTTCCCCCTTTCTACCCTCCTACCCGGTTTCACCCTAGGAAAGACAAAAGGATTTTTGTCTTATATTTTGATAAAAACACTACATGCATTAGTGTGTATCATTCCATTATTATTCATTCTTACTTCTAAATACTTTCGAAAGAGAAAAAACTCTAAAAATCCCTCTCCTCTAACCGGGTTTAGAGAGTAAAAACCAAACAACTTTTGGTTCAATTTTTCACTAGATTAATATTATACTAGCTCAAATAATATTAATTAGATTAAGAGTTAGCTTTGGGTATTATTCCTAAGGAGAGATCCTACACTTGGATCTTGTTCTTCCATTAAAGGAAAGCTCAAGAACAAAAGAAAAGGAGATTTCTTTTGCGCCCATTTGAACCGAAATTTCAATGTAAGGATATTATTTCTTCCTTATTTGGTATATTGTTTGCATGCATAAGACCTTTATTAATTTTATGACAAATTAGTTTTAACATATATGAGTATGTTAGTATGTATATAGATCTACTTTTCTTTTATTGGGTGTATTGTGTGGTTTTGGTGGTAATTGTATGTATATGTGTTATAGGAGGAGGATTCGTAGAGGAACGTTATTGATTAGCTGCTATGACGGTCTTAGGGTTGCTATTCTAGGTAGGGTTTTCCTACTCAGTATTGATTACATGGTATTGTTGGTAGTTGATTGACTGTTGTTGTTGTATATCGTATTGGTATTGGATTCTGAATTGGTGATTGTTGGTAGTATAATGTCATTATCGTATAATTGTTTGTGGTTTGCGAGGTGCGTCCTCGGCTAAGTGGAGTCACTTGCGGGAGTGGCTTCACGCCCTTGATTCGCCTTCTGTGGAACCCGCCACAGAAAGGATGTGCACAATAAGGAACATGGGTTTATCACTCGGATGAGATGAGCGGGGCTTAGGTGGCAACGGCTGCGGTCCCCCACTGCCGGTGTGAAATACTTGTTGCGATGAGTATTCTGGCAGGGCTACACACTCTAATGTATAATCAGGTGTGTGGTGATGTGATAGAGTTCGGGTTGATTGAATTGGTTGTGGTATTGTTTTATTGCAGCTGTTTGTTTTGTGTAATCCGTACTGACCCCGTTTAAATGTTTTAAAAACTGTGGTGATCCATTCGGGGGTGGTGAGCAGTTGTCTAGCAGGTATACTATGCATGCGGGCGGGATTAGCTGGGCATGGAGTTGCAACGAGTCTGATAGTAGTCTTCCGCTGTGTTGTCTTTATACTTTTATTACTTCAGTTGTAGTTTGGTTGTAGAACAGTTGTACTTTACTTTACAGTTGGTTTTGTTATGTAATCACTTAAACTTATTTATTAAAGTACGTTCTTTTATGGTCTATTTGATATACATTGCCTCGGGTAACCGAGATGGTAGCATTCTCATGCTTTAAGTGGTCCTGGTAAGGCACTTGGAGTATGAGGGTGTTACAAAGTGGTATCAGAGCGACGATTTTGGAACCTGTAACTAATGAACCCAATGAATCTAGAGAGTCAAAATAAAATGAACACTGGTAGGAGTTGTTAGGAGCTAATGCAAAGACTCGGGAGACGTCCTAAAGTTGCGAACTCGCCCTACAACTTTAAACCAGTCACTATGGGGTGTCATGGGATCGCTATGTGTTTACTAATGTTCTATTGCACATGTTGGATGATGTGTTGTATAGAAATGTTGGAAAATGATTGTGGTGGAATGGGGAATGTGGTAAATGATAAAGTGTTGTGAATAAGCATGTTGCATGATAGTTGGTTTACAATGTTGTTTAGAATTGTTGGAAAAGTATATGAGAATGATGAATGATGTGGTGGAAAAAGAAAGTAGTTCATATATGATAATATGTGATGAATAATGATGTTGTAGGATAGATGATTTACAATGTGGCTATATTAGTAACATGTGATTAGGGGATGTGATATGATTATACATAATTTTGTTTGCGTAAAGTTATATAAGAAGTTCATATACTTGTCTACTGTTGTATCATATGCACTTGTTAGTTGAAGAATGTGGTTGAAATGGATGAATTGATTAGAAAAGATGAAGTGGCAATTGCATGAGAATATGAATTTCGTGATTATGAATACGTTTAGGTCACGAAGTGGATTGGTAATATTGTTGTATTAGTAACATGGAAATAGGATTTATAATGTATGAGTATGTTTTGTGTTACAAAAAGTTATAAAGTTAAAGCATGCGGGTAGTACATGATTGATAAGTTGAATGTTATATGAGCATGATAGATGTTATTGTTTGGTTTTTGGTAGGTAGTAAGATGTGGTTAGGGATAGTGGTTTTACAAGTATCGAGTCGCTTTTGTTCACCTTTTTTATGTTTAAGTTGTTTGAAAGAAAAAATAAAATAGTTATGTTGTTCGATTATAGAGAGGTTGTCTTTAAACTATTATAACTTGAGATGTATATATGATTTTGATGTGATTCTAATTGGAGGTGATATCTTGTTCTTTTACGATTCTAACGATAGGTCACACGCCCAAAATGACCAAGAAACGAGTGAGATATGACCAGTTTACGAAAATTGGACAATGCTGAGAAATGTGTAGGGTACTAGATCGAGTGGCCCTCACTCGATCGAGTGCACCCCTTGTTACTCAATCGAGTAACCCTTACTCGATCGAGTGCACCCCTGGTAATTTCTTATACGTGCTTCTGACCTTCGCCTACTCGATCGAGTAGGCTGTACTCGATCTAGTGACCCCTGTTTTGGGTCATATGCTTATCTTTTGACTTCATTGCATATTATGTTTAATTCAAAGGTGTTATTTTGCTTATTTATGCATTGTTTTACATATATGTTGGTCTTAATGCGTAATTTACCCAATCTTATAATGTAATGAGTGGCACCTTATGGTGGGTATGAGTTTGGTGGGGAGGACATGAGTTATATGTGGTTGTGATGGATAGTGGAAAAAAAAGGAACATTGATGAGCTGATTGAGGCATGGTTCAAGTTTTGTGAGATGTGGTGAGTGGTATAATTGCGAATTTGAGTAATGTAAAGGTAAGTGTATATGAGCAAGGAGTGATGTAGGTGTAAGGAACGTGAGAACGAAAAGGTTGAAAGGAAGGATGTGGATAGTAGCAACTTGAGATGTGTAAGTAATTATGGAGGGAGATGGTTAGATTGTGTTGGTTAAGAATATATGTAATGAAAGGTCGTTGTAGAGGGATGGAAAAGAGTGGTATATAGTGAACTTAGATGGACACATGTCACGACGTGGATTTGTAGGTAGTGAGTGAGTTTGGGAGATTTGGTTTATTAAGAGGTAAAACTAGTGTGTGGTTTTCTTGGGCAATTAACGGTATGAAACGAGTTTTGGTTTGTGAGTGATAGCGTGATGAGAGAAGATCCATGGTAAGAAAGATTGAGATGGTACTGATATAAAATAATAGAATTTGAGTTTTGGAGCAACGAAAAGGTAACTGGATTACTAGAGAGTTAGGTACAAGGAGTAAGGAGATGAACTATTAATTGGTATTGTTGAGTGTAAAGAGAAAAGAAGGATAAAAGTAAGCTGAGAAAAATGTTGACCGGAGTTATGTGATATAGAAATAAAGAATCGTCGAGATGTATGATACTATCATGAGAATGTGAGTTAATGGTTATATAGGAGTCTCAGGATAACATGGTTAGTCATGAGTTTTGAGGAATTAAGGGAGTAAGAAGTTGGTAGAGTATCTGGACAATATGAGATTTTGGTGGAGAGTTAGATGACGATACAATTAAGGATAATATTGGGAAGAATGTTGAGGTAAATTTTGTTGACGGATTTGATGTTCGTTATTTGGAATGCTAACCAAAGATAGGAAATAAACTGTTATATTTAGAAGTGAGTGTAAGATATTTGTTATACGAGCAGTGGTGGTATTGTGGTGTTGTCACTAGTGGTTAAGGGTGGTGATAGATAAGAAAGATAACAATTCTAAAGAGGTTGATTTTGTAGAGGCCGGATTGATATGTACGGTTGTGAAGAAGTATAAGACGTGGTCTTAGGAGGCGGTTGCTAGTAGTTGAGTATTAGTTGTATGGTTATATTTGGCATGGGGTGATGGTTATGCGAATGGGAGCATATGTTATGAGGGGCATACGAGTTAAGCTCGGGCGAGATGTAAACTTTATCAAGTGGTAACTTACGTGATCAGGATTGACTAGTTGGATGTGATTACGGGTCTATGATGTGTATAAACATTTGTGCGAGGCTCTGACCTAACGATAAGTGGTGTGGTGTGATAGTTATAAAGTTGTTATTGGAATGTTATGTAATATATGTTGGGTACAGTAACCTAATGGAATGATATTCAAAAGTGATAGTTTGGGTGATCTGACATGGCTAGTTATACTTGTATGTGTATTCATGATACATGTTTATTCCGTGAAATGGTATGGATGACATTCATGTTGGAGCTTGTGTCCTCCACAAATTAGTGTGATAACATTTGTAAATCTCTTACAGGTTCACAAGGGTATACTTCGTATATTTAATCAGTTGATTAACGTTTACCTAATAACGGTTGGCTTGCTAGAAAGTTTGACGTTATTATCATACAGATGGCGGTGATCAACTGGTCCCTAAAGGTCACACCTATAGGATGTGTTTGAGAAATGTGGTCATAGAAATATAATCACATTGATGCCCAATATGACTAAAAAGTTAGTCAATGTGTTGATGAGATAATTATTTAATGAAAATTAAATAATATTAGTTGAGACGAATTAACAGTCAATTCGTGAATTAAATATAATAAGTTATATTTAATTAAATGTATATAATGTTAGCTTGGACAAATTAATCTGTTAATTCGTAATTAAATATAATCAATTATATTTAATATCAACAAGATGAATGTGAGTGCTTAGTTGAGAAAATATGTGCTAGAATTCATGGCTATGGAGCTAAAAAATTCTCATATGCTGGAAGACTTGTGTTAGTGAAAGCAGTGCTGACTTCCCTTCATTCTTATTGGGCATCTCTTTTTGTTCTCCCAAAAGGTATCATTGCAAAAGTGGATGCAGTCTGTAGAAACTTCCTCTGGGATAACAGTGCTGACTTCCATAAAGTCCCACTGGTGGCTTGGGACACTGTGTGCAGGCCCAAAGGGGAGGGTGGCTTAGGCATTCACAACATGGAAATGATGAATAGAGCTTTAATTGGCAAGCTAGTCAACTGGATTGCTGAAGACAAAGACTCTATATGGGTCAACTGGGTGAAACAAAATTATCTGAAAGGAAGGAACTGGTGGTCGTACAAACCTGGAGCTAACACTAGCTGGGTATGGAGGCGAATATGCAAGGTTAAACAAGACTTGGTTACAGCATATACCAATGGGGCATGGCATTCACAGGGGGTAGGGTTCTCTACAGCTAGTTGCTATCACTGGCTTATGGGGTCCCGTCCAAAGGTGAGCTGGGATAAGGTGATTTGGAATGAATGGGTTATCCCAAAACATCAGTTCATGGGATGGATCTTTGCACATGGAGCTTTCAAAACTAAAACAAAGCTTATCAGTTACGGGATGGATATAGATGCCAGCTGCTGGCTTTGTGGTCAGGTACCTGAAGACCTGGATCACCTGTTTTTTGGGTGTGTTTATAGTGGCAGGATTCTTCAGCACCTGCAACAGACAACAGGCCTTGTCCTACCTGTAGGCAACTGCCTGAACTGGTGCTTACAGAACTCGGGCACTAAGATGCAAAGGGGAGTGAAGGCAGGTCTGATACTAGGAGCTATCTATCAGGTTTGGTATCAGCGCAACAAATGCAGGAATGAAGGTGTTCTTCTTCTACCAAAGCAGGCAGCTTTAAACATCGTGGCTGACATGAAATTGAGAGTCCATGGCAAAGATTGGAGAAAGCTCACTAGACTAGAAATAGAATGGCTTAAAGAAGTAGGATTTATGTAATGTTTTATTTGATAAGTTTCTCGATTTTGTATGTTTTTGACACCTTTTAATATATATACAACTCACATTTCACCAAAAAAAAAAAAAAACAAGATGAATGTGTCATAGTGGTAATAGTGAGGGTACACAAACCAAGAGGTCTTGGGTTCGATCCTCACTAGATGACAATTCAACACATATTATATATTTTTGGAAAGACCAAAAATAAGGAGAATATACTCCTTATTTCGGTCAGTTTGGCCGAAAATTAGGAAGGATTTTTCTTTTCCTAATTGACTCCAAATTTCGGTCTGTATAAAAAGAAAGGGAGAGAATTATTTCTACCCTAATGCTTTTTCTTGACCCTGCCTCCTCTCTCTCATCAAAAAACACAAAAACCAACTAAATTTTACAGAAAATTTTAGATCGATTTCTAGCATAATCAAGGGGCATATCTCATATCGTCTTGGGTGCAACTAATAGGTGAATATCAATTTTGATATTGTTCTTAGGCCAATTTTGCTAGGACCGAAGGTTAATTCTAAATCCTTTATACTTTGTTTATGTATTTTGTTTATGACCATTGATCATCATTGTTAAATTCGTTATAATCCTTCTAGTTTAAGGGAAGTATACAGATTATTTCCCACAAGTGGTATCAGAGCACTAGGCCACAATTTTAATCTTGATATTTTTCATAAATTTGTATGTGAACTGATACTCTCGTTTCGTACCAAAAATAAATACCTAAGTACTACTAACAGAAGTCAGCGGTAAGTAGGGTCGATCTCCACAGGGAGGCGGTGTACTATCTATTTGTCTATTTATCTGTCTAATGTCACAATGCTGGGGGTTTGATTGATTTAACTAAACTAGAGATTAAGGCGAGGGAAATGAATAAGAGAATTAACAGTAAGAGAAATGAAGTATGCTAGGAGTCGGTTTACCGTGGCAGCTATCAGATCTTATACTATCGGGAATACTAAGGCGATTAGACTATTGATAAGAAGAGCTATGGTCGTCACCTTTCGGTCCTTAAACCGCCCTAGAGCGTAAACAGCTTAACTTTCGCCCTCACTGCAATACCCTATTGTAATTAAGCAAGCCTTCCCTTCCAATCTTTCGATCTAGGTCGGGGTTAACTAAATTTATGGTCTCCTGCATGCATTCATTCGACCGGATAACAATTAAATTGCCTAATACAATTCCTATCGCAAGACTAATCTATATAAGTCAATTAAAACATCGCTACCACGGCTTCCCTAATCCTAACATACTAGGGGAATTAGCTATGCATAATTAAGGGAGAACAAGAAATAAAAATAAGAACAATAAATAAACATTAAAAAGAAAGAGAAAAGGGAGAGAAACAATTACTGAATTTTGATCCGGAAAAGAAAGAGCAAAACAACAGTGTAAAAGTGACAGAGTATTAAGAGTAATTAGAGAGGTGAAGAGGGAGAGAAGTAACGTATGTTCTACCCTTTTTTATTTATAGCCTAAAAACATAAAACCTAATCTAAGCTTAACGTAAATTGAGGCCCAATAGCTTGTAATTGCTCGATCGAACAGTTCCTGCGTCTGTTTACTCGATCGACCAAAAGATAAGGCTCGATCGAACAGTTGGCCACTCGATCGAACAGTTCCTTCGTCTGTTTACTCGATCGACCAAAAGATAAGGCTCGATCGAACAGTTGGCCACTCGATCGAACAGTTCCTGGTTCCAGCTCGTGTTGGTCTTGTAATTTGGTCTTTGACTTGGCCTTTTAGCTCCCGAAATAGCTTCACGCATCCCAAGGCAGCAATATTTCCCGCTCCAAATTATCTCTTCCTCCAGATGCATGCAAAACGGACGGTAAAAGGCATGAATCTACTACTTTATGGTTCATTCCTGCAATTAAGACAAAATACACCAAAGTAGTATATTCGGGGCATTTCGTAGCATAAAACCACGATAAAAGCATAAAGATACGCGCATAAATTAGGCTAAAAAGACTATATAAAATGCACGTATCAAATCTCCCCAAACCAAACCTTTTCTCGTCCCCGAGTAAACTAAATGCAACTAAAGGAACGGAAAAAGATAACTCAGAGCTAGCTACAAATGCCCACTTAAGCCAATTTAATGCAAGCAAACTAACACTTATAGCTCAACAGTCAAATGCAAACGAGTTATAGGATGTTTATAAACAAAGCTGAACCGTCGACCTTGCAAGACCTTTAATGATGGACTCTCACGGGTCACTCTTCTCTCATGAAACAAAGGGTAAGCATATGAATGTAAGGGAGAAAAAGAGGTATAGTCGCTCACCTAGACTACGACCCACATGAACATGCATGCAACTAATATGATAGACAATTCTAACTACCGTTCACACATTCCAACCAGACAAGGTCCTGTCACAGCCGAGGGCTTACAAAAATATGGTAAAGTGAGGCAATGGGTAAGAAAAGGCAAAACATTTATGGGAATGTGGAGGTATAGGTGATCAAGCTAGTACCTAAACAAAACCATATATCAACATCCAATTCTTAAGCAATTATGAAATAAGCACATGCCCTTCATTTGGCATAAAATCTCACCAAACCGAACTAGAAATACTCCTCAAATGATATAAATAAAGCATAGGAGCAGAAACCGTCTCATCAAACATCTTTTTTTTTCATTTCTTATTTTTCTTTTTTTTTCTTTCTTTTTCTTCGAATTTTTTTCTTTTTCTGACTTCTTTCTTTTTTTTTTCTTTTTTCGAATTCCTTTTTTTTTTCCTTTTTTTTTTCATCAACCTCCTTTTCTTCATAAAATACCAACTCCGAATCAACAGAATACGAGCCAAACTCGGCACAATAAAATATATACCGCAAAAACACATACTAAACTAGCTTGACAAGGCAGGCTAAATTTGGGATGTAGTTAAGGGTCAACAGGCAAATTTGGCTAATGTGGAGTTTATGGGTAAAAATGAAAGAAAGGGAAATTGTAAGCACCTCCCTGCATGTGACACCAACCACTAACCCGAATGTATGAAGGCAAAAAGCAATTGAATTTCATATATGTGCAAATTGATGAACATGTTATGCAAGGAGTAACTACTCATAATCCTACATGAAATTGGTCATAAATGACACCAATTTATACGGCTCTAAATCCTTAGAAATTATAAGTAGGTTGCCAAAATTTCAGGTCAAGTCTATTCGTTCAGCTAAATTTAACATTAACTCGTAGATATGGAATAAGACAGAGCTAAAAGATAACAGTTCAATGCAAGGCTTAAGCAAAAAGACAATCGCAGTGCAATTTCATCATTGAAATCTACCGTTCCGACTCAACCTATATGCTAAAATGAACGTGCAAATTTTTTTGAATTTTTGAATTTTTCTAATTTTTAGGGAATTTTATGCATTTAAACAAAAATAAACAACAATGCAAACATAAATAAAACGTGATAACAGAAATGCATTAAAAACAATATGCAGACACAGATATGGATGCATAACCTCCCCAAACCAAACCGTACAATGCCCTCATTGTACCAAAACATGGAAAGGAAATGCAAACTGAAAGAGAAAGAGAGGAAATACGGGAAGCTTACAAGATAGCGCGAAGAAGGGACCTCCCCAAACCGACCATGAACATGGGAGGTTGCTAAGGGCCCGGAAAACCGTCTCAGGAAGCTAATCCAAGTCAAAAACACTCGATGGCAGTTGAACATCAGTCGATCGAGTAAAATGGGCATTCAAAACTGCTCGATCGAGCAGAAAAGCAGTCGATCGAGTAGTTTCATATCTGCAGGTGGTCGATCGAGTGGATTAATCACTCGATCGAGTGAATCCATCAGCTAAAGTGCTCGATCGAGTAGAAAAACTACTCGATCGAGTGATTCTCAACGTATTTCCTGCAAAAACGCAATGTAAACAGCCCGTAAACTAACTAGACAAGCAAACTGATAAAGTCTATGGTATAAAAACCATTTATTACAACTGAAATTAAATAAAAAGCAAAATAAAATCTCCGGGTTGCCTCCCGGGTAGCGCTAGCTTCAGTCAGGTCCCAGCTCGACCTCAGGTTGGTTGCTCTCAACAATGGAATCACCGACAAAAGAATGTAATACCTCATCCGTGCTAGGAACAAATACCGACTCAGCTGTCCTTTCGTAGCCCTCAGTGGAATTCGTCCCGTAAATCTCAGCCTCAAGTGCATCTAACTCATCTTTGAATAAAGGGGATTCACCGTAACTGTTATCATCGTCAAAATTGTCATCTAAATTAAACCCACATGACGAATCATAGCTCCCAATGGCCAACTCAGTCGATCGAGCAAAATAGTCACTCGATCGACCAATTTGCTCCTGAATTCCACTCGATCGAGCAGTGATATCACTCGATCGAGCAGTTTCTCCTGGCAAATCACTCGATCGACTAATATAAGTCACTCGATCGAGTGATAATTCCTGGGTGGGGCTGAAATCTTCGCCTAAACTCGGAAATACGATAGAAACTCGTCGTCGAGTCATAGAGGTCATCTTGACATTGGGCAATACGGTTTCCTCGGGAAAAACCGCTCTCGGAAGGTATACCTCTTCTTCTTGCATATCGGCTGCTAACTGAGCAACTACAGACTTGAGCTCATCAACTCGCGAGTAGATTTGTCTATCATAATCTTGCTGAGCTTGCAATTGAGATGTAATTGTCTCCATTAAAGATTTCAGCTCCGCGAATTCTTCTTCTTGCATATCGGGAGGATCTCGTTGCGGTGGCCATTGATAGGGTGATTGTGGCGGCACAACTACAGCTTGACCACTCGTCTCGCTGTTGGAACGCGTAAGCTTCGTCATTCCCTGTCAGACAACAAACTGCATCATGCCCAGCAGCACCACATCTCCCGCAGTAAATCACCTGCTGTTCCATATAATAGAACATTGGTGACGGGTCAAAGGTACTCAAGCCTTCCCTTTGACGGTCTTTCACCTAGAGCTGTCTAGGTAGTACCTGTAAGGCCTATCAAAACAGCACTAGATAAAAGATTAGAACGGCCTCAAGGGAAAAATCCCCTGAGGCTAGAAACAGATAAAATTAAACGAATAAATAAATAGATTGCCTCCCCGGCAACGGCGCCAAAATTTGATACTGTCGTTTCGTACCAAAAATAAATACCTAAGTACTTCTAACAGAAGTCAGCGGTAAGTAGGGTCGATCTCCACAGGGAGGCGGTGTACTATCTATTTGTCTATTTATCTGTCTAATGTCACAATGCTGAGGGTTTGATTGATTTAACTAAACTAGAGATTAAGGCGAGGGAAATGAATAAGAGAATTAACAGTAAGAGAAAGGAAGTATGCTAGGAGTCGGTCTACCGTGGCAGCTATCAGATCTTATACTATCGGGAATACTAAGGCGATTAGACTATTGATAAGAAGAGCTATGGTCGTCACCTTTCGGTCCTTAAACCGCCTAGTAAAAAACACTTAACTTTCGCCCTCACCGCAATACCCTATTGTAATTAAGCAAGCCTTCCCTTCCAATCTTTCGATCTAGGTCAGGGTTAACTAAATTTATGGTCTCCTGCATGCATTCATTCGACCGGATAACAATTAAATTGCCTAATACAATTCCTATCGCAAGACTAATCTATATAAGTCAATTAAAACATCGCTACCACGGCTTCCCTAATCCTAACATACTAGGGAATTAGCTATGCATAATTAAGGGAGAACAAGAAATAAAAATAAGAACAATAAATAAACATTAAAAAGAAAGAGAAAAGGGAGAGAAACAATTACGAATTTTGATCCTAGGAAAGAAAGAGCAAAACAACGATTGTAAAAGTGACAAGAGTATTAAGAGTAATTAGAGAGGTGAAGAGGGAGAGAAGTAACGTATGTTCTACCCTTTTTTATTTATAGCCTAAAAACATAAAACCTAATCTAAGCTTAACGTAAATTGAGGCCCAATAGCTTGTAATTGCTCGATCAAACAGTTAAGTCACTCGATCGAACAGTTCCTGCGTCTGTTTACTCGATCGACCAAAAGATAAGGCTCGATCGAACAGTTGGCCACTTGATCGAACAGTTCCTTCGTCTGTTTACTCGATCGACCAAAAGATAAGGCTCGATCGAACAGTTGGCCACTCGATCGAACAGTTCCTGGTTCCAGCTCGTGTTGGTCTTGTAATTTGGTCTTTGACTTGGCCTTTTAGCTCCCGAAATAGCTTCACGCATCCCAAGACAGCAATATTTCCCGCTCCAAATTATCTCTTCCTCCAGATGCATGCAAAACGGACGGTAAAAGGCATGAATCTACTACTTTATGGTTCATTCCTGCAATTAAGACAAAATACACCAAAGTAGTATATTCGGGGCATTTCGTAGCATAAAACCACGATAAAAGCATAAAGATACGCGCATCAATTAGGCTAAAAAGACTATATAAAATGCACGTATCATGAACAATGAGGATTTTCGGAAAAATTTTAGGGTTTCGAAATTTTTTTGGTTCGGCAAAATTTTTTTGTGTGCCGAATTTGTTTTTTTTCTCTGCCGTTTTTTTTCTTTTAGTTTGATGATATTTTTCCATTTTATTTTTCATATTATAGTTTATAATCAGTTAAAATTATCATATGAAGAATTGATAGTTTTTTGATTTAATGCAGATTAAGTTAAAATTAAATGGAATCGTCATGTTTATGATAAAAAGAATGTTTTTGCTATATAATTTTTGGCATATAAATTAATCATGTTTATTATTTCATATGCTAATCATGTTCTAATAGCAAATGTAAACAATTTTGTCATCAAATCTTGTTTAGGGCATATTGCCGCAAAAGAAAGAAAAAAAAGGGGAGGGAGGACGTTTTTTTTTTAGGGTTTGCCGTAGAAAAAAAAATTGTTTTTGTTTTTTTTTTGGTAAGCCGAGAAGAAAAAAAAAAGGAAAGTATTTCTTGTTTTTTTGCCTTATTGCCGAAAGAGAAAAATATGGAAAGTTTTTTTTCTTTTTGTTTTTCCTAATTGCCGAATAAAAAAAAAGGGGGCTGTTTTTTTTCAGCCGTGTGGAGCTGAAATTATAAAAAAAAAAAAAAATTTTGTTTATTTTTCAGCCGGGACCAAATTATAATTGGTTTTTGTTTTTGTTTTTTTTTTTATTTTGGCCAATTAGTTATTGTGAATCGGTTCATAATTTAAAGATACCGAGTTATTTTAAAGCAGTTTAAAATTTTGACGGATAGAATTCATATTACAAGTTTAATATGGATTAAGAATGAAATTAATGTGATTAATTGCGGAATTGTCACTTAATTTAATTTAAATAGGTGGTTTGGATAAATTAATCAACATAATTAAGGAATTGTGTTATGTATGTTTAATTTATTTTAGTTGATGCTTTTAAATTTTGTTGAATGAATCGAATGAATGAATTTTATTTACGTATTTATTTTTGCAATCGGTTGTAATATGTAATACTTAGTGTGGCCTTAGTCAAATTATGTTTTCGTAATGAAGGAAACATGATTTTTTATGTAATTATGAGATCTCGAATCTCCTTTATTTTAGTTTTGGGTTTTGAAATTAGAATGTAATAAATAGGTCAATTATGTAATTTTATTTATTGTAATTTCAAAGAAGACTAAAGATCGAGATTGGAGCTCACTCCCGCTACATGGATCAAGATGGAACATCAAGACAAGCTTCTCGGGTCCAAGGATGGATTCCAAACTTGTATTTATTGTTCATTTTCATAGGATAGGCCACACTAGGACTTTTACTGTTTTTACGTTTTCATTCTTATTGCTTTTCATTCACATGTTAGTTTTATGCATCATATTCCGCGTAAAACCAAATTACCTACTACTAAAATGCATGAAAATTGACTCATATAGGTTGTATGTTAGTTTTCATGGACATACAGATGTCACAGTCTTTAAGCCATCACCTTAGTTTATTCATTCTCGCATGCTAGATTATAGTTCACTTAAAATGAATTAAAATAAAGATGATGGGATCTTCCTCTAAAACGGAAATTGAGATTAGTCTTTATAAGGGCAAACATCTATGAATCCCTTCTTCGTCGGTAGGCCTAATATGACCCCTTCTACGTTGGGTAAGTAGTTGTGTTGACTTAGTTTACCTCAACATCATAGTCCGAAGAGTTTCTCGTGATTATGATGGACTAAAGATAGAATTTACAGAAATTTATCGACCAAGAATTCTAACGGTAGAATTAGCTAAAAGGTTAGCTTATCAATTTACAGAGAATTGAGTCTTGGGGTCATTTATATAATTCTTGAGGGAGGTCAATTGTATAAATGTTTTTGAGTCTTCGCGTTATGACATTAGTTCATTAGACTTCAAATTAAAACGATGCACATGCTTATTATTTTATTCTTCTTTCGCAGTGTAGAACACGTTTATTATCAATAATATCATTACAACAAATGGTGGAAATAACGCAATCCCAATGCCTAGTGCCACACTAGATCGTTCATCCTGGCTAAAAGTGTTCATGGACCAAATGAATCGATCAACGCGATCAAGAATGATGGGTCCAACTTTGCGGATCGGGAGCGGCACTACGGAATCTTTGCCATTGCGACGGTAAGCTCGGGTATTTAACGCGAGCCAATACCGGTCAACCCAGGCCCAAATGCAGGAGTCAACGAGTCACTCGCTTATAGTGATTTCGTTATGGAAGCGGGTGCGATAAAGAACGTACTCATCTTTGCAATGGAAACCAATTTGCAGAGACGCTTCATTGCCCAAGGTGCAAACAAGATTTTCACCACGCTCACTAACGAGTTCTCAAAGGCACCGAGAATCGTTACATATGAGCATACCTGTCGCTTCTTTGATGCGAAACTCAAGAAGGGCCAACCAGTTAGCCCACACATTCTTCACATGATTGAGAATGTCGAGAAGCTGGAGACACTGAATTGTAGAATCAGTGAGAGCATTGTCATTTACCGAATGCTTTATTCTCTTCACGATGGTTTTGCCCTTTTCAGGGCGAACTACTACATGAATGACTTGAAAAAGAGTCCTCATGAGCTACACTCCCTTCTCGTACAGACCGAGAAGGATATGAAATTGAGTGGGAGCATGAAGCGGGATGTTCTCACGATTTACAACAAGGGTAAAGGTAAGGGCAAGGCTCATGGCGACCAGGCTGTAGGTAAGCCAAAGTTCAAGAAGCCAGGAAACGGTAAGAGTGCGCCTGGTGAGACTAGTGGCTCACAGGGCAAGACAAAGAGCAAGGGCGGTGACATAGAGTGCCACCATTGTCACAAGACTGGACATTGGAGGAGGAACTGTCTCGTCTACCGTGAGGACATCAAAGCAGGCCGCGTCGTTCCTGTTGGTATGTCATCTTATATTCATATGATTGAGATTAACCATGCAAGTTTCGGAACTTGGGTACTAGATACTGGTTGTGGTTCTCATCTGTGTAATCATTTGCAGGGCCTAAAGAACATCATACCTCTCAAAAAAGGTGATGTGGACTGCGAGTCGGGAATGGAGCACGAGTTGCTTTGCTTGCCTCGAAGGAACATATGTAATCCAACTCCCTAGTGGTTTTGCGTTATCTTTAAATAACTGTTACTATGTACCCAGTTTATCTAAGAACATTATTTCTGTTTCCGTACTTGCTAAAGACGGTTTTACATTTTCAATAAAGGATAATAGTTGTATTTTCTCTTTTAATGAAATGATTTATGGCAAAGCAGTTTCCATGAATGGAATTTATATCTTAGATCAAACCACGGAAGTATTACACATGAATAATAAGAAATTAAAGGTTGGTGACAAAGATCAAACCTATCTATGGCATTGTCGAATGGGACACATAAATGAGAAACGCGTGAAGAAACTCGTCGATAATGGGACTATTCCCGCATTCGATTTTTCTACATATGGCACGTGTGAATCATGTCTCATTGGCAAGATGACTCGAATTTCCTTCAAAGGTGTTGGAATGTGCGCTAGTGACCTATTAGGACTCGTACATACGGACGTATGTGGACCTATGTCAATTACCGCTAGAGATGGCTATAGATATTTTATCACTTTCACGGACGATTTGAGTAGATACGGATATGTCTACTTAATGAAGCATAAAAGTGAGTCATTTGAGAAATTCAAGGAATACCAGAATAGGGTACAGAACCAACTGGGTAGAAAGATTAAAGCACTCCGTTCAGATCGGGGTGGCGAATATCTTTCAAATGAGTTTGATCAACACGTGAAAGACTGTGGAATCATTTTGCAGTTAACTCCACCTGGAACACCTCAATTGAATGGTGTGTCCGAACGGAGAAATCGAACCTTACTTGATATGGTTCGATCCATGATGAGTCACACCGTAGTGCCTGATTCATTATGGGGTTATGCTCTTTTGTCAGCTGCTCTTATACTTAACCGAAGTCCGTCTAAAGCTGTCGACAAGACTCCATATGAAATGTGGAAGGGAACGGTACCTAACTTGTCCTTTATTCGGGTTTGAGGCTGCGAGGCTTATGTCAAGTGGAGACACGAGGATAAGCTCGGCCCGCGATCGGTCAAGAAATACTTTATAGGTTATCTAAAAGGAACATTTGGTCATTACTTCTATTCGCCTACCGAACATCGAGTTTTTGTTGCGGCTAGTGCGACGTTCTTAGAGAAAGAATTTCTCTAGAACAAGACGAGTAATAGAACCTTCGAGCCGTCGGAGATTCCCGGAACCAACAACCGAGGAACAGATGGAGGAAGTGTACCTCCAACGATGATACGATTAATATTCCCGAGGAACCTAGGAGGTCGGGTAGAGACTCTCATCCTCCGGACAGATACATTGGTATGGTCGAGGAGAATGACGTTTTACTTCTAGAAAGTAATGAACCCGCAACCGATAAAGGTGCTATGGCCTGTTCTGACTCAAAGCTATGGCTTGAAGCCATGCAATCCGAGATGGACTCCAAGTATGAGAATAACGTATGGGATCTAGTTGATTTACCTAAAAAGGTAAAACCTCTACAGTGTAAATGGCTTTACAAAATAAAGCGTTCTGTAGACGCGCAACCAGATATCTATAAGGCACGACTTGTGGCAAAAGGTTTCACTCAAGTGCAAGGATTGCATTATGATGAGATTTTTGCACCTGTAGTCATGCTACGTTCCATTCGGATAATCTTAGCGATTGCCGCATTTCATGATTATGAGATTTGGCAAATGGATGTGAAAACCGCCTTCTTAAACGGTTATTTGGAGGAAGAGTTGTACATGGTGCAGCCCGAAGGTTTCATAGATCCTGAGCATCCTAAGAAAGTATGCAAGCTTAAGCGTTCCATTTATGGACTTAAGCAAGCTTCTCGGAGTTGGAATCATCGTTTCAACCAAGTGATAAAAGAGTATGGTTTCACTCGATCGGTCGAAGAACCATGCTTATATATCAAGTCGAGTGGGAGCAAGATTGTATTCTTGATATTGTATGTCGATGACATACTCCTGATTGGGAATGACATTCCTCTCCTATCTTCGGTTAAAGAATGGTTGAAGAACCATTTTCAGATGAAAGATCTGGGTGAGGCACATCGCATTTTGGGAATCCGTATCTACCGAGATAGATCACGACGGACGTTATCACTTAGTCAGGAGTCTTATTTGGATAAGGTTATTGAGAGGTTCAGCATGACCAACTCCAAGAAGGGGAACCTTCCTATGACGACCGGGATGCGATTGAGCAAGTCTCGATCACCCAGGGCGCTGAAGGGATATAGCGCATGAGTCGTGTTCCTTATGCATCTACAATAGGATCGATCATGTATGCCATGATATGCACACGTCCAGACGTGGCATATGCATTGAGTATGACGAGTCGGTACCAAAAGACTCCAGGTGAAACACACTGGATAGCAGTCAAAAATATCCTCAAGTACCTACGGAGGACTAAGGATTGGGTATTGACTTATGGAGGCGATAATAACCTATGCGCAACTGGTTACGCAGATGCTAGCTTCCAAACGGATCGAGATGATTCAAAATCTCAGTCCGGGTTCGTCTTCACTCTTAATGGTGCTGCGGTCAGCTGGAAGAGTTCCAAACAGAGTGTTGTAGCAGATTCTACTACTAAATCCGAGTACTATGTCGCTTCGGAGGCAGCAAAGGAAGCGATATGGATGCGTCAATTCTTACAAGGGCTTTCGGTAGTTCCTAGTTCGAATGACCCGATCAACATCTATTGTGACAATAGAGGTGCCATCTTCTAGGCTAAGGAGCCAAAGTCTAGCAACAAATCTAGACATGTACTTCGGAAAGCTCACCTGATCCGTGATTAAGTGGAGCAAGAAGAGATAGTGATTGACAAGATTGCGACGGATGATAACATCGCGGATCCTCTCACCAAACCGTTGAATTATGATAAGCATGTAGGGCATGTTAATTCCATGGGAATTAAACATGTTCCCGAGTTGTAGTACTTGATTATGGATTTGATACATTATCTTTTTCATATACTATTTATAACTTCATCGTTTTATATATAATATTTTGTTTTTCATGTGGATTGTACTGACAACATTGAACGCCACAAAGTGAACTGAATTAGATTATATTTATTTTTGTCCATAATCGCCAATGTGAGCTGATAACTCCGGCTATTATATTGTGCAGTCGATTGATGGTGGGTTCAACGAGCCATAAGTCAAACGGTTGACTGATCGATCACAGATACGAGATTATGACGATACCTCGTAGGACAACTTTTTGTGACAACGTAATGGAGTCCTAAATGTTTAATAACATTCGGTGCCAGGTCGTGGATAGGACATCCATTGTGTTCCTAGAGTCGATTCTTTTGACTATCGATTGTCTCTTGAGATTAAGGCAGTTTTTGGGTGACTTTGGTTTCTTTCTCACGGCCTGCCGTAACTGGAGGCTAAGTAGATTTTTTTCTGGGTATTTCATACTGTGCTTACATCTGCAGGATTCGAGTTGAGGAAAATATCCAACCCTTATCAGGTATAGTTATTTCTCAGGGCCACTCGAGGA
Source organism: Silene latifolia (assembly GCF_048544455.1). Lineage (NCBI taxonomy): Eukaryota > Viridiplantae > Streptophyta > Magnoliopsida > Caryophyllales > Caryophyllaceae > Silene > Silene latifolia. Next base: position 56,543,416 of record NC_133531.1, on the reverse strand, counting down.
GTTGTAACTGAAATGCATGGCCATGCTCGAATGTTGATTCGTTTATCAGTTAAGTTACTCTCTAGTCGGGGAAACCACTCTTGATATTGATCGCTTGTAAAATACGACCTTTGTGAATTCGGATTTGCAAATTGTTTTACATTGAGTGGGAGAAATTTTATAGGATATGAGAATCGGTTATCGCACATACACTTGTGAGGACAAGTGGGAGTTTGTTGGAGCTCGTGTCCTCCACAAATTAGTGTGATAACATTTGTAAATCTCTTACAGGTTCGCAAGGGTATACTTCGTATATTTAATCAGTTGATTAACGTTTACCTAATAACGGTTGGCTTGCTAGAAAGTTTGACGTTATTATCATACAGATGGCGGTGATCAACTGGTCCCTAAAGGTCACACCTATAGGATGTGTTTGAGAAATGTGGTCATAGAAATATAATCACATTGATGCCCAATATGACTAAAAAGTTAGTCAATGTGTTGATGAGATAATTATTTAATGAAAATTAAATAATATTAGTTGAGACGAATTAACTGTCAATTCGTGAATTAAATATAATAAGTTATATTTAATTAAATGTATAAAATGTTAGCTTGGACGAATTAATCTGTTAATTCGTAATTAAATATAATCAGTTATATTTAATATCAACAAGATGAATGTGTCATAGTGGTAATAGTGAGGGTACACAAACCAAAAGGTCTTGGGTTCGATCCTCACTAGATGACAATTCAACACATATTATATATTTTTGGAAAGACCAAAAATAAGGAGAATATACTCCTTATTTCGGTCTGTTTGGCCGAAAATTAGGAAGGATTTTTCTTTTCCTAATTGACTCCAAATTTCGGTCTGTATAAAAAGAAAGGGAGAGAAATATTTCTACCCTAATGCTTTTTCTTGACCCTGCCTCCTCTCTCTCATCAAAAAACACAAAAACCAACTAAATTTTACAGAAAATTTTAGATCGATTTCTAGCATAATCAAGGGGCATATCTCATATCGTCTTGGGTGCAACTAATAGGTGAATATCAATTTTGATATTGTTCTTAGGCCAATTTTGCTAGGACCGAAGGTTAATTCTAAATCCTTTATACTTTGTTTATGTATTTTGTTTATGACCATTGATCATCATTGTTAAATTCGTTATAATCCTTCTAGTTTAAGGGAAGTATACAGATTATTTCCCACAATTCATGAGGTTCTTATCTGTTTATTCCGTGTAATATGTTGCGTGGTGATATAGTAAAGCAATTTTGAGTAAGTTTTCTTGTCCGGGAAGTTATCCCGAGTCATATTTATGGGAATTGTGTAAGTTGTGATGTCTATCGATGTGGTTGTTGTGCCTCGGGTGGTGCTCGGGGCAGGGTACTTCATGTTGTGATGCGGGTATTTTCGCGCTGCGGTGCGATTGTTGGTAGCGGTGTTGCGATGCGGTCACCGGTTGTGGTGGAGTAGGCGGGATGGTTACGAGACGAGTTTTCGAAAGGACATACCAGTTATACATAGTTTGTTGTTTTGTTTGATGCTGCTTCCTGTGAGTTTCGGTTTTTACATATAGACGGTTGTTTTGTTTATTGATGTTTCTTACCAGTTTTAGCTTGGGAGTGAGGGTAGAGTATAATATGAAAGAGAGTTGGGTATGTTTTCGTTGTTGTTATGATATAGTAATATTCTGTTGATGGGACACAGTTGCGAGAGGTTGTTGGAGTACTTGTGATCTTCTTTTAGAGGAGGCATTGGTTGACATAGTAATGGCAAGTGATTTGTGGAACATATATTGTACTGATCTGGAAGCTGTAAGTGGTTCATAATCTTTTATTGGGACAGTGAGTATAGGGTTTTGAAAATTAGCATCATGTTAAGTTATGAATGAGTTTTGCAGTAATGAAAGAAAGGAGCTTGAGGATCTAGTGTGAGTGTGGGTAATAAGTGTGGATCGTGAGTTATGAGTACGGAGATAAGTGCATGTATAGAGGACTATCGTTTTGGCGGTAATAGGGAACAATTGGAGTTTTGGTTATGCTAAGGATTTTGTGGTATAAGTTAGGTGGTGTGCCGAATGAATTGAGGTATGAGAACTGTTTAAGTAAGAGAGCTGATACCGTCGTTCAGTACCAAAAATAATATTTATAACCTAAATACTACTAACAGAAGCTAGTGGCAGTCAGGGTCGAACCACAGAGAGACAAGGTTGATTTTGGTTTCTATTTTTCAGTCTATAAAAGTAACAATTAATTGGGGGAGGGGGGGGTTGAGATTGGTTGACTAAATTGACTAATTGCTAAAATGAAATGTCTCAATAAGATAAAAAAGAGGATCGGGAAATTCGGTTCACCATGGCAATGGTCAGGACAATAAGGTAGCAGAAATCCTATAATACGGTCTCAGGGAGTATAAGCAAGCCTTTCGATCTATGCTCAAATTAACCTTGCGGTCTTCTAATTCCCCGAAATTTCTCAAAGCTTTCACTCAAGAGAAATTCCAATCTAATGATAATTCTAATTACTAATCTTTCAATCTAGTAAAAAGGCTTATCAAAGACAACAAGATCGATTCGAAAGAATTCATGCTAACAAACGATCCTAATTTATGCCATGGCTCACCTCGTTCCCAATCAAAACAATTAGCTACGCATGACTAAAACTAAAATAATTGTTAAATTGATAACAAAGAACAAGATTGACATGATTGAATTTAAATAAAAGACAAAAGACAAAAGATGAATTTCTGGAATTAAATTGGTAGAACAAGAATTGAAATAACAAGAATTAAAACAAGAGGAAACTTGCATAAAACTTACTAATTGAAAAGATGAACAACGTAATCCGATTCGAGGTTCTCCGTCTCCCAAAACTAGATCAAAAAACTGAGTAAAGGAATAATAATCTCCTTTAGGTCTTAGTAGTCTCTCTTATATATAATAAGAGATATTATTATTTCCTAAATTAATAAAAGATAAGACTAATTACTAAGTCACGCGCAAACAAATCTCGCTGCAGCATAAACTGGTCGATAGACCACAAGACCCAGTCGATCGACTGAGCATAGCTGAACAGTAGCTTCTGGAACTCGCGCTCTGGTCGATCGACCATAGGCATCAGTCGATCGACCAAAGGTGCTGTACAGTAGTGCATTCTGACGAATTCTGCAGCGCGCAACAATTTTAAAAGAGCTGCCATTTCTTCGTTACTTGGTCAAATCAGGCGTTCTATGTGGCGTTGGAAAACTAAGAGGATAAGCTTTCACATCCAATTGGAATCACTTGATTATCAGCTCTAGAACTCGTGATATAGCCATTTGAAGCAGGCTGCAGTAATGTGAAGCGATTCTTTGCTTGATAACTTCTTGTAACTTGTACGCACCCATGCTTATACTATCTCCAGGGCCTTGAAACGTGCACCAAGATCATTCCTCAAGCTTTCCCTTCATGTCAAATGCTATGCTAGACACTTTGGGACGGATTTGGCTCATTATCTACTCAATTCCGCAATAATCTGCAATATTACATAAAAAGGCGGAAGTCGACGAAAAGGGGCAAATAGTAGAATAAACTACTAATAATAGACATAAAATGCGTGGAAATAAAGATGCAAAACGTCATATTATAGACACGCATCAAGAGCCTTGGAAATAGGAATGGTTATAGGTGTTGAGGTCATAGGCGGTTATCTTTGACATGCGGTGGTGATGAGGATAATGAGAAGATATAGCTCAAGATCTAGTATTAGTGAGTTACGAGGACGTAACATTTATCTTACGAGGAGTAGGATGCGATAAAAGAGAGTTTGATGGTTGTGCATGTTGTAGTTTAATTGGAAGTAGAGTGTTGGTGTAGCATAAAGGATGGATCTTTGTTGTGATTGATTTTATTAAAGGTCATGGTCGTGCTTGTAGTAGTGTGATGTCTAAGAGTGTGAGAATACTTCGATTGTGTTGACAGTTGGATGATGATGTTATGAGTGGGAGTAAACTTCGAGGACGAAGTTCCTTTTAAGGTTGGTAGAATGTAATATTCCGTTTGATGTTTATGAGTGTCTTGATATTGGATTTTCTAGTGGATGATATGTTACGGAGCTAGCAGCGTTTGTGGATGGTAGTTGGTAGTGTATGGAGTTAGTGTCGAGAGAGACTATAATGTAGTTGATACGATATCGTGAGTCGTGTATTGGAGGTAGGCATAGTTAGTGGAGTTGGTGTTAAGAGTTCATGTTTTATAGGTTGAGGTTTTGTTTTGAGTTCTTAGTTGCGTTGTTGTGTCTTAATCAAGTTAGTATGTTTGTTTTGAGTATGAGTTGAACTTCGGGGACGAAGTTCTTTTTAAGGAGAGAAGACTGTAATACTACGGTTTTCTATATCTATGGGTACTCTATCGAGTGGGGCTTACTATGTCGAGTAAGTATGTTTGGTTTTCGAAATAGTGTTCTGCTGACGGGTACTCGATCGAGTAAGTGGGTTACTCGATCGAGTAAGAGGCACTCGATCGAGTAGGTGGCGTACTCGATCGACTAAGTTAGTTTTTACGAGTATTTGGTCGGGTTTTGATAGCAACGCGAGATTTGTATAAAAAGGATTTCTACCAGTTTCTTTTTACTTTTACATCATTCTAAGTTTCACAAAAGAGAAAACAAGTTTAGGTGGCTCTCCTCTCTCACATTGCTATCAAGTCCCAAAGGCTTAAGGTGTCGGATCGTCGTGTTCTTTACGCTGTTGAATTCGTCGTGTCGTAGGTAAGCTTCTTGTATAATTTTTATTGCATTTCGTTGAGTTTAGTTAAAGCCCTAATTGTGTAGTTTTGGGGGTTTTGGGCGTATAGTGTTGATGTGAATTTTGGCGGAAGCGGAAGACATTTTTGTAGGGTTATTTTTGTGTTTTGAAATAAAGGGGATATTTGTTTCAAGATCAATGAAGACCTCGAAAACAATGGGATATTTGTCGTAGCTAGACCTATAGCTACGCCAATGGGTGAATTGTTTGATACTCGTCAAACAATTCGACTTAAACTTAGGATCACGTCCCTCGTTCAAGCAAGGTGCGAAATCGCGTTTCGACCTCTTAAGCCAAACTACTCGTGTAACAACACAAGAAGACAAGACAAGTTTTAGAGAATACTCTCAAGTTTTTACTTCAAAATTGGATGATAAACAAATGAGGACTACAAGCCTTTATATAGGCCGAAATTCCTTGGTGCCCAAGGCTAGCCTTTAATGCTTTGTGGTGAGTTCTAGGCTATGTGGAAGAACTAGGTAAGACTAAGCCAAAAACTAGGTAAGACCTTTGTAAAAACTAGGCTATGACAAAAACTAGGTGAGCTTTATTCAATGCCCTTGGACTAGCCCATTTTCGAGGTTGGACCTTGCTCCACACGGTTCTCCTTGCTCCACACGGTTCTCCACACGGTTCTACCCGTCCCATTGGCGGGTGATCATGCACTTTTCTCGACTCTTACTCGAACCGATCCATGCTTGGTGATTCGGGTTGTCTTGGTCGCTTGTTTCGAGAATTATTTCATCAAGGTGATTCGTATTCACATCAATTCCTCCTTCTTTAAAAAGAATTGTCCTCAATTCTTGGAAGTTCTTGATGCCACCGGGGTAAAAAACAAATCTTGAAGTTAGATTCAACTTGATTATGAACATGAAGCTATTTGCGCACACCGTTGATCTCTTCTTCAACTCATCATCTTCAATATAGTCTTCATGTTTATCCATCTCCAGTGAATTGAATTTGTAATGAGTATTGTAAATTAAAACCATTTTGTGCCATCTTTGCTTGTGATTTCCTCCCCTCCATCCTCCGTGCACAATTCTACCAAAATCCAAAGAATCGTTGCTCGAAACAACAAGATCATCATGAGCTTCCATAAAAATTGACTTCAATAAGAAGTTAGAGTTCCCACCATATAGCTTCTCATCAATGTATTTATCAATTGGTGATTGATACGGTTCTTTAGCTTGAGAATCTGATTTAATGTGATTGCCCAGAAACTCCTCATCCAAGATTGGCATAAGATTAAGTTTATTTTGATTTGCATCGTCATAACTTGTATGATCACTTTCTTCCACGTGAGCTTCATCATAAACTTCTTCAGATTCTTCTCAAAAACAATTGGTAGATTGGGATCAAAAGAAGTACCTTCTGTATGAGATTCATCCTCAAAAGAAAATATGTCATCTTCAATCACATCTTTAATTTGATCACTTAAGGGTTCTATTCTGATAATCTCATCCTCTTCTTTTGGTTCATCACCCCAAAACGACGATCGCCTATCCGCGCCTACTCCACCGTTCGTTTCAACAAATTCGAGCATTTCTACAATCCGACGATTCGTGGCGTCTCTCCATGCTTTTCTTGAATTCGTAATTGTTTCAAGCATCGATATTGTTCAAAGGATATGTACTCCTCATTAGGGCAAGAAATATATGAATGTCCAAATCCATGACACATAGTACAACGTGCCAAATCTTCTCTTCCAATCCTTAGACACTCAATTTCTCGTGACCGTCTCAAGATGAACAAAATTTCATCTTTGTATTGTTCCATCTCTTTTTTTTTCGTTTTTTTTTTTCGCGGATGAACAGTACCGTGAACAGTACCAGCGTGAACAGTGATTTTTTTTTTTTTTTTTTTGCGAAGAAATCAAGACCCTTGGATCGTCTCGATTAATGGAAATCAAGAGCCGAAGCTCTGATACCACTTTTGATGTGAATTTTGGCGGAAGCGGAAGACATTTTTGTAGGGTTATTTTTGTGTTTTGAAATAAAGGGGATATTTGTTTCAAGATCAATGAAGACCTCGAAAACAATGGGATATTTGTCGTAGCTAGACCTATAGCTACGCCAATGGGTGAATTGTTTGATACTCGTCAAACAATTCGACTTAAACTTAGGATCACGTCCCTCGTTCAAGCAAGGTGCGAAATCGCGTTTCGACCTCTTAAGCCAAACTACTCGTGTAACAACACAAGAAGACAAGACAAGTTTTAGAGAATACTCTCAAGTTTTTACTTCAAAATTGGATGATAAACAAATGAGGACTACAAGCCTTTATATAGGCCGAAATTCCTTGGTGTCCAAGGCTAGCCTTTAATGCTTTGTGGTGAGTTCTAGGCTATGTGGAAGAACTAGGTAAGACTAAGCCAAAAACTAGGTAAGACCTTTGTAAAAACTAGGCTATGACAAAAACTAGGTGAGCTTTATTCAATGCCCTTGGACTAGCCCATTTTCGAGGTTGGACCTTGCTCCACACGGTTCTCCTTGCTCCACACGGTTCTCCACACGGTTCTACCCGTCCCATTGGCGGGTGATCATGCACTTTTCTCGACTCTTACTCGAACCGATCCATGCTTGGTGATTCGGGTTGTCTTGGTCGCTTGTTTCGAGAATTATTTCATCAAGGTGATTCGTATTCACATCAAGTGTGGTTTTGGTGGTAATTGTATGTATATGTGTTATAGGAGGAGGATTCGTAGAGTAACGTTATTTATTAGCTGCTGTGACGGTCTTGTGGTTGCTATTCCAGGTAGGGTTTTCCTACTCAGTATTGATTACATGGTATTGTTGGTAGTTGATTGACTGTTGTATTTGTATATCGTATTGGTATTGGATTCTGAATTGGTGATTGTTGGTAGTATAATGTGATTATCGTATAACTGTCTGTGGTTTGCGAGGTGCGTCCTCGGCTGAGTGGAGTAACTTGCGGGAGTGGCTACACACCCTTGATTCGCCTTCTGTGGAACCCGCCACAGAAGGGATGTGCACATTATGGAACATGGGTTTATCGCTCGGATGAGATGAGCGGGGCTTAGGTGGAAACGGCTGTGGTCCCCCACTGGCGGTGTGAAATACTTGTTGCGATGATTATTCTGGCAGGGCTACACACTATAGTGTGTAGTCAGGTGTGTGGTGATGTGATAAATTTTGGGTTGATTGAATGGGTAGTGGTATTGTTGTATTGCAGCTGTTTGTTTTCTGTAATCAGTATTGACCACGTTTAAATGTTTTAAAAACTATGGTGATCAATTCGGGGGTGGTGAGCAGTTGTCTAGCAGGTATACTATGGATGCGCACGGGATTAGCTGGGGATGGAGTTGCCACGAGTCTGATAGTAGTCTTCCGGTGTGTTGTCTTTATACTTTTGTTACTTCAGTTGTAGTTTGGTTGTAGAACAGTTGTACTTTACTTTATAGTTGGTTTTGTTATGTAATTGATGTGACCATAATTAGCGCATATTTAGCCCCCGAATTAGCCTTGTTCCCATGCTTTTTAGTGCATATTTGGGTCATTTCTTATCTTTAGTTCTTTGTTTTGCATATTCTTTGAGATTTTGATCCCTTGGTAGGAAAGGAGTAAGAATCTTGCATTTTCATGGCAAAACGAGACTAAATTGATCGAATTTAATGACCAAGCATCAAGGAGAGACAAGATTAGAAGGCCTTTGTACATATTATAATAGAAGAGCAATGTTGAGAAAGGATCCTTGAGTCCCCAAGGAAATCCCCAAGGAATTTATGAAGAAAAGGGAATAAAAGAAGAAGGTGTCTTGCTGAGTGACAATCCGTGCGGATTGTCACCAATCCGGCCGTCCCACAGCTGCACAATCCGTGCGGCTTTGCTCTAATCCGCTCGGATTCTACCTCCACAATCCGACCGGATTCCCTTGAATCCGCTCGGATTCCAACGCCAGATTCCGCCCGTCCCGACCTTATTCCGCCCGGATTCCAGCACAGCGTGATTTCCTCTTCTCCAAGCTACGAAGAAAGAATCCCTTCCTTCGAAAAATACCGGGTCCTCCTTGCTCAATCTAAAAAGTGTAATTACTAGTTTAGCCCTTAGTTAACCCTAATGCATCCTCCCTAATTTCCACTATAAAGACCCCATTAGTCTAATTAGAGGAGCATGTTCTTCTTATCAATAATTAGAGTAGTTAATATCAATCAAATCTCTCTTTAGTTTTGTAATCAACAATTAATCAAGTTCTAATACAAGTTTTATTTCCTTAATCTCTCTTTTGTTCATCCTTTATTTTGGGTAATTGAAGATTATTTGGGTTATTATTGGGAGATTGACAACCTCTCAATCAAGCATTCAAGTACTTCTTTTATCTTTGCTTTATTATTGGAATCATTAGTAGGTATAATTCTCTTAATCCCTTTTTAATTATTGTTAATTACTTTCATTTATTCATCATGTTTCATATTGTTGGTATGATTGACAACCTTGCTAGCATGATCAACATGATAATGAGTGAGTAGTCTCTTAGCTAGGGTTAATGGGTGATTAAGGGAAACCAACATGGGGAATGATTCATGCTTAAATTAATATGCTTTCATGTTTTATTTGCTTGCTTGTTTTGATCTCAACTCTTGCACATGTTATATTTGATGAAATGCTAAGCCTATGAATCCTTGCATTTACTATCATCTTCTATCTTTTCAATGAGACTTGTAAGACATAACCCAACTCGAGTCTCATTAGACCATGCATGTTGTTGAGTAGGGAAGATTAAGTCGACTTGTAGGTGTTGTACAATCTAATCGATTCGGCTCCGGGACCCAAACTTTCCTAGGATTGTAAGATATAACCCAACTCAATCCATCACAATAATAAATGCTTGCTTATAATTTGAGAACATGTTTGTATGATCAATTCCCATGATTCCCCTATGATCCCATGACACCCTAGTGCCTTTAATCAATTGTTTACACCCCCTTTAATTCATCTTGCTTGTTTATTTTCATTGCTATTTTAGTTTAGTGACCTTCTACATCAACCCAATTTGTGACACCCCTTAGACACCACTAGTTGCAATAGAAATCTCATTTCAATACCCGTCCCTTGGGATCCGACCTTTACTTGCCTCTTTACTAATTGTAGAGTTGTTTGTGAAGTTATAAATTGTGTTTTGATTCGACCGTGACCCAACGACCACATCTTAATTTGTGAACACGAAACGGACCCGATCAGTAATCACTTAAACTTATTTATTAAAATATGTTCTTTTATGGTCTATTTGATATACATTGCCTCGGGTAACCGAGATGGTAGCATTCTCATGCTTTAAGTGGTCCTGGTAAGGCACTTGGAGTATGGGGGTGTTACACCCCTTTCCCGTTTAGAGCCGATCATAGGAATGACCCCTCATTTTATTATTTTAGTGGGTGCCTAGACCTTGGGAGAGCTACCCTGAGGCTCCAGCTTTCGTGGCTGAGGTCCTTCGTCCTAGGAGCTCGAGTCGGTTGTTGCTGAGGACGCCCCTGGGACATGTGTGGTACTTGGGCGAGCGTTTGACTCGGCAGTGCTCTCGTGACACCTTTACGGTTCCCATCGACCCTCCACGGACGATGTTTATGGAGCCTTCTAAGGCCGAGAGAGAGGCTGACTTGGCTGACGCGGGTGGTGACGCGGGTGGTGACGCCCTCTTTCTTCCTGGCGAGGAGTACTCTGAGTTCGTTCGTCAGAGGCTGGCGTACTGGCCAATCGTTTTAAGCATTTTACCTTTTTTTGCTTGTTTTTGAATTGATTTAATGAATGATCATCAAATAAAGAATCATTTGAACCTTGTAGGAGATCGAGGTGGCAGGCGTCGAGCCCCCAGCTTACCCCGAGGTGTTGGAGTACACTGACGCGGCGGGCATGACGACGATCTCGAAGATCCGCGACTTCAGCGAGGAGGTGACCGACGTTGGCCTGGACGAGTGGCAGCACGTCGTGAAGAGGGTAAGCCCCCAGCTTTGGCTGTCCTTATTATTTTATTGCATAGGAATGCTTTTGCTCGTTTTTTAAACCTTCTTGTATTTGAACGCAGGTGACACCGTCTCGGTACGTGGCGCTGTGGAGGATAGCCAACCGGCTGCGGGCTACGGCCATCGAGACCCTCGTAGGTGGCCGGCGACGACAAGTATGAACCTCTCTGTCCCTTTCTTATTTTATTTCATTGATATTTCGAATTTTGTTGCAATGAAATGTTACTTCATTTTATTGAAATGAGGCATTTTTTTATTTATACGCAGAGAGAGTGTGACTTGGAGCGCGAGCTGGCGCAGTCCCGGGAGGAGACGGCTCGTTTGCTGAGGGAGCTTGAGGTTAGGGACGCCGAGATCGCCGCTCTCGAGGCAACTGTAACTGGGTTGAGGGGTCGCCATGACTAGCTGCTGTTTTTTTGTTGTTGTCTTGTATATCTGTACATTTTGGACTTTTCGGACCTTGTTTTCGGCGAGAGCCCCCAGTTTGATGTATATACTTTCTTTGGTTGTGTACATAATGGCATGAGTGCCTTTGCTTCTGGGTATTTGTTGTTCCTGCGGGTTAGCTTAAAAAACAGGTTTGGTAGGTGACGGTTTTGCCATCATGCTGCCGAAATTTACATAGAATTTACACGTAAAACATATAGCATATAGGTGGTGTTGGGGCTGGTGTCCTCTACAGTTAGTGCAATAACATTTAAATCTCTAAAAGGATCAAAGGGTATACTTTTGTATTATTATCAGTTGGTCCACGTTTATCAATAACGGTTGGCTTGCTAGATAAGTTTGACGTTATTGTCATACTGATGGCGGTGATCAACTGGTCCCTAAAAGTCACACCTATAGGATACGTTTGAGAGATGTGACGGTATGAAAATACAGTCATGTTGATGCCTAATATGACTAAGCAGTTAGTCGGAGTTATTGACTAATAATTAGTAAAACGCGATGTTGAGATATTTTATTTAATACGGATTAAATAATAATGGCTAAGGCGAATTAAGCAGTTAATTCGTAAATTAAATATAAACGATTATATTTGATTAATGTATATTGAATAAATTAATTATACAATATTGTCATTATCGGACATGTATTATTATATCGACTAATTCATGTTACTAGACGATATTTTAATAACCGATGACGATTTATAATAAAATCGCGTCATATACATTTAGCATTTTCGAGTCGGACCACGAGTTAAAATAAAGAGGAAGTGAAAGCCCACTTCCCCATGAGGCTCTCGGTTTGGCCGAACCAAGGAGAACAAAAGGAGAGCTTTCTCTCCTTTTGTGACCTAATTTATTTTGAAAGAAAAATTAGGGTTTTTGAGAGCATTCTTCTCTGAAAAACCTAGATCTCACATCAAGAAAATTCACAACAACTCTCTCAATATTGCAAGTCAATTAGAGAGTATTTCTAGCACAAGGGGCATAGTCTCAGACGGTCTTGGGTGCAATGATTAGGAGGAAATCTACGTTGATTTCTATCTTAGGCCGAATTCTCAAGGACCCGAGGTTAATTCTTGTGCTTTATCGTTTTCTCTTGTAATTTTGTTTTATGACAATAATCACATGTTAAATTTTACGTTATAGTCCTAAAATTAAAGGGTTTTATACGGATATTACCCCACAAGTGGTATCAGAGCGAGGCCACGTAAATTTTTCTTTGTGATTTTCATAAAACGATTTGAAACGATCTTGTTTTGCATAGAAAACCGTACGGCCATATGTGTATCACGGTTGTTTTATTTTTTTGTAAATCGTGCCATGTATACACGGTTATTGTTGTCGTTTTGTTTTTGCATATTGCTATTTTACACGATCATTATAGCGATATGTTAAAGTTTTGTCAATTGTTGATTTAATTTTTATAAGGATTAGGTCAAAATTGCCATTGATTTTGCTTTGTCAAATCTTTTTCACGAGGGTTTTTAATTTTCAGAATCGTTTTGCTTTCGATCGAGTGGTTTACTACTTGATCGAGTGTTTTTCTGTCTTGTTTTACTCGATCGAGTACATGCTATACTCGATCGACCAATTTTAAAACCCTAATTGTTCGATCGAGAAGTCCTCGTACTCGATCGAACAGCTTTCCTAATAGAAGTACTCGATCGACCTTGAGTTCAGTCGATCGAGCACTTTCTGTTTGGCAAACCTCTCGATCGACTGGCAGTATCAGTCGATCGAGTCCTTTTTGTTTTGGCTGCGCTGAAAAATTTATTTCTCCTGTTTAATTTTTCTTTTGGCCATTACATATGCATAATACGGATTTTATGCATTCGCTTGATAGTGAAACGGTTCACTCACGTACCATTTAGTTATTTTAAAGCGATTTAAAGTAACGGATTATCATGAATTAAAATTAAGTTGATAGAAGCGGTTTTGTCACATAATTTTAATTGATAAAAGGTGGTTTGGATTAAATTTAACATAATTACGGAATTATGTCACGATTAAATTTGTTTTAGTTGATGCATTTTTATTTATCGTTATTTTGAATGCCTTGAATGTTTTATTACGTATTTAATTTTTACAAACAGTTGTAACTTAGTGTGGCCTTAGTAGAACGTGTTACCGTAATGATGGAACACGGTCTTGGTTGTATTTTGAGATCTCGTATCTTCTTTTGATTTTTTCCTTGTAATTACAGTTTTTATTTAGAATGTAAATAGGTTTATTTTTGTAAATTTTAATTGTAATTTTGAGAAGACCAAAGATAGAGATCGGATGCTCACTCCCGCTGCTTGGACAAAGATGGAACATCAAGACAAGCTTCTCGGGTCCAACGGTGGATTCCAAAGTTGTATTATGTGTTGGAGATGGTGTCCTTTACAGTTAGTGCAAGGACTTATAAATCTCTAAAAGGATCAAAGGGTATACTTTTGTATTATAATCAGTTGGTCCACGTTTATCAATAACGATTGGCTTGCTAGATAAGTTTGACGTTATTGTCATACAGATGGCGGTGATCAACTGGTCCCTAAAAGTCACACCTATAGGATACGTTTGAGAGATGTGACGGTATGAAAATACAGTCATGTAGATGCCAAAATTGACTAAGCAGTTAGTCCGAGTTATTTGACTAGTAATTAGTCAAAATGCGATGTTGAGATATTTTATTTAATACGGATTAAATAAAATGGGCTAAGGCGAATTAAACAGTTAATTCGTAAATTAAATATAAACGATTATATTTAATTAATGTATATTGAATTAATTATACAATATTGTCTTTGTCGGACATGTATTAATACTTCAACTAACCCGAGTTATTAGTTGATGTTTTAATAACCGATAACCGATGACGATTTATAATAAAACCGCGTCATATACATTTAGCATTTTACGAGCCGGACCACGAGTTAAAATTAAGAGGAAGTGGAAGCCCACTTCCCCATGTAGGGCTCGGCTGGCCGAATGAAAGAAACAAAAAGGAGAGCTTCTCCTCTTTGTAACCTAATCATTCATTTTGCAAAAATTATTAGGGTTTTGGGAGAACATTTCCTCTCAAAACCTAGATCTCACATCTAGCAAAAACTCACACAAATTCTCTCAATATTGCAAGGCAATTAGAGAATTCATTTCTAGCACAAGGGCATAGTCTCAGACGGTCTTGGGTGCAACGATTAGGAGGAAATCTCTGTTGATTTCTGTTCTTTACGCCGCACTACGAAGGACCCGAGGTTGATTCTTAATCTTTATCGTTTCATTGTTGTTTTTCGTTTATGACTATAAATTGCATATTAAATTTACGTTATAGTCCTATAATTCAAGGGTATTATACGGATATTACCCCTCAAGTGGTATCAGAGCGAGGCCACGTAAATTTTTCTATGTGATTTTCATAAAACGATTTGAATCGATAATTTTTTTTTTTTTGCCTTGATTACCGTTCGGCCGAACTGATATGCTCACGGCTGTTTTTCTTTTTTTTTTTCTTTTTTTTTCTTTCTTGAAAACCGTGACATGCTGCTGTACACGGCTGTTTCCTTTTTTCCCGTGTTTTCTCGTCTGTTTCTGTTGTAAACAGTCGGCCGAACTGTTCAGTCGATCGAGGACTGCAGTGTCTCGATCGATTGTTTTTGTTTTCGATTTGATTTTGCATATTGTTATTATAAACGGTTATTATTGCAATATGTTAAAGTTTTGACAATTGTAGATTTACTTCTATACGGATTAGGTTTAAATTGCAATTGGGTTTTTTTGTCAAATCGATTTTGTTTGGTTTTGGCCGAGCTATGTAAATTTGAGCAGCTGAAAATTTTTTTTTCCTTTTTGCTCTCTTTGCTCTCGGCAAAACCCGCTGGAAAATAATAAAAAAAATAAAAAAATTTCGTGTTTTTCCTTCTTTTGGCCACGGCTGGAATTTTTTTTTTGTTCTAAATTTTTTTTTTCGGCCAAAATGTGTACAATACGGATTTTGTGCATTCGCTTGATAGTGAAACGGTTCACTCACGTACCATTTAGTTATTTTAAAGCATTTAAAGTAACGGATTATGATGAATTAAAATTAAACTGATAGAAGCGGTTTTATCACATGATTTTAATTATCTTTGGTGGTTTGGATAAATTTAACATAATTACGGAATTATGTCACGAATAAATTTAATTTAGTTGATGCATTTTATTTATCGTTATTTTGTATGTTTTGAATGCTTTTATTACGTATTTATTTATTTTTACAAACAGTTGTAACTTAGTGTGGCCTTAGTAGAACGTGTTACCGTAATGATGGAACACGGTCTTGGTTGTATTTTGAGATCTTGTATCTCCGTTTTGGTTTTTAATTGTAATTACAATTTTTTATTTAGAATGTAAATAGGTTTATATTTTGTAAATTTTAATTGTAATTTTGAGAAGACCAAAGATGGAGATCGGATGCTCACTCCCGCTACATGGACAAAGATGGAACATCAAGACAAGCTTCTTGGGTCCAACGGTGGATTCCAAAGTTGTATTTTGTTCTTTTTACTAGGATAGGCCACACTAGGAATTTTTATTTACGTTTTGCATTCTTTCTTTTTTTATCGTAACGATAGATTGCATCATATTCCGCCTAAAATCCAAACCACCTAATAATTGCATGAAAACTGACTCATATAGAGGTCACGCGTTAGTTTTCTATGACATTCATATGTCACACGATTTAAGCCATCATCTAAATTAATTCATTCACGGAGTTGCTAGTTATTCGTTCACTTAAAATGAATTTAAACTTAGTTGATGGGATCTTCCTCGTATAAACCAAAATTGAGAATGGTCTTTATAGGTCAAACTCCAATGAGTCCCTTCTTCGTCGGTAGGCATAATATGACCCCTTCTACGTCGGGTAAGTTGGAACCGATTGACCTATTTTATCTCAACGCTATGGTCACTCGTACGATCCTGTGATCATGGTGGACTATAGATAGGATTTACGGAAATCTATCGACCAAGAGTTCTTACGGAAGAATTAGCTAAACAGTTGGCTTATCAATTTACGGAAATTGAGTCTTGGGATCACTTGTATTATTCTTGAGGGAGATCAATTATGCAAGTGCAATGAGTCTAAAATGAATTTTAAATAGACTTAAATCACCTCGATGAGTTGCTTATTTCGTTTTGTTTTTCTTTCTTTTTCAATGTGTAGAACACGAACTTTTAAACTGCTAATAACGAAATGGCTGGTCCTACTAACGACCCAATGCCAAGTGCCACATTGGACCGTGAGTCCTGGCTTCGGATCTTCTTGAATCAGATGAATCAGTCTACTCGACTAAAGAATGATGGATCAAACTTCGCGGACTGGGAGGCGGCATTACGGAATGCTGCCGCCGACGGAAAGCTCAAATATCTAATAGAGCCCATCCCGCCAAACCCAGGTCCCACGGCTAGAGCTAATGAGATCGCAAGTTTAACGATTTATGTATGGAAGCGGGTGCGATTAAAAACGTACTCATTTTTGCAATGGAACCCAATTTGCAGAAACGCTTCATAGCCCATGGTGCAAACAAGATTTTCACCACGCTCACTAAGGAATTCTCGAAAGCACCGAGAATCGTGACCTATGAGCATACCACTCGCTTCTTTGATGCGAGAATCCGAAAGGGCCAACCTAGGTTAGCCCACACATTCTCGGATGATTGAGAATGTCGAGAAGTCGAGACGCTTGATTGTAAAATCAGCGAGAACATTGTGATTGACCGCATGCTTCATTCACTCCACGATGGTTTTGCGCTCTTTAGAGCGAATTACTATATGAATGATTTGAAGAAAAGTCCCCATGAACTGCACTCCCTTCTCGTACAGACCGAGAAGGACATGAAGTTCAGTGGGAGCATGAAACAAGATGTTCTCGTTGTGACAAACAAGGGCAAGGGTAAGGGCAAAGCTCAAGCAGACCTAGCAGTAGGCAAACAGAAGTTCAAGAAGTTAGGGCCAGGTAAGAGTGGGCCTGGTGAGGCAAGTAACTCATCAGGCACGACAAAGAGCAAAACCGATAACATGGAATGCCATCATTGCCACAAGACTGGGCATTGGAGGCGTACATGTCCTGTTTACCATGAGGACATAAAAGCAGGTCGCGTTAAACCTGTTGGTATGTCTTCACCCTTTCCTACTTTTATTCATATGATTGAGATTAACCACGCAAGTTACGGAACTTGGGTACTAGATACTGGTTGTGGTTCTCATCTGTGTAATCATGTGCAGGGGCTCCGGAACATCGAACCCCTCGTAAAGGGTGAGGTGGACCTGCGTATTGGGAATGGAGCACGATTGGCTGCCATCTCGAGGGGAACATACGTGATTCAGCTTCTTAGCGGATTTGAGTTATTTTTATATAACTGCTATTATGTACCCAGTCTTTCTAAAACATTATTTCAGTTTCTGCACTTGACAAACTTGGTTTTTCATTTGTAATAGAGAATAATAATTGCATTTTCTCATTACACGATATGATTTTTGGCAAGGCAGTCTCCATGAATGGAATTTAGGTTTTAGATCAGACCACCGAAATATTACACGTAATGAATAAGAAGTTAAAGGTTGGTGACAAAGATCAAACGTATCTATGGCACTGCCATATGGGACACATTAATGAGAAACGCGTTAAACAGCTCATACAGAATGGAGCTATCTCGGCCTTTGATTTTCAATCATTTGGCACGTGTGAATCATGTCTCATCGGCAAGATGACTCGAATTTCCTTCAAAGGTGTTGGAATGCGCGCTGCTGACCTATTAGGACTCATACACACGGATGTATGTGGCCCTATGTCAATCACCGCACGAGAAGGCTATAGGTATTTCATCAATTTCACGGACGATTTAAGTAGATATGGCTATGTCTACTGAATGAAGCACAAAAGTGAATCCTTTGAGAAATTCAAGGAATACCAGAATCGGGTACAGAACCTTCTGGGTAGAAAGATTAAAACGCTATGTTCAGATCGTGGTGGCGAGTATCTTTCTCACGAGTTTGATCAACACCTCAAAGACTGTGGGATTGCCTTACAGTTAACTCCACCTGGAACACCTCAGTTGAATGGTGTGTCCGAACGGAGAAATCGAACACTACTTGATATGGTTCGATCTATGATGAGTCACACGGTATTACCTAATTCATTATAGGGTTATGCTTTTAAATACACACCTTTGCTCTAATACTTAACCGAAGTCCGTCTAAAGCTGTTGACAAGACTCCATATGAACTATGGAAGGGAACGGTCCCTAACTTGTCCTTTATACGGGTTTGGGGCTGCGAGGCTTATGTCAAGTGGAGACACGAGGATAAGCTCGGCCCGCGATCAGTCAAGACATACTTTATAGGTTATCCTAAAGGAACACTTGGTCATTACTTCTATTCGCCAACCGAACAACGTGTTTTTGTTGCGGCTAGTGCGACATTCTTAGAGAAGGAATTTCTCGAGAATGCAAAGAGTGATAGAACCTTCGACCTGTCGGAGATTCCAGAACCAAATACCGAGCAACTATTGGAGGAACCAATTCCTTCAATCCTGGCTGCGGTAAATATTCCTGAGGAACCTAGGAGGTCGGGTAGAGTCTCTATTCCTCCGGACAGATACATTGGTATGGTAGAGGAACATGACATAGATGACATTCTACTCTTAACGAGTAGTGAACCCGCAACCTATAAAGGTGCCATGACCAGTTCTGACTCAAAGCTATGGCTTGAGGCCATGCAATCCGAGATGGACTCCATGTATGAGAACAACGTATGGGATCTTGTTGACTTACCTGCTAAGGCTCGTCCCCTTCAATGCAAATGGCTTTACAAGATAAAGCATTCTGTGGAAGGTCAACAAGATATCTATAAAGCACGACTAGTTGCTAAAGGTTTCACCCAAGTGCCAGGTTTGCACTACGATGAAATTTTTGCACCCGTAGTCATCTTTGCGTTCCATTCGGATTATCTTAGCGATTGCCGCTTTTCATGACTATGAAATTTGGCAGATGGATGTGAAAACCGCCTTCTTAAATGGTTATTTGGAGGAAGAGTTGTACATGGTACAACCCGAAGGTTTCATCGATCCTGAACATCCTAAGAAAGTATGCAAGCTTAAGCGGTCCATTTATGGACTTAAGCAAGCATCTCGGAGTTGGAATCATCGCTTCGACCAAGCGATAAAAG
The DNA here is from genome assembly GCF_048544455.1 of Silene latifolia. NCBI lineage: Eukaryota > Viridiplantae > Streptophyta > Magnoliopsida > Caryophyllales > Caryophyllaceae > Silene > Silene latifolia. Next base: position 56,524,035 of record NC_133531.1, on the reverse strand, counting down.
ACAATGGATTTACTCGATCGGTCGAGGAACCATGTCTATATATCAAGTCGAGTGGGAGCAAGATTGTCTTCCTAATATTGTATGTCGATGACATACTCCTGATTGGGAATGACATACCTCTCTTAACTTCGGTAAAAGTATGGTTGAAGAACCATTTCCAGATGAAAGATCTGGGTGAGGCACAAAGAATTTTGGGCATCCGTATCTATCGAGATAGATCACGTCGGATGTTATCTCTCAGTCAGGATTCTTACATAGACAAGATCCTAGAGAGATTCAGCATGACTAACTCCAAAAGGGGGTTTTTTTTCTATGGCTCCAGGGGTGCATTTGAGCAAGTCTCAGGCACCAGAGACACCGGAAGAGAAAGAGCGCATGACACGGATTCCTTATGCCTCGGCTATAGGATCAATCATGTATGCCATGATATGCACACGTCCGGACGTAGCATATGCATTGAGTATGACAAGTCGATTCCAACAGCATCCTGGTGAATCACATTGGATGGCTGTCAAGAACATTCTTAAGTACCTACGGAGGACTAAAGATTGGGCATTGACTTATGGATCGAGATGACTCGAAATCTCAGTCTGGATTCGTTTTTACTCTTAATGGCGCTACAGTCAGCTGGAAGAGTTCCAAACAAAGTGTTAAAGTAGATTCTACGACTGAGTCCGAGTACTATGTCGCGTCTAGACATGTACAACGGACAGCTCATCTAATCCGAGATTACGTGGAGCAAAAGGAAGTAGTGATAGAAAAGATTGCTACACATGATAATATAGCAGATCCTCTCACTAAACCATTACGACAAGATAAGCATGAAGGGCATGTTAATTCCATGGGAATTAGACGTGTTCCTGAGTTGTAGTACCCTTTTATGGATTAGATTCATTTTCTTGTGTACTCTATACGACATCATCGTTTTGATATTTATATATATTATGTTTTTCATGTGGAATTGTACGACAATTTTGAACACCACAAAGTGAACTGAACAAACATTATATTTTTAGTCCTTAATTGCCCACATGAGCTGATAACTCTGGCAATTATTTTGTGACGTTGGTTGATGGTGTGTTCAACGAGCCATAAGTCAAAAGGTTGACTGACCAATCAGGAAGGCGATTTATACGGATATTTCGTAGGACACAATTGTGACATCGACGTGGAGTCCTAAATGTTTTATAACATTCGGTGCCCGGTCGTGGATAGGACCTCCATGGTGATCCTAAGAGTCGATTCTTTTGACTATCGACTGTCTCTTGAGACTAAGGCAGATTTTGGGTGACTTTGGTTTCTTTCTCACGGTCATCCGTAACAGGGGGCCAAGTAGATTTTTTCTGGGTCATTTCATGCTGTACTTAGATCGGAAGGAGTCGAGTTGAAGGAAATATTCAGCCTTTATCAGGTACTCGATATTTCTCAGGGCCACTCGAGGAGTCAGAATCAAATGCATGGCCATGCTCGGATACGGATTCGTTTTATCAGTTAAGTTACTCTCTAGTCGGGGAAACCACTCTTGATACAGATCGATTGTAAAATACGACCTTTGCGGATCCGGATCTGCAAATTGTTTTACATTGAGTGGGAGAAATTATAAATGAATATGAGAATCGGTTATCGCACATACACTTGTACGGACAAGTGGGAGTTTGTTGAGCCGTGTCCTCCGATTAGTGCGGATAACGTCATTGCACATACACTTGTACGGACAAGTGGGAGCTTGTTGGGGCTGGTGTCCTTTACAGTTAGTGTAAGGACTTATAAATCTCTAAAAGGATCAAAGGGTATACTTTTGTATTATAATCAGTTGGTCCACGTTTATCAATAACGATTGGCTTGCTAGATAAGTTTGACGTTATTGTCATTCTGATGGCGGTGATCAACGGTCCCTAAAAGTCACACCTATAGGATACGTTTGAGAGATGTGACGGTATGAAAATACAGTCATGTAGATGCCAAAATTGACTAAGCAGTTAGTCCGAGTTATTTGACTAGTAATTAGTCAAAATGCGATGTTGAGATATTTTATTTAATACGGATTAAATAAAATGGGCTAAGGCGAATTAAATGATTAATTCGTAAATTAAATATAAACGATTATATTTAATTAATGTATATTGAATTAATTATACAATATTGTCTTTGTCGGACATGTATTAATATTTCAACTAACCCGAGTTATTAGTTGATGTTTTAATAACCGATAACCGATGACGATTTATAATAAAACCGCGTCATATACATTTAGCATTTTACGAGCCGGACCACGAGTTAAAATTAAGAGGAAGTGGAAGCCCACTTCCCCATGTAGGGCTCGGCTGGCCGAATGAAAGAAACAAAAAGGAGAGCTTCTCCTATTTGTAACCTAATCATTCATTTTGCAAAAATTATTAGGGTTTTGGGAGAACATTTCCTCTCAAAACCTAGATCTCACATCTAGCAAAAACTCACACAAATTCTCTCAATATTGCAAGGCAATTAGAGAATTCATTTCTAGCACAAGGGCATAGTCTCAGACGGTCTTGGGTGCAACGATTAGGAGGAAATCTCTGTTGATTTCTGTTCTTTACGCCGCACTACGAAGGACCCGAGGTTGATTCTTAATCTTTATCGTTTCATTGTTGTTTTTCGTTTATGACTATAAATTGCATATTAAATTTACGTTATAGTCCTATAATTCAAGGGTATTATACGGATATTTCCCCTCATTATGTTCTTTTTACTAGGATAGGCCACACTAGGAATTTCTATTTACGTTTTGCATTCTTTTATTTATTTTATCGTAACGATAGATTGCATCATATTCCGCCTAAAACCAAACCACCTAATAATTGCATGAAAACTGACTAATATAGAGGTCACGCGTTAGTTTTCTTTGATATACAGATATCACATGTTTTTATTTAAGCCATCACCTAAGTTAATTCATTCACGTAATGCTAGTTTTTCGTTCACTTAAAATGAATTAAAACTAAGTTGATGGGATCTTCCTCGTATAAACAAAAATTGAGAACAGTCTTTATAGGTCAAACTCCAATGAATCCCTTCTTCGTCGGTAGGCATAATATGACCCCTTCTACGTCGGGTAAGTTGGAACTGATTGACCAATTTTATCTCAACACTATGGTCACTCGTACGATCCTGTGATTATGGTGGACTATAGATAGGATTTACGGAAATCTATCGACCAAGAGTTCTAACGATAGAACTAGCTAAACAGTTGGCTTATCAATTTATGGAAATTGAGTCTTAGGATCACTTGTATTATTCTTGAGGGAGATCAATTATGCAACTGCAATGAGTCTACACGATTAAAATGAGTTTTAATAGATTTAAATCACCTCGATGAGTTGCTTATTTCGTTTTGTTTTTCCTTTCTTTTTCAGTGTAGATCACGATCACTTAAATCGCTAATAACAAAATGGTGGCGTCTTTGACCCAATGCCAAGTGTCACATTGGACCGTGAGTCCCGGCTTCCGATCTTCATGGATCGGATGAATCGATCTACTCGATCAAGAATGATGGATCAAACTTCGCGGACGGGAGGCGGCATTACGGAATGCTGCCGCTGGCGACGGAAGCTCAAATATCCGATCGAGCCCATCCCGCGAAACCCGGCCCCACAAATGGAATTAACGAGATCGACAAGTATAACGATTTCGCCATGGAAGCGGGTGCGGTAAAGAACGTACTCATTTTTGCAATGGAACCCAATTTGCAGAAACGCTTCATAGCCCAAGGTGCAAACAAGATTTTCACCACGCTCACTAAGGAATTCTCGAAAGCACCGAAAATCGTGACCTATGAGCATACCACTCGCTTCTTTGATGCGAAACTCCAGAAGGGCCAACCGGTTAGCCCACACATTCTCAGCATGATTGAGAATGTGGAGAAACTGGAGGCGCTTGATTGTAAAATCAGCGAGAACATTGTGATTGACCGCATGCTTCATTCACTCCACGATGGTTTTGCGCTCTTTAGAGCCAATTACTATATGAATGATTTGAAGAAAAGTCCTCACGCACTACACTCCCTTCTCGTACAGACCGAGAAGGACATGAAGTTTAGTGGGAGCCTGAAACAGGATGTTCTCGTTGTGTCAAACAAGGGCAAGGGAAAGGGCAAAGTCCAGCCAGGCCTAGCAGTAGGTAAACCGAAGTTTAAGAAGTCGGGATCAGGTAAGAGTGGGCCTGGTGAGTCGAGCAACTCATCAGGCGCGACAAAGAGCAAGACCGAAAACATGGAATGCCACCACTGCCACAAGACTGGGCATTGGAGGCGTACATGTCCTGTTTACCATGAGGACATAAAAGCAGGTCGCGTTAAACCTGTTGGTATGTCTTCTTCCTCTTCTACTTTTATTCATATGATTGAGATTAACCACGCAAGTTACGGAACTTGGGTACTAGATACTGGTTGTGGTTCTCATCTGTGTAATCATGTGCGGGGGCTCAAAACATCGAACCACTCGTAAAGGGTGAGGTGGATCTGCGTGTCGGGAATGGAGCACGAGTGGCTGCCGTCTCGAGGGGAACATACGTGATCCACTTCCCGGCCGGATTTGAATTATTTTTATATAACTGCTATTATGTACCCGTCTTTCTAAAAACATTATTTCGGTTTACGCACTTGACAAACATGGTTTTTCATTTGTAATAGAGAATAATACTTGCATTTTCTCATTACACGATATGATTTATGGCAAGGCAGTCTCCATGAATGGAATTTATGTTTTAGATCAGACCAACGAAATATTACACGTAATGAATAAGAAGTTAAAGGTTGGTGACAAAGATCAAACGTATCTATGACACTGCCGTATGGGACACATTAATGAGAAACGCGTAAAATAGCTCATAAAGAATGGAGCTATCTCGGCCTTTGATTTTCAATCATTTGGCACGTGTGAATCATGTCTCATTGGTAAGATGACTCGAATTTCCTTCAAAGGTGTTGGAATGCGCTGCGACCTATTAGGACTCATACATACGGATGTGTGTGGACCTATGTCAATCACCGCACGAGAAGGCTATAGGTATTTCATCACTTTCACGGACGATTTAAGTAGATATGGCTATGTCTACTTAATGAAGCACAAAAGTGAATCCTTTGAGAAATTCAAGGAATACCGAGAATCGGGTACAGAACCTCTTCGGGTAGAAAGATTAAAACACTGCGATCGGACCGTGGTGGCGAGTATCTTTCTCACGAGTTTGATCAACACCTCAAAGACTGTGGGATTGCCTTACAGTTAACTCCACCTGGAACACCTCAGTTGAATGGTGTGTCCGAACGGAGAAATCGAACACTACTTGATATGGTTCGATCCATGATGAGTCACACCGTGTTGCCTGACTCATTGTGGGGTTATGCTCTTTTGTCAACGGCTCTAATACTTAACCGAAGTCCGTCTAAAGCTATTGACAAGACTCCATATGAACTATGGAAGGGAACGGTCCCTAACTTATCCTTTATACGGGTTTGGGGCTGCGAGGCTTATGTCAAGTGGAGACACGAGGATAAGCTCGGCCCGCGATCGGTCAAGACATACTTTATAGGTTATCCTAAAGGAACACTTGGTCATTACTTTTATTCGCCAACCGAACAACGTGTATTTGTTGCGGCTAGTGCGACATTCTTAGAGAAGGAATTTCTCGAGAATGCAAAGAGTGATAGAACCTTCGAGCTGTCGGAGATTCCAGAACCAAATCTTGAGCAACCATTGGAGGAACCAATTCCTTCAATCCCTACTGCGGTTAATATTCTGAGGAACCTAGGAGGTCGGGAAGAGTCTCTATTCCTCCGGACAGATACATTGGTATGGTCGAGGAACATGACATAGATGACATTCTACTTTTAACGAGTAGTGAACCCGCAACCTATAAAGGTGCCATGACCATTCGACTCAAAGCTATGGCTTGAGGCCATGCAATCCGAGATGGACTCCATGTATGAGAACAACGTATGGGATCTTGTTGACTTACCTGCTAAGGTTCGTCCCCTTCAATGCAAATGGCTTTACAAGATAAAGCATTCTGTAGAAGGTCAACAAGATATCTATAAAGCACGACTAGTTGCTAAAGGTTTCACCCAAGTGCCAGGTTTGCACTACGATGAAATTTTTGCACCCGTAGTCATGCTGCGTTCCATTCGGATTATCTTAGCGATTGCCGCTTTTCATGACTATGAAATTTGGCAGATGGATGTGAAAACCGCCTTCTTAAACGGTTATTTGGAGGAAGAGTTATACATGGTACAACCCGAAGGTTTCATCGATCCTGAACATCCTAAGAAAGTGTGCAAGCTTAAGCGTTCCATTTATGGACTTAAGCAAGCTTCTAGGAGTTGGAATCATCGTTTCGACCAAGTGATAAAAGAAAATGGATTTACTCGATCGGACGAGGAACCATGTCTATATATCAAGTCGAGTGGGAGCAAGATTGTCTTCCTAATATTGTATATCGATGACATACTCCTGATTGGGAATGACATACCTCTCTTAACTTCGGTAAAAGTATGGTTGAAGAACCATTTCCAGATGAAAGATCTGGGTGAGGCACAAAGAATTTTGGGCATCCGTATCTATCGAGATAGATCGCGTCGGATGTTATCTCTCGGTCGGAGTCTTACATAGACAAGATCCTAGAGAGATTCAAAGATGACTAACTCCAAAAAGGGGTTTCTTCCTATGGCTCCAGGGGTGCATTTGAGCAAGTCTCAGGCACCAGAGACACCGGAAGAGAAAGAGCGCATGACACGGATTCCTTATGCCTCGGCTATAGGATCAATCATGTATGCCATGATATGCACACGTCCGGACGTGGCATATGCATTGAGTATGACAAGTCGATTCCAACAAAGATCCGGGTGAATCACATTGGATGGCTGTCAAGAACATTCTTAAGTACCTACGGAGGACTAAAGCTTGGGCATTGACTTATGGAGGCGAACAAAAGTTATGCGCAACCGATTCTGTGAGATGCTAGCTTCCAAACGGATCGAGATGACTCAAAATCTCGATCTGGATTCGTTTTACTCTTAATGGCGCTGCATCACTGGAAGAGTTCCAAACAAAGTGTTACAGCAGATTCTACGACTGAGTCCGAGTACTATGCCGCGTCTGAAGCTGCAAAGGAAGCGATATGGATGCGTCAATTCTTACAAGGACTATCCGTAGTGCCTAGTTCGAATGACCCGATCACCATCTATTGCGACAATAGAGGTGCCATCTTCCAAGCTAAGGAGCCTAAGTCTAGCAACAAGTCTAGACATGTACAACGGAAAGCTCATCTAATCCGAGATTAAGTGGAGCAAAAGGAAGTAGTGATAGAAAAGATTGCTACAGATGATAACATATCAGATCCTCTCACTAAACCATTACGACAAGATAAGCATGAAGGGCATGTTAATTCCATGGGAATTAAACGTGTTCCTGAGTTGTAGTACTCTTTTATGGATTAGATTCATTCTCTTTTGTACTCTATACGACATCATCGTTTTGATATTTATATATTTTGTTTTTCAAGTGGATTTGTACGATAATTTTGAACACCACAAAGTGAACTGAACAAACATTATATTTTTAGTCCTTAATTGCCCACGTGAGCTGATAACTCTGGCAATTATTTTGTGACGTTGGTTGATGGTGGGTTCAACGAGCCATAAGTCAAAAGGTTGACTAACCAATCACAGAGGCGATTTATACGGATATCTCGTAGGACACAATTGTGACATCGACGTGGAGTCCTAAATGTTTTATAACATTCGGTGCCAGGTCGTGGATAGGACCTCTATGGTGATCCTAAGAGTCGATTCTTTTGACTATCGACTATCTCTTGAGACTAAGGCAGATTTTGGGTGACTTTGGTTTCTTTCTCACGGTCATCCGTAACAGGGGGCCAAGTAGATTTTTTCTTGGTCATTTCATGCTGTGCTTAGATCGGAAGGAGTCGAGTTGAAGGAAATATTCAGCCTTTATCAGGTACTCGATATTTCTCGGGGCCACTCGAGGAGTCAGAATCAAATGCATGGCCATGCTCGAATACGAATTTGTTTTATCAGTTGAGTTACTCTCTAGTCGGGGAAACCACTCTTGATACAGATCGATTGTAAAATACGACCTTTGCGGATCCGGATCTGCAAATTGTTTTACATTGAGTAGGAGAAATTTTAAATGAATATGAGAATCGGTTATCGCACATACACTTGTACGGACAAGTGGGAGTTTGTTGGAGCCGTGTCCTCCAGTTAGTGCGGATAACGTTATTGCACATACACTTGTACGGACAAGTGGGAGCTTGTTGGGGCTGGTGTCCTCTACAGTTAGTGCAATAACATTTAAATCTCTAAAAGGATCAAAGGGTATACTTTTGTATTATTATCAGTTGGACCACGTTTATCAATAACGGTTGGCTTGCTAGATAAGTTTGACGTTATTCTCATACTGATGGCGGTGATCAACTGGTCCCTAAAAGTCACACCTATAGGATACGTTTGAGAGATGTGACGGTATGAAAATACAGTCATGTTGATGCCTAATATGACTAAGCAGTTAGTCGGAGTTATTGACTAATAATTAGTCAAACGCGATGTTGAGATATTTTATTTAATACGGATTAAATAATAATGGCTAAGGCGAATTAATTAAGATTAATTCGTAAATTAAATATAAACGATTATATTTGATTAATGTATATTGAATAAATTAATTATACAATATTGTCATTATCGGACATGTATTATTTTATCGACTAATTCATGTTACTAGACGATATTTTAATAACCGATAACCGATGACGATTTATAATAAAATCGCGTCATATACATTTAGCATTTTCGAGTCGGACCACGAGTTAAAATAAAGAGGAAGTGAAAGCCCACTTCCCCATGAGGCTCTCGGTTTGGCCGAACCAAGGAGAACAAAAGGAGAGCTTTCTCTCCTTTTGTGACCTAATTTATTTTGAAAGAAAAATTAGGGTTTTTGAGAGCATTCTTCTCTGAAAAACCTAGATCTCACATCAAGAAAATTCACAACAACTCTCTCAATATTGCAAGTCAATTAGAGAGTATTTCTAGCACAAGGGGCATAGTCTCAGACGGTCTTGGGTGCAACAATTAGGAGGAAATCTACGTTGATTTCTATCTTAGGCCGAATTCTCAAGGACCCGAGGTTAATTCTTGTGCTTTATCGTTTTCTCTTGTAATTTTGTTTTATGACAATAATCACATGTTAAATTTTACGTTATAGTCCTAAAATTAAAGGGTTTTATACGGATATTACCCCACAGGTGGCCTAAATTGGCGCGAAATGAAAAAAAAGTGCCCAAAAATGAGCAAAAATGAAAAAAGTGTCCAAAAATGACGAAAATGCTCAGAAATGCGCAAAAATGCCCAGAAATGAGCAAAATGACGGGACGGTAGGGAGGGCTACCCCCTAATTAAAGAGAAATGTCTAAGTGTGAAATGTATTGAAAAAAAGGAGTGAAATGATTCCCCTAAAAAAGAAAAGAAATAAAAATGAGTAAGTGTGCTCGTTTGGCGAGAATGTCGACTTTGTCTCGAAAAGCGAACCCGAAAAGAATTAGGAAACATAAAACTTGGTAATTTTGACGAAATTGCCAAATTAAGATCCTATAGGAATAGGAAATTATAGCTGCGTCATTTCTCCAGGTTAATTTTGACGAAATTGCCAAATTAACACGGAGCAGATGCTGCGTCATTTCTCCAGGTTGTCAGTCCTCGACAGAATTTAGGAAACAGCGAATAGTATAAACAGAGACTTCGGGTGAGTTTTTATTCACACAATTCCTTCTTCTTTCTTCCGCCTATCTTATAAAAACTCACATATCCTCTAAAAAAATTTCCAAAATTTTGGATGCCTTTGAAAACCGTCTGAAGGAATAGGCGAATGAGTTTACAAACATTGAGAAACACGACATGGGTGCTTTCAATTTAGGATCGATCTTGAGTCTCAAGTTAGTGAAAGGAGTGAAGCCTTTCTTGGATGCTTGTCTTGAGTATTGGGACCCAAATTTTCACGTATTTGCCTCTCCGGGAGGCAAAATTTGTGCTTTCCCTGAAGAAGTAGGTGCTGTTGGAGGATGGGACCCATAAAATGTACCAGTTATACCCCCTAGCTCTCAAGGATATAAAAATAAATTTAGGGATTTGCTTGGATTGACCAAGGCCGAGGTGGACCGTCTTGTGACCTCAAAAGGTGTCCGCATGTTTGACTTTACCGATCGATTTATAAATAGGGAGGACCCTACTATTTCTTATGTTGCGAGGCGCAGAGCCTTCGGGTTTTGTCTACGTCATTTCTATGTCCTTCGAGGGCATGTTGATGAGGATATGAGGGGTGATCCTCAATTTCTGAGCTTAGTGGAACAAATGGAGCTGCGAAATAGCCCAGCATGCCTTTGCTTAGGGGAAACCATTCTTAGTATGATAATAGAAAGGCCAGCCGCGAGCTTCCTCATTTGGGAAGTCCCGTCATCCTGCAGGTAATAACCAATACTTTCCTTTTTTTTCGACCGTTTTTTCGTTTTTTGTCTTTTCGTTTTTTTTTTCTTTTTTTTTGTGTTTCGTTTTTTTTCTTTTTTTTTTTTTGCTGTTTTTTTTTTTGTCGACATATGGGTATTAATTCCCGTCCTTTTTTTTGCAGGTTTGGCTGATGGAACGGCTGTGGTTGATCAAGCCCCCAGTTAATGTGCCAGGATATCATGCTCGATCAATTGCAATGAGAACTAGGCTATACATGGTGGACTTCAATCGGGTATGCAACTACTGGGACAATAAGTTGAAGAATGAAGGTGGTCCCTTGATTCGATGGATTGTGCCATGGTGGCATCTCAGGTCAGTCACTGGAGTCTCATCTTTGGATCCGACACGATCAGTTCGTGTCTCTGGCTTGGAATTCATGGTTTGCATTTTTCCGGAGAGATTGATAAGGCAAGTGGGCCTTAGGCAGAAAATTCTGAAGCTTGATACCGTTCCTCAAACTGCCTTGGCACATACATCGGAGTCTTGCCGAGAGTGGGTAATTCGGTGGGCCCAGAGGAACATGTGGTTCATACCAGTTCCTATTGGCTCCTTATGGGTATCTGACTCATATTTGCAATGGAGAAAGGCTGGCACTCCTGAAGAACGTGAGAAGTTGAGGAAGCACGAGCCTGTGGATTATAAGAACCGCGAAGTAGCAAAGGAAAACCAAAAGTACTTGAGTGAAGAGGAAGAAGAGGCTGGATTCCTAGTTACTCGTCCGTCGAAGAAGCCGAAAGCTGCTCCTGCCGTAGATATGGTGATGGATCGAAATGGTAAGGCTAGACCGCGAGAACGACCGTTGGTGATTAGGTCGGATACAACGCAAGAGCGCCCGGCTCGTGGTCGAGACAAGAAATACGACAAAGGGCGACAAAGGCAAAGGGAAAATGGAAGAATAGCCTTAGGCACTTATTATAGTATTATTTATTATTATTTGAATTGTAATAAGCGGCGGGGTTTTTAGAATCCTAGCCTAGCATTTATTTTCAGCATTATTTTCTTTATATGTATTTGTCATATTATTACTATTTATGGAATAATAAATAAAACATTTATTAGTTAAGAAACTGTTATAATTTTCTTTTATTATTCTTGTCGAATTTCAAATGCAAATACAAACGTCCTTCTATTTACATTTAAATAATGATGGGTTGTATCCTTTGAAGGATTGCCTACGTAGTTCGAGTAAATGTAAAAGAATAATTGTTCGAAGCAAGAGCTTGTAATGAACTTTAGAAAAATAAGCATGTGCTTTACTTACTCCTAAGGGAAGTACAGTTCGATTTATTTGATGATATGAGGATGTTGAAATGTTAAAATGCAAGAGCATAGCGACATAAGCTTAAGCTGGCCAGGGGCCGGTTTTATTTTGTGTCGCATGAGCGGCACGTGGGTTACGCGAGGCGCGTTTTCTGTCCTATGCTAAGGGTAGTATCGTTTTAGTTGGTCTAGATTGGTAGGATTAGAAAATTCATTCCCATCTAGGTCTGTAATCCTAACCGCGCCCCCCGAGAGTATGGACTTGACTAAGAAAGGTCCGGCCAAGTTAGGTTTAAACTTTCCTCGTGGATCGACAAGTAGGAGGGCTCTGACTGATTTGAGCACCAAATCTCCTTCTTTGATGTTCCTGGGCTTAACTCGTTTATTAAAGGCTCGTTTGATACGTGCCTGATATATCTGCACATTATGTAATGCGCACAACCTTCTTTCATCCAAGAGGATGAGTTCCTCATATCGATCCCTATTCCATTCAGCTTCTGGAATTTGACTTTCGAGCAAAATGCGTAGGGATGAGATTTCTAATTCAACTGGTTGTACAGCTTCCATGCCGTAAGTTAGAAAGAAAGGAGTAGCCCCAGTGGGTGTCCTAACTGAAGTGCGGTAACCCCATAGCGCAAAAGGTATTTTTCTAGGCCAATCTCGATAATTGTCGATCATTTTCTTGAGGATCATGATGACATTTTTGTTAGCTGCCTGATACGTGCATTTTATATAGTCTTTTTGGCCTATTTATGCACGTATTTCTATGCTAATATCGTAGTTTATTGCTACGAAATGCCTCGAATATGCTACTTTGGTTTATTTTGTCTTAATTGCAGGAATGGACCATAAAGTAGTGAAATCAAGCCATTTACCGTCTGTTTTGCATGCATTTGGAGGATGAGATAATTTGGAGCGGGAAATGTTGCTATTTTGAGATGCGCAAAGGAGTAAGATAGCTAGGCGAGCAAAGGAAGAACTTCAAATTGCTAGTGCCTACTTTGAAGAGCTATATCTCGAGTTCTACAATAGATATTCAGGTGATTCCAATTGGAGATGAAAGCTTGTCCTCTTAGCTTGCCAATGCCACCGGAATCACCCTGTTTGGCCAAGTAACGAAGAAATGGCAGCCGTTTGAAGTTCAGTGCGCAAAGCTGAGAACTGTTGCTGGAAAGTACTCGATCGAGTAGAATTTTGGTCGATCGAGTCCTTTTTCTACTCGATCGAGTAGATTCAATTTATGGTTTACTCGATCGAGTAGATTTTCTACTCGATCGAGTGGTTTAAGCTTTAGTTACTCGATCGAGTGGTTTTATTCCACTCGATCGAGTGGATTTCGCTATGGGCTTGGACTTTTTAGTTAATTTCCGTCAATTAGGTTTAGCAAATCCTATTTTATTATAAATAGGAAGCTTAGGACGTCATTTAAACTCTTCTCTCTTTTCTTCTCTTCTCCTCTCTTATCATCCCACATACATTGTTACTGTTACTTTGTTCTCAATTTCCGGATTAATTTCAGTAATTCTTTCTTTCCTTTTCTCTCTTTAATTTAATGTTTATCATTCCTTCTTCTTTATTTCTTGTTCTTACTTATTCCATGTCTAGCTAATTCCCCTTAATATGTTAGGATTAGGGAAGCCGTGGTAGCAACATGTTATAATTGACTTGAATAGATTAGCCTTGCGATAAGAATTGTATTAGGCAATATAATTGTTATTAGGTTGAATGTATGCATGCAGGAGACCAATTTATAAAAGTAGTTAACCCCGACCTGGATCGAAAGATTGGAAGGGAAGGCTTGCTTAATTACAATAGGGTATTGTAGTGAGGGCGAAAGCTAAGCTATTTACGCTCTAGGGCGGTTTAAGGACCGAAAGGTGACGACCATAGCTCTTCTTATCAATAGTTTAATCGCCTCAGTATACCCGATAGTATAGCTACCACGGTGGACCGACTCCTAGCATATTTCCTTTCTCTTATTGTTAATTTCCTTTACCCCTTTTCTCTTGCCTTTAGCTTCAGTAGTTTAGTTAGTCCAAATCAATCAAACCCCCAGCATTGTGACCTTAGACAGATAAATAGACAAATAGATAGTACACCGCCTCCCTGTGGAGATCGACCCTACTTACCGCTGACTTCTGTTAGTAGTACTTAGGTATTTTATTTTTGGTACGAAACGACAGTATCAAATTTTGGCGCCGTTGCCGGGGAGGCAAATAATTATTTATTTGTTTAATTTTATCTGTTTTTAACCTCAGGGGATTTCTTCCTTGAGGCCGTTCTAATCTTTCCTTTAGTGCTGTTTTGATAGGCCTTACAGGTACTACCTAGACAGTTCTAGGTGAAAGATCGTCAAAGGGAAGGCTTGAGTACCTTTGACCCGTCACCAATGTTCTATTATATGGAACAAACAGGTGATTTATCGGGAGATGTGGTGCTTCTTGGGCATGATGCGATTTTTGTTTGGCAGAGAATGACGAAGTTTACGCGTTCCAACAGCGTAGTCGAGCTAGTCAAGCAGCTGTAGTTGTGCCGCCACATCCACCCTATCAATGGCCACCGCAACAAGGTCTTCCTGATATACAAGAAGAAGAGATTGCGGAGCTAAAATCCTTGATGGAGACACTTGCATTACAAGCGCAAGAATATGTCTCGCGAGTTGATAAGCTCGAGTCTGTAATTGCTCAGTTAGCAGCTGAGATACAGATAGAAGAGATCGCGGAGCTGACATATTTAATGGGGACACTTGTTGAGGGTTAATATCTGTATACTACCCTTTAATTGCAGGACTATAACGTAAATTTAAACATGCAATTTATAGTCATAAAACGAAAAACATAATGAAATGATTAATGTATAGAAATCAACCTCGGGTCCTTTGATGCACGGCGTAAAGAACAGAAATCAAACCAGATTCCCTCCTAATTGTTGCACCCAAGACCTTGTCCGAGATATGCCCTTGTGCTAGATGGTGTTCTCCGATTGCCTTGCAATATTGGGAGAACTGATGTGAGGTTTTTCGAGATGTGAGATCTCGGTTTCTTCAGAGAAGAATGCTCTTCGAAACCCTAGTTTTCTGTAAAATGAATTGTCTAGGTCAAAAGGAGAGGGAGCCTCTCCTTTTGTTCTGTTCGGCCGAGAGCTTTAACAGGGGGAGTGGGCTTGTCCACTTCCTCCTTATTAAACTCGTGGTCTGACAAATTTCGCTAAAATGTATATGACGCGGTAATTATAAATCGTCATCGGTTATCGGATATTAAAGCATCAACTAATAATACGGATTAGTTGAATTATTAATACGTGTCCGACAAAGACAATATTGTATAATTAAATTCAATATACATTAATTAAATATAAATCGCTTATATTTAATTTTACGAATTAACTGGTTAATTCGCCTTAGCCCATGATATTTAATCCGTATTAAATATAATATCTCAACATCACATATTTGACTAATTACTAGTCAAATAACTCGGACTAACTGGTTAATCAAAATTGGCATCTACATGACAGTATTTTCATACTGTCACGTCTCTCAAACGTATCCTATAGGTGTGACTTTTAGGGACCAGTTGATCACCGCCATCTGTATGACAATAACGTCAAACTTTTCTAGCAAGCCAACCGTTATGGATAAACGTGGATCAACTGATAATAATACCAAAGTATGCCCTTTGATCCTTTTAGAGGTTTATAAGTCCTTGCACTAACTGTTAAGGACACCAACCCCAACAAGCTCCCACTTGTCCGTATAAGTGTATGTGCAATGACGTTATCCGCACTAACTGGAGGACACAGCTCCAACAAACTCCCACTTGTCCGTACAAGTGTATGTGCGATAACCGATTCTCATATTCATTTAAAATTTCTCCCACTCAATGTAAAACAATTTGCGGATCCGGATCCGCAAAGGTCGTATTTTACAATCGATCCGTATCTAGAGTGGTTTCCCAGACTAGAGAGTAACTTAACTGATAAAACGAATCCGTATTCGAGCATGGCCATGCATTTCGATTCTGACTCCTCGAGTGGCCCCGAGAAATATCGAGTGCACGATAAAGGCTGAATATTTCCTTCAACTCGACTCCTTCCGATCTAAGCACAGCATGAAATGACCCAGAAAAATCTACTTGGCCCCCTGTTACGGATGACCGTGAGAAAGAAACCAAAGTCACCCAAAATCTGCCGTAGTCTCAAGAGACAATCGATAGTCAAAAGAATCGACTCTTAGGATCACCATGGAAGTCCTATCCACGACCCGGCAACGAATGTTATAAAACATTTAGGACTCCACGTCGATGTCACAATTGTGTCCTACGAAATATCCGTATAAATCGCCTCTGTGATTGGTCACAACCGGTTGACTTATGGCTCGTTGAACCCACCATCAACCAACGTCACAAAATAATTGCCGAGTTATCAGCTCATGTGGGCAATTAAGGACTGAAAAATATAATGTTCTTTCAGTTCACTTTGTGGTGTTCAAAATTTGTCGTACAAATCCACATGAAAAACAAAATATATATAAAATATCAAAACGATGATGTCGTATAGAGTACAAGAGAGTATGAATCTGATCCATAAAAGAGTACTACAACTTAGGAACACGTTTAATTCCCATGGAATTAACATGCCCTTCATGCTTATCTTGTCGTAATGCTTTAGTAAGAGGATCTGCTATGTTATCATCTGTAGCAATCTTTTCTATCACTACTTCCTTTTGCTCCACGTAATCCCGGATTAGATGAGCTTTCCGTTGTACATGTCTAGATTTGTTGCTAGACTTTGGCTCCTTAGCTTGGAAGATGGCACCATTATTGTCGCAATAGATGGTGATCGGGTCATTCGAACTAGGCACTACGGATAGTCCATGTAAGAATTGACGCATCCATATCGCTTCCTTTGTAGCTTCAGACGCGGCATAGTACTCGGACTCAGTCGTAGAATCTGCTGTAACAGTTTGTTTCGAACTCTTCCAGCTGACTGCAGCGCCATTAAGAGTAAAAACGAATCCAGACTGAGATTTCGAGTCATCTCGATCCGTTTGGAAGCTAGCATCTGCGTAACCGGTTGCGCATAGCTTTTGTTCACCTCCATAAGTCAATGCCCAATCTTTAGTCCTCCGTAGGTACTTAAGAATGTTCTTGACAGCCAGCCAATGTGGTTCACCTGGATCTTTGTTGGAATCGACTTGTCATACTCAATGCATATGCCACGTCCGGACGTGTGCATATCATGGCATACATGATTGATCCTATAGCCGAAGCATAAGGAATCCGTGTCATGCGCTCTTTCTCTTCCGGTGTCTCTGGTGCACGAGACGGCTCAAATGCACCCCGGAGACATAGGAAGGAACCCCTTCTTGGAGTTAGTCATCTTGAATCTCTCCAGGACTTTGTCTATGTAAGACTCTGACGAGAGATAGCATCCTTCGTGATCTATCTCGATAGATACGGATGCCCAGAATTCTTTGTGCCTCTCCCAGATCTTTCATCTGGAAATGGTTTTTCAACCATACTTTCACCGAAGTTAAGAGAGGTATGTCATTCCCAATCAGGAGTATGTCGTCAACATACAATATTAGGAAGACAATCTTGCTCCCACTCGACTTGATATATAGACATGGTTCCTCGACAGATCGAGTAAATCCATTTTCTTTTATCACTTGGTCGAAGCGATGATTCCAACTCCGAGATGCTTGCTTAAGTCCATAAATGGAACGCTTAAGTTTGCATACTTTCTTAGGATGTACTGGATCGATGAAACCTTCGGGTTGTACCATGTACAACTCTTCCTCCAAAAAGCCGTTTAAGAAGGCGGTTTTCACGTCCATTTGCCAAATTTCATAGTCATGAAAAAGCGGCGATCGCTAAGATAATCCGAATGGAACGCAGCATGACTACGGGTGCAAAAATCTCATCGTAGTGCAAACCTGGCACTTGGGTGAAACCTTTAGCAACTAGTCGTGCTTTGTAGATATCTTGTTGACCTTCCACAGAATGCTTTATCTTGTAAAGCCATTTGCATTGAAGGGGACGAACCTTAGCAGGTAAGTCAACAAGATCCCACACGTTGTTCTCATACATAGAGTCCATCTCGGATTGCATGGCCTCAAGCCATAGCTTTGAGTCAGAACTAGTCATGGGACCTTTATAGGTTGCGGGTTCACTACTCGTTAAGAGTAGAACGTCATCTATGTCATGTTCCTCGACCATACCAATGTATCTGTCCGGAGGAATAGAGACTCTTCCCGACCTCCTAGGTTCCTCAGGAATATTCACCGCAGCCGGGATTGAAGGAATAGGTTCCTCCAATGGTTGCTCGGTGTTTGGTTCTGAATCTCGACGACAGTCGAAGGTTCTATCACTCTTTGCATTCTCGAGAAATTCCTTCTCTAAGAATGTCGCACTAGCCGCAACAAAAACACGTTGTTCGGTTGGCGAATAGAAGTAATGACCACGTGTTCCTTTAGGATAACCTATAAAGTATGTCTTGACCGATCGCGGGCCGAGCTTATCTTCAGGTCTCCACTTGACATAAGCCTCGCAGCCCCAAACCCGTATAAAGGACAAGTTGGGGACCGTTCCCTTCCATAGTTCATATGGAGTCTTGTCAACAGCTTTAGACGGACTTCGGTTAAGTATTAGAGCGGCGACAAAAAGAGCATAACCCCATAATGAATCAGGTAATATCGTGTGACTCATCATGGATCGAACCATATCAAGTAGTGTTCGATTTCTCCGTTCGGACACACCATTCAAATGAGGTGTTCCGGTGGAGTTAATCGTAAGGCAATCCCACAGTCTTTTAGGTGTTGATCAAACTCGTGAGAAAGATACTCGCCACCACGATCCGAACGCAGTGTTTTAATCTTTCTACCTAATAGGTTTTGTACCCTATTCTGGTATTCCTTGAATTTCTCAAAGGATTCACTTTTGTGCTTCATTAAGTAGACATAGCCATATCTACTTAAGTCGTCCGTGAAAGTGATGAAATACCTATAGCCTTCTCGTGCGGTGATTGACATAGGGCCACATACATCCGTGTGTATGAGTCCTAATAGGTCGGCAGCGCATTCCAACACCTTTGAAGGAAATCCGAGTCATCTTACCGATGAGACATGATTCACACGTGCCAAATGATTGAAAATCAAAGGCCGAGATAGCTCCATGTTTGATGAGCTGTTTTACGCGTTTCTCATTAATGTGTCCCATACGGCAGTGCCATAGATACGTTTGATCTTTGTCACCAACCTTTAACTTTTTATTCATTACGTGTAATATTTCCGTGGTCTGATCTAAAACATAAATTCCGTTCATGGAGACTGCCTTGCCGTAAATCATATCGTGTAATGAGAAAATGCAAGAATTATTTTTTATTACAAATGAAAAACCAAGTTTATCAAGTGCGAAACCGAAATAATGTTTTTCAAAAGACTAGGAACATAATAACAGTCATATAATGACAACTCAAATCCGCTAGGAAGCTGGATCACATATGTCCCCTTGGAGATGGCAACTACTCTTGCTCCATTCCCGACACGCAGTCCACCTCACCCTTTACGAGGGGTTCGATGTTTCGAGCCCCGCACATGATTACACAGATGAGAACCACAACCAGTATCAAGTACCCAAGTTCCGTAACTTGCGTGGTTAATCTCAATCATATGAATAAAAGTAGAAGAAGCGGAAGACATACCAACAGGTTTAACACGACCTGCCTTTAAGTCCTCATGATAAACAGGACATGTGCGTCTCCAATGCCCAGTCTTGTGGCAATGATGGCATTCCATGTTTTCATTCTTGCTCTTTGTCACGCCTGATGAGGTGCTCGACTCACCAGGCCCACTCTTACCTGAACCCGACTTCTTGAACTTCGCCTTACCTACTGCTAGGTTTGCCTGAGCTTTGCCCTTACCCTTCCCTTTATTTGACACAACGAGAACATCCTGTTTCATGCTCCCACTGAACTTCATGTCCTTCTCGGTCTGTACGAGGAGGGAGTGCAGTTCATGCGGAGTTTTCTTCAAATCATTCATATAGTAATTCGCTCTAAATTGCGAATAACCATCGTGGAGTGAGTGAAGAATGCGGTCGATAACAATGTTCTCGCTGATGTTACAGTTAAAGGTCTCCAGTTTCTCGACATTCTCAATCATGCTGAGAATGTGTGGGCTAACCGGTTGGCCCTTCTGGAGTCTCGCATCAAAGAAGCGAGTGGTATGCTCATAGGTCACGATTCTCGGTGCTTTCGAGAATTCCTTAGTGAGCGTGGTGAAAATCTTGTTTGCACCATGGGCTATGAAGCGTTTCTGCAAATTGGGTTCCATTGCAAAAATGAGTACGTTTTTAATCGCACCCGCTTCCATACAGAAATCATTAAACTTGGTGATTTCAAATGACTCTAGCCGTGGGACCTGGGTTTGCCGGGATGGGCTCTAATAGATATTTGAGCTTCCCGTCAGCAGCGGCAGCATTCCGTAATGCCGCCTCCCAGTCCGCGAAGTTGGATCCATCATTCTTCAGTCGAGTAGACTGATTCATCTGATTCATGAAGATCCGAAGCCAGGACTCACGGTCCAATGTGGCACTTGGCATTGGGTTATCACTTGAACCAGCCATTTTTTGTTTAGCAGTTTAAAATCGTGATCTACACTGAAAAAGAAAGAAAAACAAAACGAAATAAGCAACTCATCGAGGTGATTTAAGTCTATTTTAAAATTCATTTTAAACATGTAGACTCTCGCACTTGCATAATTGATCTCCCTCAAGAAAGATACAAGTGATCCCAAGACTCAATTTCTGTAAATTGATAAGCCAACTGTTTAGCTAATTCTTCCGGAAGAACTCTTGGTCGATAGATTTCCGTAAATCCTATCTATAGTCCACCACAGTCACAGGATCGTACGAGTGACCATAGTGTTGAGATAAAATAGGTCAATCGGTTCCAACTTACCCGACGTAGAAGGGGTCATATTATGCCTACCGACGAAGAAGGGACTCATTGGAGTTTGACCTATAAAGACCGTTCTCAATTTTGGTTTATACGAGGAAGATCCCATCAACAAAATTATAATTCATTTTAAGTGAACGAATAACTAGCGTCTGTCGTGAATGAATTTATTTGGATGATGGCTTTAAAACGTGTGACATGAGAATGTCAATGAAAACTAACTCGTGACCTCTATATGTGTCAGTTTTCATGCAATAAATAGGTGGTTTGGTTTTTAGGCGGAATATGATGCATATTATCGTTGCGAAAAATAAATAAAGGAATGCAATACGTAAATAAAATTTTCCTAGTGTGGCCTATCCTAGTATAAGAACATAATACAACTTTGGAATCCACCGTTGGACCCGAAAAGCTTGTCTTGATGTTCCATCTTGATCCAAGTAGCGGGAGTGAGCATCTGGTCTCCATCTTTGGTCTTCTCAAAAATTACAATTAAAATTACGAAATATAAACCTATTTACATTCTAATTAAAAACTGTAATTACAAGTGAAAAATCCAAAACGGAGATACGAGATCTCAAAATACAACCAAGACCGTGTTCCATCATTACGGTAACACGTTCTACTAAGGCCACACTAAGTTACAACTGATTGCAAAATAAATAAATACGTAATAAAAGGCATTCAAGGCATTCATAATTAACGAAAATAAATGCATCAACTAAAAACAAATTCATTCGTGACATAATTCCGTAATTATGTTAAATTTATCCAAACCACCTTTTAATGATTAAAATTCATGTGATAAAACCGCTTCTATCATTTGATTTTAATCCATTGCAATCCGTTACTTTAAAAACGCTTTAAAATAACTTAATGGTACGTGTGTGAACCGTTTCACAATCATAGCGAGTGTACTATATCCGTATAAAGTACATATTGAAGCCAAAAGAAAATTTAAATCAAAAGAAACAAATTTTCAAAGCTGTCAAAGACGAAATCCCTCGATCCAGGGACACTGGTGCTCGATCGAGGAACGAAAGGGCTCGATCGACTGAACTGCAAGTCGATCGAGAGGTGTGCTAATCAGGAAGTACTCGATCGACAAAACTGGTAGTCGATCGAGGACTTATATCAGCAATACTGCTCGATCGAGTACGAGGACTTCTCGATCGAGCAGTGGGGTTTTAAAAGCAGGTCGATCGAGTACTGCAAGGACTCGATCGAGCAAAAACAACAAGGAAGGGCTCTCGATCGAGGAGAAACATGCTCGATCGAGGGCAAAAACAAGCTGAAATCATAAAACCCTCGTGAAAACAGTTTTGAGTAAACAACACAAACGCAATTTAGATCAAAATCGCATCAAAACAATTTAACAATTTGACAAAACTTGACATATTGTTATAATCTCCGTATAAAACAACAATATGCATAAAACAAATTGATAAACAAGATGAATGAACCGTGTAAGACATGTCACGGTTTCAAAAAAAATTTAGCCGTGTAAACTGGACACGGTTTTCGAGACAAAGAAAAACGCAGCAACACAAAAAAAAATTTTCGTGATTAAAAACCTGCTGCCTCACGGTTTTAAAGCAAAAACGCAACATCCGTGTATACAAGGCACGGATTTCGAGACAAACACAACCGTTTCAAAATCGTTTTATGAAAAACACAATGAAAATTTACGTGGCCTCGCTCTGATACCACTTGAGGGTTAATATCCGTATACTATCCTTTAATTGCAGGACTATAACGTAAATTTAAACATGCAATTTATAGTCATAAAACGAAAAACATAATGAAATGATTAATGTATAGAAATAAACCTCGGGTCCTTTGATGCACGGCGTAAAGAACAGAAATCAAACCAGATTCCCTCCTAATTGTTGCACCCAAGACCTTGTCCGAGATATGCCCTTGTGCTAGATGGTGTTCTCCGATTGCCTTGCAATATTGGGAGAACTGATGTGAGGTTTTTCGAGATGTGAGATCTCGGTTTCTTCAGAGAAGAATGCTCTTCGAAACCCTAGTTTTCTGTAAAATGAATTGTCTAGGTCAAAAGGAGAGGGAGCCTCTCCTTTTGTTCTGTTCGGCCGAGAGCTTTAACAGGGGGAGTGGGCTTGTCCACTTCCTCCTTATTAAACTCGTGGTCTGACAAATTTCGCTAAAATGTATATGACGCGGTAATTATAAATCGTCATCGGTTATCGGATATTAAAGCATAAACTAATAATACGGATTAGTTGAATTATTAATACGTGTCCGACAAAGACAATATTGTATAATTAAATTCAATATACATTAATTAAATATAAATCACTTATATTTAATTTTACGAATTAACTGGTTAATTCGCCTTAGCCCATGATATTTAATCCGTATTAAATATAATATCTCAACATCACATATTTGACTAATTACTAGTCAAATAACTCGGACTAATCTTGGTTAGTCAAAATTGGCATCTACATGACAAGTATTTTCATCTTGTCGCGTCTCTCAAACGTATCCTATAGGTGTGACTTTTAGGGACCAGTTGATCACCGCCATCTGTATGACAATAACGTCAAACTTTTCTAGCAAGCCAACCGTTATTGATAAACGTGGATCAACTGATAATAATACCAAAGTATGCCCTTTGATCCTTTTAGAGGTTTATAAGTCCTTGCACTAACTGTTAAGGACACCAACCCCAACACTTGTATCCAAAGTGCAAGAGAGTGATAGACATATGGACGCTCGAATCCTTGAGCTGGAGTCACAAATAGCTCAGTTAGCAGCTGAGTCGGATAATGGGCAACCAGAAGAGGTATACCTTGCTGAGAGCGGTTTTTCCCATGAAGAAACCGTGTTGCCCAATGCTGAGGATGATGTTTATGACTCAGACGACGAGTTTCTATCACATTTCACCACCCCACACGAGGATTTCAGTGCTGTACAGGAGGAATCACTCGATCAAGTGACTAATATTGGTCGATCGAGTGATTTGCCAGGAGAAAGTGCTCGATCGAGTGATATTTCCACTCGATCGAGTGGAAATCAGGAGGAGACTACTCGATCGAATGACAATTCTACTCGATCGAGTAGTTTGGCCATTGGGAGCTTTGATTCGTCATTTGGGTTTGATTTTGATGACGATTTTGATAATGACAACGGTTACGGTGAATCTCCCCTATTCAAAGCCGAGTTGGATGCACTTGAGGCTGCGATTTACGGGATAAAATCTACTGAGGAGGGTGACAAAGTGGCAGCTGAGGCGGTAATTACTCCTAGCGCGGAAGAGGTAATAAATTATTTTATCTATGATTCCGTCATTGAGAGCGATCAACCTGAGGTAGTGAACGATAATTTAAATATTGTTTGTTTAAATAGTAAATTGCCTCGTTTGACTTATGCTTTGCATTCTAATGCTTTGCCCCTTTCTAGTAGGTCGTACAATTTAACAAATTTTCACCGTCCTTATCATTATAAATCTGTTAATCTGAAATGGAGCCCCACTTTATCGTCTATTGCTCCCGCGCTCCTATATTTTGTGGATAAATTTAGGAGCTCGCATAGGAAATTTGTTAGACTTAAACGGTTTTATATTTTAATTTCCTATTCTGTTATTCCACTTTGGTGCTACTTATGCTGTTGTGTAGCACATGCGCAGGTTTATGATTTAATGCTGCGCGCTTTGAGCTGTTTTGATTGTGACTAATTAGAGAGGCTCGAAGAAAAAGAAGGTCGAGCCGGGACTGATCGAAGCTAGCGCTACCCGGGAGGCAACCCGGCGATTTTATTTTGCATTTTTATTCTATTTCAGTTGTAATAAATGGTTTTTATACCATAGACTTCCTCAGTATACTTGTCTTGTTAGTTTGCGGGCTGTTTTTAATTGCATTTTGCAGGAACACGCTGAGAATCACTCGATCGAGTAGTTTTTCTACTCGATCGAGCACTTTTGCTGACGAATTCACTCGATCGAGTGAAATATCTACTCGATCGACCACCTGCAGGATGAGAAACTACTCGATCGACCACAATTCTCTTCGATCGAGCAGTTTTTGGATGCCCTTTCACGCTTTTGACTTGGATTAGCTTCCTGAGACGGTTTCCTGGCCCTTAGCAACCTCCCATTTCATGGTCGGTTTGGGGAGGTCCCCTTTATTCGCGCTATCTTGTGAGTTTTCCGCATTTACCCTCTTTCTCCTTTAGTTTGCATTTCCTTTCCATGTTTTGGGTACAATGAGGGCATTGTACGGTTTGGTTTAGGGAGGTTGTGCATCCATATCTGTGTCTGCATCTTGTTTTTATTGCATTTCTGTTGTCACGTTTAATTTATGTTTGCATTGTTGTTTATTCTTGTTAAAAATCAAAAATTCCATAAAAATTTTAAAAAAAAATAGGAAATTCAAAAAATTTCACGTTGAATTTAGCATATAGGTTGAGTAGGAACGGTAGATTTCAATGATGATTTTGCACTGCATTTGTCTTTTTGCTTAAGCCTTGCATTAATTAATATCTCTTAGCTTTGTCTTATTGCATATCTACGAGTTAATGTTTAATTTAGCTGAACGAATAGACTTGACCTGAAATTTTGGCAACCTACTTATAAATTCTAAGGAATTAGAGCCGTATAAACTGGTGTCATTTGTGACCAGTTTCATGTAGGATTGTGAGTAGTTACTCCTTGCATATCATTTATCATTAATTTGCACGTATATGAAATTCAATTGCTTTTTGCCTACATACATTCGGGTTAGTGGTTGGTGTCACATGCAGGGAGGTGCTTACAATTTTCCTTTCTTTCATTTTTACCCATTTAACTGTGTTGGGAAATGTGTCCTCAACAATAGTGCGATCATGTGATTTAAATATCATTATTAAATCTCATTTTAAAGAATACAATTGGGAAGTAATTTTGTTACTATCAACTGGTCAACATATATCGGTAATGATTGGGCGACTAGAGTTTGACATTCTTGTCGTGTGACGGTGGTGATCAGTTGACCCCCTAGGTCATACCTATAGGGCAATACTCTTAATTGATCATTTAATTAATCGTATAATGTTACGAGTTAATTAAATTACTTGAAAAATTGAAGGACGATTTTGGAAGTAAAATTTACGTATCAAATTGAAATATGATTAAATGAGATACGGTCTGAGTAATCGAATTGTTTCATTACTCGGATGAAATTGTTGTTTAAAGAAACAATCGGAATTGAATGAATTATTATAAATATGATTTATAAATTGGTAAAATATTTTGGTATAAGTAATTATGAATTACTAAGTCGATTTTTGTATATGACGTATTTTTATTAATACGTTGATTTTTAATATGATAAAAATACATTGCATTGTTACATGTCATGTAACATGTAACATGTGACAAAATTGACAAATGACAAAATATAAAATGGACTTTCCATTTTATAAGTACCGAAATATTAAGAGGGTTTTAGTGGAAAAATTGTGTTAATTATTTTAATAAGAGAAAACACAATGATGATCTACCTATGTGTAGCCATGCAAGCCTACATTTCTTGGGTAGAAAAATTAGCCCATGCATTGGGCTCTCCTTCCCTCCCAATCGGTTCTACATAGAAAAGAACAAGAGTTCTTTTACTTAAAATAATTATTATTCACCATATGTATGTGTGGGTGATTATTATTATTCATTCAACCATGTAAAATTATTTTTAGAGAGATAAAAAAAATACTCTTCCTCTCCACATCTCCTACCCGGTTTTAGGAGTCTAAACCAAACAAATTTTTGGTTCATTTTTCATGAGATTAATATTATACTAGTTCAAATAATATTAATTAGATTAAGAGTTAAGCTTTGGGTATTATTCCTAAGGAGAGATCCTACACTTGGATCTTGTTCTTCCATTAAAGGAAAGCTCAAGAACAAAAGAAAAGGAGATTTCTTTTGTGCCCATTTGAACCGAAATTTCAATGTAAGGATATGATTTCTTCTCTTTTATTATATTGTTTGCATGCATAAAATCCGTATTTAATTTTATGACATATTAATTTTGACATATAAGAGTATGTTAGTATGTATATGAATCTACATTTCCTTCAATCGGTATCATGAGCCACGGTTGTTTGCATGCAAATTGGTTAAAAGTTTTTCCGAGTTATAAGAATAACAAATAAAACTTGTAAAATTTGTGTTATTATGATATATCACGAAATTATTACATGCATGTTAATATTTCTGGTCCTAAAGTGTTTTGGGATATTTTGGTTATTTTTCGGATTTTTATTGTTCATAATTTACAATAATGACATTTAAATGTGATTTTATGAGTAAAAATGTCATTTTTGGTCTAAAATTAGCTATACTTCGAATTTTCACTTGGTTTTTGGATATGTTGTCACATATATTATTTTGAGATAACCTGTAAATTTTCATAATTTTTGGACTTGTTATGCTCGAAAAATGAATTTTTCATTATTAAATTCGGATTTAAGTGAAAAATAGGTTAATATGAGTTAAATTTCGAATCTGGTCATAGAAAATTAATATGTTGTCACATGCAATTTTACAAGATGTGTGTAAAATTATTGGCTATAAAGAAGTCTTTTTCCATGATTTATGAATTTTTGAAAAAAAAATAGCATAAATAGTGACATTATTAGTGGAAAATTAATAAAACATAATCTATGACTTAGGAAAAACGTCTAATGTTGCATTTCATCATATTTTTCAGATCTAAAATTGAAAAGTTAATGAAAATAATTTTTTCATGTTTTTATGATTATTTTATTATAAATCGATAAACCGCAACATTGTTTTTCCGGAAAAATTTCGAAATTTTTAACCTAAAGATTTTGAACATTATGAGTGTCATGGATTTTTTCCAGAATGTTCATGAATTTAAATTTCAAATTTTGAATTTATTTGGAATTTTTGTGATTTATTTGAAGTTTAATGGCTTATTTTTGTAATTTTGGTCCATTTATGAACAAATTTGTAAATAAAGGTTAATTATGGTCAAATTATTAGTGAAGACTATATTTTGAGTCCTAAGAGGTTAGGGTAATTAACTTATGCATAAATATGAGTTTATGTATTTTTGTGATTATAAAATGTTGAAATCACGCAAATCCGTAAAAACCGAGTAATATACGATATTGGCTATTTTAGGGCGATTTAGCATAAAAATTGAGCATGTTCATACATATTATAATGCTGCATTTTCTTTATGATTGTCATAATTTTCATTTATGTAATTTTGAATTATGTAATTTTACTTAGTATGGCCTTAGATTTTAATTGGTATTTCCCGAAATGTATGGGAATATCGATTCGGTTGTAATTTTTATTGTGATCTCGTATCACCGTTTTGTAATTTAATAGATTTATTTTATTTTAGTTACAAATGTATAATAGGAAATTATGTAATTTATTATGTAATTTTATTCATTCCGGAGTTTCCAAAAGACGGATTTCTTCAAGTATGGCGATACATAAAGACGGTGTTACCTCGAGATGCGTGCCACAACCGAAGTTCAAGGGACCAATGGAGTTGGTTTCCGAATATGTAATAGATTAATAGTTTTTCTATTTTAGGAAAGGCCATACTAGGATTTATTTATCTTTATGCATGCATTTTATTTTATGTCACATGCATCGCTAAATCGTCATAACTAAAACATGCATCCTTATTTTATCGAGTTTATCGACCGTGTCAATTAAAATTATCGTAGTTCACCGCTTTAGTTCACTTAAAACGTGATAGATAATAAATTGACATGACCTCTCGCTAAAACTATCAATTGAGACATAGCCTTACCAAATAGTAGAAACCATGAAAACCTATTTCGCGAGGGAGTGCGCTCGGCCACACCGGGGTACAAACCTTGTTACGTAGGGGAAGTGGGTGATGAATGTTAATCCACCGAATTCATGTTGATGAGGGATGTATCGGCCCCACCGTGCCCAAGTTAATGTGGGTTTGGATCATGGACACATTTATTCGAAATTTGGATTGAACTCAACAAAAGTATTTGATAAGGGATGTATCGGCCCCACCGTGCCCTTGTCGATGTGTTTTGGGCTATAGATAATTGTTAATGTAATTTTATCGACCAAGAGTTCTAAAAGTAGAATCGATTAAAGAGTTAATCCACCGAGTTATATTGATAAGGGATGTATCGGCCCCACCGTGCCCAAGTTAATATGAATTTGGATCTTGGAATCATTTATCATAGTTGGGTAGAGGTCACTATGTAAATGCTATACTTGTTTACAAGTATTAATAAAACGATAAATGTTAAGTTTTCCACTATTCCGTTATTATATTGTTCTATTTCTTTACCACAATTCATATACGATATCATTTCGATTTTGATTCAAATCTCCATTAAAACATCGTAACCAAAGACAAAATTTGATTTTTCTTCTTAAGACCTCAAATTAACCATTGCTAAGGATCTCTTGTAAAGAGTATAGATTAAAGTTATTCATTATCAAACAGGTTTTTGATTCTTGACTAACACATCTACTTACAATGGATTGTTTTTCATATACTTAATTGAATTAAGTACCTTGAAGCGATAAATTATTTTGGTAATTAGTTTTGTCAAGAATTCGTAATTGACCAAAATAACGCAACCACCTCAATGAAAGTTTTTAAGACTAAAACGAACAAATGAAGAGTGTTCTTCATGAATTCAATTTTGCTTCTCAAAGCAAAGACTCATTGAAATGAGTGGGAGCATTCTCTTAAACCGTTAAGATGAGAACGAGGTTCAAGAAGTAAGGATTATAATGGAATTGATACAAGGTAATGTTAAAAGTAAAGTTGTTGAAAATGACGATACTAAACCTATCAATCCCAACCGATAAAGTTTCCATTGTCTTAAATGTTAGACACGAGAAAGGAAACTACCCCAAATTATTGAAGAATCAACAAGTTAGTTGTGGGACATCTAATGGGACCTTCTTCTTTAAAATGTTTATTTGATTAAACATAAAATTTTGCTAGTACTACTTCGTCAATATTAGAAACCAATGGAGGTTTTCATCATTGTACTTGATACATAGGGTGATTAGAATATGACGACTAGCAACAACAATATCGAGAGATAGAGTAATTGTGTACTCAATCTAGTTTTTGGGTTTGGAGTTATACTTAATTGTGACTATTAAGTACATAAACTCTAAATAAGAATATAAACTTGTTAAGATACAAAAGAGGTTTTCACTTATGTGACCCTATACACCACGATTTGATGTATGGCTAGCCCATTATCAAGGTGATTATATTCTAAACCAAACTAGAATGATATGTCATATAGATGATGTAAGACTCAAAATTGGTAACCCAAGATTAAACCTTAAATTTTGGAATGATGAACGCAAAGAGTTATTGAGTACTCTTGAAACCATTAGATTGTTAATGATATATGCGTATCTTGTATTCGAAGCAAGATGTCTTGTGCCTTTTGGTTGAAAAGGAGATCGAGGTTGTAAATCATTGATCCAAAAACCGGTTGATCATTTTCTTTTACCAACGATTTAGGTTGATACTAATGTGTTCACTTAATAAGGTAAATAGAGAAATTTTTTGAAGAATTTCAAAGAATTCAAGGAATCACGATTTAAGTCGTGATGGGATTATCAAAGTGAAGACTTTGATATAAGCCAAAAGAAATGTGATATAGTATCACAAGTTAATCTCTCTTAGCACGCATTATGGAATAATGTGTGATTAGATAAGAAATCAAACGTTATTCGATATGGTTTGGATTTCAATCAAGTTACTTTGAGTTACTTGATCCTTTTGGGGATTTTATCATTTTTGTCTAAATTATTTTTCCACTAAATCGAATCATATGAGATATGAAATGGTAAGGGTACCATGTTTGTAAGTTTTCACAAGAAACAAATACTCATTTTTCCCTTTCAATTATCACGAGTACGACGGGTTTGTGGCTCGTGAAGCTGTCTTTCTAAAATACAAGTTTATTTTTGAAGACAGAGTGGGAGAAATTTTTCAAGAGCCACAAAGAATGTTATGTCGCAAGAAACTGGTCTTTCTTGGCTACATGAGACGTTTTGTGTAAGACGTTGTTTCTTCAAAACCTAGGAGGTTAAATTCGTCACTTGTTAAAAATGATGAATTCATGCTACTTTTAAGAAAGTAAAGAGCTTATAACTTACAAAAGAAATTGTTTGATTCAAGTTGATTACTTCTGGAAAGTAATGAACATA
The DNA here is from genome assembly GCF_048544455.1 of Silene latifolia. Classification (NCBI taxonomy): domain Eukaryota; kingdom Viridiplantae; phylum Streptophyta; class Magnoliopsida; order Caryophyllales; family Caryophyllaceae; genus Silene; species Silene latifolia. Next base: position 56,493,052 of record NC_133531.1, on the reverse strand, counting down.
TGACTTACATAAGAGTGTTCAAGTCACAACTCAATACAAGGCTTAGAGCCATGAAAATCCGAAATAAAAAGGCTTGATTAGTGACAAAGGGTTTTGCACTAATAAAGAGATATTTCAAAGCAAGATTGGTTGATTAGTGACAAAGGATTTTGCACTAATTGAAATGCTTAAGTCTATTTGGATCTTCTTAGGGATTGTGTTTCATTATGAGGTTATGAAATACGTAGCAAGTGAATCTAAAACTCACTTCTTCAAAAGAAGGAATGTATTCAATACATGTCTTGAGTTTTATAGATTCTTGCAATCCTAAGATAATGTGAAACTTAAGAGAGAATCTTAAGTAGGACATCAATGAGTTGGAGTCAACATTTTGATCATGTGATAAAACTTTTCTCGATAAGTCGAGAAGTTGTGTTTATACATGGAGTTTAGTGGGAGTTACGGAAATTTTAATTAGTCCGATATGTGGATGACATATTGATCATTGAGAATGATTTAAGACTTTTGGAGTATTATAATACATCTTGAATATCCGGATTTATGAAGATAAATCCACATGATATTAGCGCCTGTAAGAAGTCTTATGTTGATAAGATTCATGACTAGTTCAATTAAATTGAATATATTTGATTGATTTCATTTGCTTCCGCTGCCGAATCAATTAAAAAGAAATGATGTATAACACTTCATATGCTTTGAGTATGATGAACTGTTTTCAAAATCGAATTTAAGTAATCTTTACCAAGTAAGCTATAAAGATTACCCTTAAGTGCTTGCAGAAGCATTAAGGAAGTAAAGCAAAGTGTTTATGATGCAATATTGTGTAAGAGTGTTACACAAGTGACAATTGACAATTGAGATTGCGCATGGTTTCCGACAAAACCATAGTCAAAACACATTAGGATGGTTAAGATACCATTGTGGCAATGTTAATTAAGAAGTAGATTTTCTAGAATCGTTCTAGGCAATAAAGAACAATAAGAGATATTTATAACGGAAATTGAGTACACTTGCAATCATGAGATGTGCAGAAGGATGAGTCCCGCACACTGTGAAAATAGTGGGAGCTATTCTTAGGCTAGAGGGCCTATGTCTTGATTGGATCTCGACACGTACTCAGAAAGTTTTGTAATGCAAATGTATACATTACAAAGGAAAACGAGTATGTAGTAAGGTTGAGTAAGGTACAAGAAGTTGATAAAACCTACTAACCAAAGCCTTCTCATAGGCTTAACATGATGAGTCATGTCATTTCAATTGAATTGAAATGAACAACTACATACAAGATCAAATTAGATTATAAAACATGAATAGTAATCAGGCATTGACTATTCATATATGATAATCGCATTTGTCGTTCGAGTTTTATTTTAAAACTCTTTTATTATACTTTGTTACATCCAAACGGGTTGTAGAGACAATTGAACCCCGTTAAAGTGAACATGGATTAGCATTGTATTCGCCCATAGTCACTTGTATGAGGTGACGTCTCGAAGTGACTAGAGTGTGATGCGATTGATGGCAAGTTCAAATGCCATAGAGTCATGTGAGATGACTAGTCGATCACATAGGCGATCTGTTAGGAACTTTTTGTCGGGCCTAATGACCGCTTATAGAGTTCCGGCAAATTTATATAGCCTGGTCGTGGCGAGAGCTGCTATAGTATTCAAATGAGTCGATTCTTTTGACTAAAGACTATTCACCTAAGATAGCTCGATTTCGGATTAACTTTGATTTGTGTTACTACGACCTTCGTAAATGGGGTCAAATGGGCATATTTTGGGTTATGATGGCTGTGGCTAGTCGAAGGGAATGAGTGCGATAGGAATTGTCCATCCCCTTGTCAGGGTTAAAACAATATCTCAGGGCCACTCGAGGAGTAATGAACTGGAAATGCGTGGCCACGCTCGGAAAGTATCTATGATAGATAAGTCCGGTCAATCAGTTATTCTCCAGATCGAGGAAACCACTCTCGATATGATCACTTGCAAGTACGACCGAAAGACACCTTGCATTGAGTGGGAGATAGTAATAGGACAAGAGAATTGGTGACGCACACTTGTCGAGGACAAGTGGGAGATTGTTGGGAAATGTGTCCTCAACAATAGTGCGATCATGTGATTTAAATATCATTATTAAATCTCATTTTAAAGAATACAATTGGGAAGTAATTTTATTCTTTTTCACAACCGGTCAACATATATCGGTAATGATTGGCTGACTAGAGTTTGACATTACTGTCGTGTGACGGTGGTGATCAGTTGACCCCCTAGGTCATACCTATAGGGCAATACTCTTAATTGATCATTTAATTAATCGTATAATGTTACGAGTTAATTAAATTACTTGAAAAATTGACGGACGATTTTGGAAGTAAAATTTACGTATGAAATTGAAATATGATTAAATGAGATACGGTCTGAGTAATCGAATTGTTTCATTACTCGGATGAAATTGTTGTTTAAAGAAACAATCGGAATTGAATGAATTATTATAAATATGATTTATAAATTGGTAAAATATTTTGGTATAAGTAATTATGAATTACTAAGTCGATTTTTGTATATGACGTATTTTTATTAATACGTTGATTTTTAATATGATAAAAATACATTGCATTGTTACATGTCATGTAACATGTAACATGTGACAAAATTGACAAATGACAAAATATAAAATGGACTTTCCATTTTATAAGTACCGAAATATTAAGAGGGTTTTAGTGGAAAAATTGTGTTAATTATTTTAATAAGAGAAAACACAATGATGATCTACCTATGTGTAGCCATGCAAGCCTACATTTCTTGGGTAGAAAAATTAGCCCATGCATTGGGCTCTCCTTCCCTCCCAATCGGTTCTACATAGAAAAGAACAAGAGTTCTTTTACTTAAAATAATTATTATTCACCATATGTATGTGTGGGTGATTATTATTATTCATTCAACCATGTAAAATTATTTTTAGAGAGATAAAAAAAAATACTCTTCCTCTCCACATCTCCTACCCGGTTTTAGGAGTCTAAACCAAACAAATTTTTGGTTCATTTTTCATGAGATTAATATTATACTAGTTCAAATAATATTAATTAGATTAAGAGTTAAGCTTTGGGTATTATTCCTAAGGAGAGATCCTACACTTGGATCTTGTTCTTCCATTAAAGGAAAGCTCAAGAACAAAAGAAAAGGAGATTTCTTTTGTGCCCATTTGAACCGAAATTTCAATGTAAGGATATGATTTCTTCTCTTTTATTATATTGTTTGCATGCATAAAATCCGTATTTAATTTTATGACATATTAATTTTGACATATAAGAGTATGTTAGTATGTATATGAATCTACATTTCCTTCAAACTCCACATTAGCCAAATTTGCCTGTTGACCCTTTAGCTACATTCCAAATTTAGCCTGCCTTGTCAAGCTAGTTTAGATTGTTCTGCGGTATATTGTCTATTGTATCAAGTTTGGCTTGTATCTATTGATTCGGAGTTGGTAATTTATGAAGAAAAGGAGGTTGATGAAAAAAAAAACGTGAAAAAGAAAAAAAAAGAATTGAAAAATGAAAAAAGAATTCAGAAAAAGAATGTGAAGAAAGAAACCGAAAAAAAATCAGAAAAGAAGAAAAAAAAAGATGTTGTTTGATTAGTCGGTTTCGCTCCTATGCTTTATTTGTATCTTTTGAGGAGTATTTTCAGTTTGGTTTGGTGAGTTTTGTGCCAAATGAAGGGCACTGTGCTTAATTTCGAAATTGAGTTGGAAACGGATGTCGATATATGGTTTTGTTTAGGTACTAGCTTGGCCGCCTATACCTCCACATTCTCATAAATGTTTTGCCTTTTCTTACCCATTGCCTCACTTTACCATATTTTTGTAAGCCCTCGGCTGATGTGTGACCTTGTTTGGTTGGAATGTGTGTACGGTAGCTAGAATTGTCTATCATATTAGTTGCATGCATGTTTATGTGGGTCGTAGTTTAGGTGAGCGACTATTTTTCTTTCTCTCTTATACATATATGTTCACCCTTTGCTTCATGAGGGAAGAGTGACCCGTGAGAGTCCATTATTAAAGGTCTTGCAAGGTCGACGGTTCAGCTTTATTATGAACATCTTACAACTCGTTTGCATCTGACTGTTAGCTATAAGTGTTAGTTTGCTTGCATTAAAATTGGTTTAAGTGGGCATTTGTAGCTAGCTCTGAGTTATCTTTTCCGTTCCTTTAGTTGCATTTAGTTTACTCGAGGACGAGTAAAGGTTTGGTTTGGGGAGATTTGATACGTGCATTTTATATAGTCTTTTTGGCCTATTTATGCACGTATTTCTATGCTAATATCGTAGTTTATTGCTACGAAATGCCCCGAATATGCTACTTTGGTTTATTTTGTCTTAATTGCAGGAATGGACCAGAAAGTTGTGAAATCAAGCCATTTACCGTCTGTTTTGCATGCATTTGGAGGATGAGATAATTTGGAGCGGGAAATGTTGCTATTTTGAGATGCGCAAAGGAGTAAGATAGCTAGGCGAGCAAAGGAAGAACTTCAAATTGCTAGTGCCTACTTTGAAGAGCTATATCTCGAGTTTTACAATAGATATTCAGCTGATTCCAATTGGAGCTGAAAGCTTGTCCTCTTAGATTTCCAATGCCACCGGAATCACCATGTTTGGCCAAGTAACGAAGAAATGGCAGCCGTTTGAAGTTCAGTGCGCAAAGCTGAGAACTGTTGCTGGAAAGTACTCGATCGAGTAGAATTTTGGTCGATCGAGTCCTTTTTCTACTCGATCGAGTAGATTCAATTTATGGTTTACTCGATCGAGTAGATTTTCTACTCGATCGAGTGGTTTAAGCTTTAGTTACTCGATCGAGTGGTTTTATTCCACTCGATCGAGTGGATTTCGCTATGGGCTTGGAATTTTTAGTTAATTTCCGTCAATTAGGTTTAGCAAATCCTATTTTCTTATAAATAGGAAACTTAGGATGTCATTTAAACTCTTCTCTCTTTTCTTCTCTTCTCCTCTCTTATCATCCCACATACATTGTCACTGTTACTTTGTTCTCAATTTCCGGATTAATTTCAGTAATTCTTTCTTTCCTTTTCTCTCTTTAATTTAATGTTTATCATTCCTTCTTCTTTATTTCTTGTTCTTACTTATTCCATGTCTAGCTAATTCCCCTTAATATGTTAGGATTAGGGAAGCCGTGGTAGCAACATGTTATAATTGACTTGAATAGATTAGCCTTGCGATAAGAATTGTATTAGGCAATATAATTGTTATTAGGTTGAATGTATGCATGCAGGAGACCAATTTATAAAAGTAGTTAACCCCGACCTGGATCGAAAGATTGGAAGGGAAGGCTTGCTTAATTACAATAGGGTATTGTAGTGAGGGCGAAAGCTAAGCTATTTACGCTCTAGGGCGGTTTAAGGACCGAAAGGTGATGACCATAGCTCTTCTTATCAATAGTTTAATCGCCTCAGTATACCCGATAGTATAGCTACCACGGTGGACCGACTCCTAGCATATTTCCTTTCTCTTATTGTTAATTTCCTTTACCCCTTTTCTCTTGCTTTTAGCTTCAGTAGTTTAGTTAGTCCAAATCAATCAAACCCCCAGCATTGTGACATTAGACAGATAAATAGACAAGTAGATAGTACACCGCCTCCCTGTGGAGATCGACCCTACTTACCGCTGACTTCTGTTAGTAGTACTTAGGTATTTTATTTTTGGTACGAAACGACAGTATCACTGCCTCCACCGCGTCGTTAGTTTGGGGTCTATAAGGCGAGGAATGGTGGTGCTTAATTTTGTCTTTGGCTAGCAGTTGTGCGGCTTCAGCCTGGAAATGTGATCCGTTGTCACTGATGATCTTATGTGGGCAACCATATCGACAGATGATATTGGTTTGTATGAACTTGGCCACATGTTTAGCTGTAAGAGCAGTGTAGGATGTTGTTTCGACCCATTTAGTAAAATAGTCGATAGCTACCAAAATGAAATAGTGACCTCCTGTTCCAGCTGGAGTGATCTTCCCAATGACGTCTATTCCCCAAGAGGAAAATGGCCAAGGAGATGTCATGGTGTAAAGCATTGAGGGAGGAACATGTTGCACATTCCTGAAGATCTGGCAATTATGGCAATGTCTAACGTATTTAATACAATGTGACTCCACCGTCGTCCAGTAATATCCTAGCCGCGTGATTTTGTTTGCCATCATAGGTCCACTCATGTGAGGACTGCTGTAACACCCCCATATCCAGAGGAGCCTTAACTAGGCCTTCCTTAGCATATAAGGGCATTACCATCTCGGTTGCCCGAGGACAGTAATGATCAAATGTCGATAAAAGAACTATTATGTTATTTTACAAGTGATTTAAAACCAACTGACAATATGAAAGATACAACTCAAAGACTACTCGCTACAACTATCAAATCTCGTGAAGACTCATCCCTGCCCGGACTCCAGCTATCAACGATATCAACACCTGCTAAGACAGACTGCTCACCATAAGGGATCACGGCAGACATATAAAACAACAAGACAACCACACAAGGTCAATACTGAGACAAGATACAATAAAGCCAACGACACCTAACAATTCAACACAACACAATCGATCACACACAAGCACACCCACACCAATCAATCTCCGTCACCGACTGTCCACTGGACCAGCCCTGCCAGTGGGGGACCGCAGCCGTACCCACCAAATCCCCGCTCATCATACCGAGCGATAACCCTGTCCCATTAATGTGCACATCCCCTCCCGTGGCGGGTTCCACGGAGGGCGAAACTAGGGCGTGAAGCCACTCCCGCAAGTGACTCCACTCAGCCGATAACGCATCTCGAGAACCAGAGACAAACAATCATAATCACAATACAACAGCAACAACCGTCAATACGAATACGACCACACACAACAACCACAATACAACCACAACAACCGACACACTAGACCATCTACATAAACTGAGTAGGCGAACCTACCTTTAAGCAACTGCAACCAATCCATGCCAACATACGACATATCCAGCAATCAAGCAGAGCCTATAATCATCATACAACCATCTATTACTATCGAGCAAACCCTAACTGATGTGACCATAATTAGCGCATATTTAGCCCCCGAATTAGCCTTGTTCCCATGCTTTTTAGTGCATATTTGGGTCATTTATTATCTTTAGTTCTTTGTTTTGGATATTCTTTGATATTTTGATCCCTTGGTAGGAAAGGAGTAAGAATCTTGCATTTTCATGGCAAAACGAGACTAAATTGATCGAATCCAATGACCAAGCATCAAGGAGAGACAAGATTAGAAGGCCTTTGTACATATGATAGTAGATGAGCAATGTTGAGAAAGGATCCGTGAGTCCCCAAGGAAATCCCCAAGGAATTTATGAAGAAAAGGGAAGAAAAGAAGAAGAAGTCTTGCTGAGGCACAATCCGTGCGGATTGTCTACAATCCGGCCGTCCTCCACCTGCACAATCCGTGCGGTTTTCCACCAAGACGCTCGGGTTTAGCCACCACAATCCGCCCGGATTCTCTTGAATCCGCTCGGGTTCCATCGCCAGAATCCGCCCGTCCCGACCCTGATCCGCTCGGATTCCTCTACAGCGCATTTTCGTCTTCTCCAAGCTACAAAGAAAGAAGCCCTTCCTTCGGAAAATACCGGCTCCTCCCTGCTCAATCTAAAAAGTGTAATTACTAGTTTAGCCCTTAGTTAACCCTAATGCATCCCCCTAATTTCCACTATAAATACCCCATTAGTCTAATTAGAAGAGCATGTTCTTCTTATCAATAATTAGAGTAGTTAATATCAATCAAATCTCACTTTAGTTTTGTAATCAACAATTAATCAAGTTCTAATACAAGTTTTATTTCCTTAATCTCTCTTTTGTTCATCTTTTATTTTGGGTAATTGAAGATTATTTGGGTTATTATTGGGAGATTGACAACCTCTCAATCAAGCATCAAGTACTTCTTTTATCTTTGCTTTATTATTGGAATCATTAGTAGGTATAATTCTCTTAATCCCTTTTTAATTATTGTTAATTACTTTCATTTATTCATCATGTTTCATTTTGTTGGTATGATTGACAACCTTGCTAGCATGATCAACATGATAATGAGTGAGTAGTCTCTTAGCTAGGGTTAATGGGTGATTAGGGGAAACCAACATGGGGAATGATTCATGCTTAAATTAATATGCTTTCATGTTTTATTTGCTTGCTTGTTTTGATCTCAACTCATGCACATGTTATATTTGATGAAATGCTAAGCCTATGAATCCTTGCATTTACCACCATCTCCTATCTTTTCAATGAGACTTGTAAGACATAACCCAACTCGAGTCTCATTAGACCATGCATGTTGTTGAGTAGGGAAGATTAAGTCGACTTGTAGGTGTTGTACAATCTAATCGATTCGGCTTCGGGACCCAAACTTTCCTAGGATTGTAAGACATAACCCAACTCAATCCATCACAACAATAATTGCTTGCTTATAATTTGAGAACATGTTTGTATGATCAATTCCCATGATTCCCCTATGATCCCATGACACCCTAGTGATTTTTAATCAATTGTTTACACCACTTTTAATTCATCTTGCTTGTTTATTTTCATTGCTATTTCAGTTAGTGACCTTCTACATCAACCCAAATTGTGACACCCCTAAGACACCACTAGTTTCAATAGAAATCTCATTTCAATACCCGTCCCTTGGGATCCGACCTTTACTTGCCTCTTCACTAATTATAGAGTTGTTTGTGAAGTTATAAATTGTGTTTTGATTCGGACGTGACCCAACGACCACACCTTTAATTGTGAACACGAAACGGACCGATCAAAAATGGCGCCGTTGCCGGGGACGGTGTTTGTTTGACTTAGATTTCTTTTTATTGTTATTAGTTGTGTCTTTCTTCGCCTTGGGGAAGTAAAACTCCTCAAGGTTTGTTCTAATTGTTTTCGAGTTGTTTGATATTTTGCATGTCTAGAAGGTCACAAGGTGATTTGTTACCTTTTGACCGTGAAATTGAAAGAACCTTGACGAACAATAGGAGACTTGCTAGGAGGAATTTGAGAGGTATTAGTGAAGTTATTCAACCAACTATTGAGTTCATCAACCCTTTTGCAATAGAAGGAGAGGAGAACCCATTACACAATACCCCACAAAATCAACCTACAATGCCTAAATTCTCGTCACATTCCGTACCCACCGAGGAGAACCTACCCAATGGTACTCCTACACCACAACATCTAACCGGAAATTTTATTGCCAAATCCGCCTTTATACAATTAGTCGAAAGGAGCCAATTTGGGGGGATGCCTAGTGAAGACCCTCATTCTCATATGGAAACCTTTTGCGACTATTGTGATGCGATTTCTCAAACCGGTGTAACTCAAGACCAAATTCGATGGGTCTTATTTCCTTTTTCTCTAATTGGCACCGCGAAGCAATGGTTGAAGGGAATTGATAAGGCCGCTCTCGGAATAGATTCTTGGAAGAAGTTGGCTCTAGCTTTCTACAAAAAATTCTACCCACCGGAAAAGACTAACATGCTAAGAGCTAAAATAACGGGTTTTAAGCAAAGGGATGAAGAATCTTTGTATGAAGCTTGGGAGCGGTTCAAGGGAATTTGTCGCTCATGTCCTCACCATGGACTTAGCGAATGGTTCTTGGTACAACAATTTTGGAATGGTTTATATGAAGATTCAAGGAACATTCTCAACATGGGATCAAATGGAATGTTCACCGAAGTTGATGACAATCAAACATGGAACAAGATTGAGGAAATGGCGGTCCATAACTCACAATATAGTAGACCTCGCAAGGCTAGTAGAGGAGGAAAGCATGAAGTGGACTCCGTTACTCAATTGGGTGCTCAACTTAGTGCTCATATTGACACAATCAATTTGAAGTTTGAAAAAGCTATGGCTAGACTTGAAGAAGTCTCAAAATCACCAAAGCATCATGTTAATGCCATGACGGCATCTTCATCAATCCCAAGTGGGATATGTGATAATTGTGGAAATTTAGGACATGACCAAAGTGAATGTAGGGGAACAAATGAACAAGTGAATGCTTTCCAAGCATACAAGAGTGGTACCCCTTATTCCAACTATTACAATGAAAACACCAAATTCCATCCAAATCTCTCATACAAAAGCCAAAATGTTCAAAACCCTCAAACAACATACACTCCACCACCCATGAGAAACCAAAATCAAAGACCCTTTTACAATCAAAACCAAGGTTACCAAAATCAAAATCCATACAATCACTCAAATGACCAAGGTTTTGATGTCCAAAAAGCGGTCCTCCAAATGCAAAAGAATCAACAAGAATTTTTCACTCAAATGCAAAAAGATAGCCAAGCAAAGGAAACCACCATCAACAACATCCTAGCTCACACCAAGATGTTGGAAACCCAATTGACTCAACTAGCATCTTCAAGCTCACAAAGACAAAAGGGGCAATTACCACCTCAAAGTAATCCCCCAAGACATGAAACGGTTAGTGCCATTCACTTGAGAAGTGGTACAAGGTATGAAGCACCGAAGAAGCAAGTTGAGGATGAAATTGTGGAAGCTAGTGATAAGGAAGAAATTGTGCAAAACTCCAAAGATGGAGAATCATCAAAGGAAGAAAGTTCAAATAAAAATGAAGACAAGGTCAAGGAGAAAGAGCCCGTTGTGATTAGACTTCCTTTTCCAAGTCGTCAAGCCAAGCCCAAATTTGATGATCAACTTGGAAAGTTTATGGAAATTGTCAAGAATTTGGAAGTCTCGATTCCTTTCACGGAATTAATAAATCACGTGCCGGCCCATGCGAAATACATGAAAGATATCCTCACAAAGAAGAAGTCAATCCGGAAACTTGAGACTATCGCCTTCACCAAGGTGAGTAGTGCAATACTTCAAGGGAGTTCACCTCCAAAACTAAAGGATCCGGGAAGCTTCTCAATACCGTGTACCATTGGCGACACAACGATCAACAAAGCCTTATGTGATCTAGGGGCTAGTGTGAGTGTCATGCCGTACTCGGTGAGTAAAAGGTTGGGGATGGGAGAGCTTAAATGCACCAATATCACACTCCAAATGGCCGATAGATCGACGAAGACACCATTAGGGATATGGGAAGATGTCCCCATGCGAATTGGGAAGTTTTTCATCCCGGTGGACTTTGTCATTGTTGATATGGAGGAAGATTCCAACATTCCGATCATTCTAGGAAGACCTTTCCTACACACCGCGGGTGCGGTGATTGATGTGAAACATGGTGAGCTCACTCTAGAAGTGGGAGATGAAAGAATAACCTTTAATCTTGATAAGACTATGAGGGCTCCTCGTTTGCATGACCTGTGTTTCATGATTGATCATTATAGCCGAAAGGATGAGAGGAAGAAATCGGAACTCCAATGGAAGAAGAAAATTGAAGATGCTCCTTTCAAAGAGCAAGTGAATTATGACAAGGAGAGCTTGCAAAGCTCATCAAAATCAAGCAAAGAAGAAGAGGATGGCCTCATTGGCCAAGAGAAGAAATTGGGAGAGTTGTCTCCATCAAATCAAGAAATTTTCAATGACCAACTTAATGAAGTTTGTGGTCTTTGGGACGACGAATTTGAAGGGATTTTTAATTCCTACATTGGTAATGCCATCGATCAAGACCAACAACAAGGGCAAAGGACTATTGAAGACCTCTACCATGATAACGAACAAGCTTTTGATTATTTCTTCAAGGTGTTGAGCAACATCAACAACACCTTGAACATGCCCCCTTGACATCTCATCAAGAATGAGAGTTTGGTGGAGTCCTCCCTAAACCACCATTTGTAAATATTTCTAACTCCCTAACTCGCATTTCAATTCTTGTATTGCATTTTTGTCATCTTTGGATTTTTATTTACTTTGATCAAGATAATTGTCATGTTTGAGAGAAGTGAGGGAGGGACTAACAATTTCAATTGATGTGTAGTGCTTTACCTTAGTGTGGGGATGACAATTGTCTAGGCTATCCTTGCCTAGTAATGCCCCCACAATGAAGAACACGAGATATGAAGAAGAATGGAAGAATGGTAAGGGAAATGTATTGTACACGGATGGAACTGAATCCGGGTACAAAGGGGTAGAATCCGAGCGGATTCAAGAGAATCCACCCGTTTTCATGCAATCCGAGCGTACTGGGCAGAAGACGCACGTCCCTATGAGATGCAATTTTGAAATATTTTTGACTGTAAGAGAATCCGGGCGTCCTGAACGGCAATCCGCCCGTCTCTGGAAATCCGTCCATCTTGTGAAGAAGACGCCCGTCTTCTCTGCTGAGGAAAACAAGAAAAATTCCTGGACTGAAATCCGTCCGTCTTCTGAAGAATCCGCCCGTCCCGTGTCAGCGAATCCGAGCGTCTTCCCTTGAATACGCCCGTCTTTAGGCGAGTTTTATCAAACCCAGAAAGTGCAGAATCCGCCCGTATTGGACAGAAACCGCACGGATTGCCCCTGCAGTTCGAATTTTTCGGTCTTTATAAAATCCCTCCCACCTTCATTCATTCACTCATTCATTCATAACACTACTTCAAAACATCAAAACCCTCATCCTCTCCATCACAAAAACAAAATTCCTCAACTACATTCACCAAAATCAAATCAAATCATCCTTCTAACAACAAATTAATCACTCCTTCTTCAATAAAAATCAAAACCAAGCACAAAATCTTCAACCTTTGAGTCGATTTTTGAATTCATAAAGGCAAAGCCTTTCACCTTTAAATCGATTTGGGTACACTAAAAATTGAAGATTTTTCATTCTTTTCTTGGTTAATTCATCAATGGCAAGGACTAAGGGAGCAACAAAGGCAACAAAGGCAACAAAGGCACCAAAGACACTTTCACAAAGGCAAAAGGCTCTTCAAGCAAAGAAAGCATTGGCTATGGTGGTAGCAACCCCAAACTTGGAAGTGCAACAACAACAACAACCTTCTATGGGAGCAACAACATCTTCTACTCCGGAAATCGATCAACTTTTGCATTATCCGGAGGTAACTTTTATTTCCAAAACCCATAGAGATACTTTTGCCAAGTTTGCTAGGAAATCATTTCAATCCACCAAATTTATTTGTGAAGATACCTTAGATAAATTAGGTGTCCTTGAGCAAACTAGAGCCTTTGTCAAAGCAATGGGGTTGAAGAAATTGTTTGAAACAAAGGAATTGACATACCCCTCCCTTACCTTGGAGTTTTTGAGTTCTTTGAAAGTCACCAAAGTTGAGACTAGGGAAAATCTCGAGTTTCGTCTAGCTAATGTTAGTAGATGCATTTCCTTTAGGGAATTGGGTGAAATTTTGGGTCTTAGTGATGAACCGAGTTATTTCAAGAATTATGGAAAGTATGACCCCGACCCTCTTTGGGAGGCAATTTCCGGAAGGAAATTTGAGGATTTTCATGCGAGTCGTGCTCTTTTGGTCCACCATCCGGGCATAAGAGTATGGCACAAGGTCATAGGAAACACCATTATCGCAAGGAAAGATACCAACCATTTCACCAAACTTGATTTTATTCTTCTTGAATCGGCTTTGAATATTGGGAGAGTACACACCAAGCCTTTCAACTCTTTAAGGCTTTTGGTAGATAGATGGCTCAACATTGATTGTGGGAAGAAAGGCACTACCGTTATTGTCAATGGCGGCTTAGTCACTATCCTAGCCAAATACTTTGATCCTAACTTCAACAAGGATAGCAAGTATGAAGCAAAGGAGGGTGGTCATCTTGTCGATATGCATACTATGATAAACAAGTACAAGTGGGTTGCCCATAACCCTCTTGACACCAAGTATGGATGGCTCACTAGTGAAGTTAAATCGTTTACTTTGCCTTCAAAGATTTGTCGTCTAAGTGTCCACCGGACAAATTATCTACTTCCCCTTTCTAAAGAAGCCGAGTATATTATCCAACAACAAAAGGGTGAACTTGAAATGCCCTCCTCTTCCATTGTCATACCACCTTACCCCTTTGAGTATCAAGAGTTCAAGCCGGAAGGAGTTGAAGCTAGAAATGATTATTTGACTCTTCTCATGCAAGCAATGCACAAGCAAGCCTTTGAGGATCGGAAAAATGCTTACTTGGCTCAATATCCACCCCTCCTACACTTAGCTAGGCAAGGACTACTTGATCCATCATGTCCTTTGCCTAGTTGGGCGGATAGAGAAGTCCTATTTCCGGGTGCATCTAGGGTCGTTTCGGGTGACAATGAGGTTGTTGGTAATGAAGAAGTTGATGATAACATTGATGAGGAAGCAAGTGAAGAAGGAGAGAAGGATGGTGAGCAAGATGATGAGCAAGATGAGGAAGAAAGTGAAGAAGCAAATGAAGAGGGAAGTGGCAATGAGACCACTTCTAATGAGGAAAGTGATGATGGTGATGATATGATGGAAGATTAGCAAGCCTTGGAGGCTCCTACCCTCTCATGGTTTGTCTATTTCTCTCTTTGTTTTAATTATTTTTCTTGATCATTGTTGGAGTAGTCCTAGCACCATAGAGGACTCACACCTCGGTACCATTGAGGTGTTCTCATTTTATTGTTCCCGCTTTCAAAATCCAAAATGACAAATTAGTTTCATGCATTGCATAGTATGTGCATGAACTACACCCATCCTTAAGACATTAGCAATAGTGTCTCACTCGGTTTGGGGAAGTTAATGCATACACAACGGGAGGTAATCTAAATTATCCTCTCCGTCATAACAAAAACCATGCATCATGTAGTATAGCTTAGTGTAGATTGCATTTAGTGTAGAAATCATGCATCATCTTTGCATAATTTCCATCATTTTGGCCATTGAGGACAATGCCCATATTAGTGTGGGGATGGGAATTCTAACATTTAACTCTTATTCAAAAATCCAAAAAAATTGAAAAATTTCGAAAATCATACAAATTTGAAAATTAAAAACCCAAAAACATGTTTATTTCCTTTTATAGTCTTGTGTATATATTGTTTTGTATATATTGTGTTTGTTCTATCCTTGTTCAAATTGATTGACTACGCCACATCCGAGACATGAGGATAATGAAGACCGCATGGTATGATCTTTCCAATCTCCTTTTTCCTCTTTATGTTAATGACTATGTGGCTTTATTTTGATTAATGCGGTAAAACAATGTGAACTTAGGACTTGCATTTAGTTTATATGTCATATTAGTTGATAGAATCACTTGCATTAGGATGTTTATATTAGTTGCATCATAGCATGTAGTTGCATATTAGAAATGTTTTGAAAAATGCCTAATTAGGAACTTTGACAAGAGCAACCGAGCCATTACAAATACTTGTTCAACTTAAGACTTTGCCTACTAGAATGGTTGTAAAACACCCTAGATAGTGTCATACTAGTATCTTTTGACCCATGACCCAAGGCCTAGTCAAGGGTTTGCATGTGAGTCACCTATCCAACCCCGTGATGCGATGTGGACTTGGTTAACTTGTCTAGGTGACCTTGTTTGACCTTGTGGTAAGGCAACCCAAAAATATTTTCTATCAATAAGCTTGAAGTGCTCATTTCAAGGAATTTTGTCATGTGGAAGTAATTTAATGCCAAGGAAACCTCAAATGTTATGAATTGTTGAATGTTGAGAAATTTAAATTGTTTTGATGGAGGCGTACCACTTCGATGTGCTTTGGTGCGGGATCCATTGAATTGGGCCCCCACACGGTTGTGAATTCGGCCGCCCAGAGACAAAGTGACTATCACCCCGAAAAGCTATTGTCTAGAGGTTAACCGGTTGCCTAATAAGCGATTGGCGAAAGCAAAGGACACTAGCCCGGAAGGGACAAACCCCATCTTAAATTTTTGAAATGTGAAAGTGAAATGAGGACAATTTTGAATACTAGTCATATCCACCGTTGTGTATAAAGATTTGAGCATTTCATTCCCAAAAAGCCTTTTTGTCAAGCCACTTTGTCGAGCTTGGGACGATCCATGGCCTTTACTTTTGTAGAGAATTCGAGACTTGTCATGTCATATGCTACTAGCATCATAGGGATCATCATTCCACCACCATCCGATCGCTCTTGACGAAAGCATTTGGAAATTGAGGACGAAAGTAGTCTAGTTTAACACCATTTGGAGGTGATTTAGTGCCATCCTCTTAGCCTTAGTAATTTGTTGAACTAGTATTTGTGAAGGATTACATGCTCTTAAATTTGTTCCTCTTTAGTGCCTCCGCCACTTGATGAGGAAGTGGCTATTCTTTTGTAGATGCATCCATTATGTCATTTTGTGTGCTTAATGTTTGGATGTGTCGCCATTTTGGAAAGACCCACCTTGCCTTGCAAGAAGGCATCCTACCTCATGGTTGTCTTCTTGTGAGTTGAAGGGGCGGAGTGAGACCCACTAATTGTCTCATATCGGCTATGTTATTAGGTTAGTTTAAATAATGGTCCTAGTCTTTGTCACCTCTTTACTCGGGACGAGCAAAGGTTCGGTTTGGGGATATTTGATGTGACCATAATTAGCGCATATTTAGCCCCCGAATTAGCCTTGTTCCCATGCTTTTTAGTGCATATTTGGGTCATTTATTATCTTTAGTTCTTTGTTTTGCATATTCTTTGAGATTTTGATCCCTTGGTAGGAAAGGAGTAAGAATCTTGCATTTTCATGGCAAAACGAGACTAAATTGATCGAATCCAATGACCAAGCATCAAGGAGAGACAAGATTAGAAGGCCTTTGTACATATGATAGTAGATGAGCAATGTTGAGAAAGGATCATTGAGTCCCCAAGGAAATCCCCAAGGAATTTATGAAGAAAAGGGAAGAAAAGAAGAAGAAGTCTTGCTGAGGCACAATCCGTGCGGATTGTCTACAATCCGGCCGTCCTCAACCTGCACAATCCGTGCGGTTTTCCACCAAGACGCTCGGGTTTAGCCACCACAATCCGCCCGGATTCTCTTGAATCCGCTCGGGTTCCATCGCCAGAATCCGCCCGTCCCGACCCTGATCCGCTCGGATTCCTCTACAGCGCATTTTCGTCTTCTCCAAGCTACAAAGAAAGAAGCCCTTCCTTCGGAAAATACCGGCTCCTCCCTGCTCAATCTAAAAAGTGTAATTACTAGTTTAGCCCTTAGTTAACCCTAATGCATCCCCCTAATTTCCACTATAAATACCCCATTAGTCTAATTAGAAGAGCATGTTCTTCTTATCAATAATTAGAGTAGTCAATATCAATCAAATCTCTCTTTAGTTTTGTAATCAACAATTAATCAAGTTCTAATACAAGTTTTATTTCCTTAATCTCTCTTTTGTTCATCTTTTATTTTGGGTAATTGAAGATTATTTGGGTTATTATTGGGAGATTGACAACCTCTCAATCAAGCATCAAGTACTTCTTTTATCTTTGCTTTATTATTGGAATCATTAGTAGGTATAATTCTCTTAATCCCTTTTTAATTATTGTTAATTACTTTCATTTATTCATCATGTTTCATTTTGTTGGTATGATTGACAACCTCGATAGCATGATCAACATGATAATGAGTGAGTAGTCTCTTAGCTAGGGTTAATGGGTGATTAGGGGAAACCAACATGGGGAATGATTCATGCTTAAATTAATATGCTTTCATGTTTTATTTGCTTTCTTGTTTTGATCTCAACTCATGCACATGTTATATTTGATGAAATGCTAAGCCTATGAATCCTTACATTTACCACCATCTCCTATCTTTTCAATGAGACTTGTAAGACATAACCCAACTCGAGTCTCATTAGACCATGCATGTTGTTGAGTAGGGAAGATTAAGTCGACTTGTAGGTGTTGTACAATCTAATCGATTCGGCTCCGGGACCCAAACTTTCCTAGGATTGTAAGACATAACCCAACTCAATCCATCACAACAATAATTGCTTGCTTATAATTTGAGAACATGTTTGTATGATCAATTCCCATGATTCCCCTATGATCCCATGACACCCTAGTGCTTTTTAATCAATTGTTTACACCCCTTTTAATTCATCTTGCTTGTTTATTTTCCTTGCTATTTCAGTTAGTGACCTTCTACATCAACCCAAATTGTGACACCCCTAAGACACCACTAGTTTCAATAGAAATCTCATTTCAATACCCGTCCCTTGGGATCCGACCTTTACTTGCCTCTTTACTAATTGTAGAGTTGTTTGTGAAGTTATAAATTGTGTTTTGATTCGGACGTGACCCAACGACCACACCTTTAATTGTGAACACGAAACGAACCGATCACTAACTGTAAAGACAAAGGTACGGATGATGATGACGACATACCTATAAGGAGAAACCCGGCAAAAGACCGCTACCCGACTCAAGCTACGCTCTCTTGAGGCACAAGGACCTTCAAAAGGGCTTCCATGGAGGTTTTATGGTGAAGGGAAGGGAAAGAGGCGACCAAAGGATAGAAGGAATGAGGCGGAAATGATTTGCGGATTTAACAAAACGCGATTAAAAACCCTCGCTGAAAACCCGATACTCGATCGAGTATCACACACACTCGATCGAGTAACCCCCTACTCGATCGAGTAACCACGCTACTCGATCGAGTAGCCTCTACTCTATCGAGTACCACTCATAACTCGTGACCCAAGATAGCTTTGGCACGTACTTCTAAGAATTATTCCCGCTCCCAAGATCAGTCAACGCTGGTCAAAGGGTCTCTAAAAGGGCGGGTATTACAGTCTTCCCCCCTTAAAAAGAACTTCGTCCCCGGAGTTCAACTCACCTAACGCAACGTACAAGACACGGGAAGACACGACATCACTATTCTTTCGACACAAATCACCTACTTCCCTGAAACGCCATCCCCCATGTCATCATATCATCATTATCTAACGCTCTATTCATATCGACTCTTACAGCTATCATATAAACATCATCGTTATCAATTGTCACTCTATATGTATACATCCACTCTCACAAACTATCATATATAAAACATCCACCTCGCAATACGAACCAGCACAAACAACGATCACCCATCATATGGTAACAACTATCGACCCGAAATATATCTCATAACAACTTCATGCTGCACAACTAATACCACCATGTTACTCAACAACGCGATTCTATTACGACACATTGCACCACAACTATCTCTTTATGACCGTCCTTTAAAACATACTATCACATTCACTTCAATGAACTAAAGTAACCACTTACACTTCATATAAGCAATGTGATCAAAGTACTAGAAAATTTTGTAATTAAGCAACAAAACATTATAAACGAATAACAACATAGCTTCAAAATCAGCCTTTTTAGTTTGTGACATTACTCTTCCCCTCTAAAAAGGAACTTCGTCCCCAAAGTTCACCACCAAAATTACCACACATATTACCTATTACTTGTATCACAACATAAATTAGAACCATATTATTTATTATGGACATTACTCACTAAGCCTATACTCATTAAATTAGAAATCATACACAATCCACCGGAATAACTAGCCGTCGTCGATAAAGCATGTTAATATCGTATGCACAAGCGTATGAAAAGATGTAACTCCGGCGAATAGATCGTAATATGGAGGATGTAATATTAAAGCAACAAGAGACCATCACTACTCCACTATTTTTTACGGATATGTATATAAAACTCAAGCACGACTTCTAACATATGAAATTAACGGTTCAAAGGTGTTACTACGCACTAATAACCACGTTAAACATCAAACTTGCAATTATAAAACAATTGAACACTTTTAATTTTTGAAAACTTGCTGTAACAGTGCTACTCGATCGAGTATGTAACGGTACTTTGTAACACCCCCATATCCAGAGGAGCCTTAACTAGGCCTTCCTTAGCATATAAGGGCATTACCATCTCGGTTGCCCGAGGACAGTAATGATCAAATGTCGATAAAAGAACTATTATGTTATTTTAACGTTGTTTAAAACCAACTGACAATATGAAAGATACAACTCAAAGACTACTCGCTACAACTATCAAATCTCGTGAAGACTCATCCCTGCCCGGACTCCACCTATCAACGATATCAACACCTGCTAAGACAGACTGCTCACCATAAGGGATCACGGTAGACACATAAAACAACAAGACAACCACACAAGGTCAGTACTGAGACAAGATACAATAAAGCCAACGACACCTAACAATTCAACCCAACACAATCGATCACACACAAGCACACCCACACCAATCAATCTCCGTCACCGACTGTCCACTGGACCAGCCCTGCCAGTGGGGGACCGCAGCCGTACCCACCAAATCCCCGCTCATCATACCGAGCGATAACCCTGTCCCATTAATGTGCAGATCCCCTCCCGTGGCGGGTTCCACGCAGGGCGAAACTAGGGCGTGAAGCCACTCCCGCAAGTGACTCCACTCAGCCGAGAACGCATCTCGAGAACCAGAGACAAACAATCACAATCACAATACAACAGCAACAACCGTCAATATGAATATGACAACACACAACAACCACAATACAACCACAACAACAGACACACTAGACCATCTAGAGAAACTGAGTAGGCGAACCTACCTTTAAGCAACTGCAACCAATCCATGCCAACATACGACATATCCAGCAATCAAGCAGAGCCTATAATCATCACACAACCATCTATTACTATCGAGCAAACCATAACTGTAAAGACAAAGGTACGGATGATGATGACGACATACCTATAAGGAGAAACCCGGCAAAAGACCGCTACCCGACTCAAGCTACGCTCTCCTGAGGCACAAGGACCTTCAAAAGGGCTTCCATGGAGGTTTTATGGTGAAGGGAAGGGAAAGAGGCGACCAAAGAATAGAAGGAATGAGGCGGAAATGATTTGCGGATTTAACAAAACGCGATTAAAAACCCTCGCTGAATACCCGATACTCGATCGAGTATCACACACACTCGATCGAGCAACCCCCCACTCGATCGAGTAACCATGCTACTCGATCGAGTAGCCTCTACTCTATCGAGTACCACTCATAACTCGTGACCCAAGATAGCATTGGCATGTACTTCTAAGAACTATTCCCGCTCCCAAGGTAAGTCAACGCTGGTCAAAGGGTCTCTAAAAGGGCGGGTATTACAACTGCATTCTCCATCGTGAACTTCTTCCATGACTTTCTGTGCCTGTGAATGATCAAGGCAACGCAAGACGACACCAAGAGGTTTTCTTTTGTACAACTCTCCTTGCATGAGGAGGTATTGAGAGGCTAGTAGGCGTATGGTGTGTTGTCCCCTCTTATCCATATCTGGTGGGTATGTACCATTAAGTATGAAGTTTAGAATGGCTTGGAACCAAGGTTCCTCTGGACTTTCTTCTTCATCTGTAAGGAGGTGTACGTAGGCTGGTTCTGACTGTCGTTCGATGCATAAAGGCATTTTAACCATATTGTCTGGCATGTTAATCAAGGATGCAAGTTTTGTAAGAGCGTCTGCAAATTGATTCTCTTCACGAGGTAGGTGTAGATAAGTGACCTGATCGAAGAATTGGGCAACTTGATCTATTCTAGCCTGATAGAGTGCTAGACTTTTACTTCGGATTTTCCAAGATCCTTTAACTTGGTTAATGATCAAGGATGAGTCTCCGTGAACTCGAAGATTCTTAATGCCTAAGCGCATTGCTGCTTGTACACCAATGAGGCAAGCTTTATATTCTGATGGGTTATTCGTCACCACGAAGTCGAGTTTGACAAAAAGTGGTGTATGCTCTCCTTTAGGAGAAATGAGCAACACTCCTATTCCAAAACCTCTTAAATTTGATGCCCCATCAAAATAAAGGTCCCAAGATTCTACACTGGTCTGAAGGATGTCTTCATATGGAAATGACCACGTGTCTATTGCTTGAGTATCGTTGATGGGATTATCTGCGAAGAACTAGGCAACGGTGCGCCCCTTTATGACTTTCAAAGGTACGTACTTGAGATCAAACTCCGAGAGCATTAAGGTCTACCTTGCCAAACGTTCGTTGAGAACGGGTTTCTCGAAGAGGCATTTAACGGGATCCATATTTTAGAATAGACCTTGACAGAGTAGCTAAGCATGTAGTGGCGTAGCTTCTTTGTTGCCCACACAAGAGCGGGGCATGTCTTTTCGAGTGGTGTGTATTTGCACTCGTATTCTTGTTGGAAAATGTGTCCTCAACAATAGTGCGATCACATGATTTAAATATCATTATTAAATCTCATACCAAGAATACGAAAGGGATGATACATTACATATATAGTCAACTGGTCCACATATATCGGTAATGATTGGTCAAGCTAGAGTTTGACATTACTGTCGTGCGACGGTGGTGATCAGTTGATCCCTTGAGGTCACACCTAAAGGACGATTCCCTTAATTGAAAAGGTTAATTAGTTGTATACCGATACAGATTAATTAATTCCTTAAAATTGAACAATTCGATTTGTGAGAGAGAATTTTGATATCTTATTGTAATGGGATTAAATAAGATTTATTTTAGTAATAAAATGCTTTGTTGCTAAAATTATTTATTGTTTGAGAAACAATAAAGATAAGAATGAATGGTTAATTATAATTACAAGAAGTTGTGAATTATAACTATATGACCCATTTTATTTATGTGATCAAGTATCACTAGTCAATTTGTTGTATGTAATTTAATTAATTCATGAAATGATATTTATGTGATAAATATGCATTAAAATTAATTAATAACATGTAGCATACTACATGAGACATATTGTGTGACAAATGACAAATTGACAAAATAAAATGGTAGTCCATTTTATATAAGTGGACCGAAATGGTGGATGTGTGGTGGATTGTGGTTGTTTTATTTTAAGAGATAAAATAAGATGTGATCATGACTACTCTTGACTAGCCTTACAACCTACACCACTTTCTTACACACCTATATTTTTGATAAGAGAAAAAGAAAAGCAATGATGCTCTTTGGGCATGTGTTGGGCGGCCACACTACTCTTAATTGAGTAGTGTTGGTTCTTTTCTAATTATTCTTACACTACCCATTCTATCAACATGCAAAATGTTCATGAATATTCTCTCTTCTCTCTCTTTAATCTTCATCAAAAAGATGAGATTTTAATCCAAATTGTTCATGTAAGATTACTAAAATTATCAAAGTAATATATGAGTATTAGTAATCAAATTTAAGGTAAACCACAATATAAACATCTAGTACATGTTAGTTTGTGGGATTAAGGGATTGTCTTGGGTGCTACTAATTGGAGAATCTCTACTTTGGGATTTTTGTATGTTCATCCATTATTGGAAAGCTCAAGAACTAACAAGAAAGAGATCTTGTTGGTGCCCATATGATGACCGAAATTTATTTGGTGAGAATATGATTTCTTCATTTATTTATTTTAGTTTGCATGCATAAGATCAATGATTTATTTTATGACTAAATAAATTAGAACATATAATAATATGTTAGTATATATAGATCTATTTTTCCTTCAATCGGTATCAAGTGCCATGGTTATTTGCATGCAAATCGGTTAAAAGTTTTTCCGAGTTATAAAGATTAACATAAAAAACTTGTAAAATTTGTGTTATTATGAGATATCACGAAATTAATTTATGCATGTTAAATTTCTGGTCCTAAAATTTTTTAGGATATTTTGGTTAATTTATGGATTTTATTGTTCATTTTATAGAATATTGGCATTAAAATGTGATTTTTATGATAAAAATGCCATTTTTGGACGAAAATTAGCTAAACTTCGAATTTTCCAGTGGTTTTTGGTTATGTTTTCACATATATTATTTTTAGATGATCTGGAAATTTTCATAATTTTATGAGTTTTTATGCTCGAAAAATGGATTTTTCTTTATTAAATTCGGATTTAAGTGATAAATAGGTTAATATGAGATAAATTTCGAATCTGGTCATAGAAATTTAGTATGTTGTCACATGCAATTTTACAAGATGTGTGTAAAATAATAGGCTATAATGAAGTCTTTTTGCATGATTTATGGATTTTTGAAGAAAAATGGCATGAATAGTGACTTTATTAGTGAAATATTGATAAAACATACTCTATGACTAAAGAAAAACATAAAATGTTGCATTTTATTATCATTTTCAGATCTAAAATTGAAAAGTTGACGAATATAATTTTTCTCATATTTTTATGATTATTTTGTTAAAAACCGATAAACCGCAACATTGTTTTTCGGAAAAATTTCGAAATTTTTAACCTAAGTTTTTGAACATTATGAGTGTCATGGTATTTTTACAGAATGTTCATAAGTTTAAATTTCAAATTTTGAATTTATTTGAAATTTTGTGATTTATTTGAAGTTTATAGCTTATTTTTGAAATTATTAGTCCATTAATGAACAAATTTTAGAAATATGAGTTAATTATGGTCAAATAATTAGTGAAGACCAAATTTTGAGTCCTAAGAGGTTAGGGTAATTAACTTATGCATAAATATGAATTTATGTAATTTATGTGATTGTAAAATGTTGAAGTCACGCAAATCCGTAAAAACCAAGTAATATAAGATATTGGCTAATTAAGGCGATTTAGCATAAAAATTGGGCATGTTCATACATATTATAATGCTGCATTTTATTTATGATTGTCATAATTTTATTTTATGTAATTTTTTGAATTATGTAATTTTTACTTAGTATGGCCTTAGTTTTTAATTGATATTACCCGAAATGTATGGGAATATCGATTCGGTTGTAATTTTTATTGTGATCTCGTATCACCGTTTTGTAATTTAATAGATTTATTTTATTTTAGTTACAAATGTATAATAGGAAATTATGTAATTTGCTATGTAATTTTATTTATCTCGGAGTTCCCAAAGACGGATTTCTTCAAGATGGTGATACATAAAGACGGTGTTACCTCGAGATGCGTGCCACAACCGAAGTTCAAGGGACCAATGGATTTGGTTTCCGAATATGTAATAGTTAATTAGATTTTCTATTTTTAGGAAGGCCATACTAGGATTTAAATTTATGCTTTGCATTTTATTTATATGTCGCATGCATCGCTAAATCGCCATAACTAAAACATGCATTGTCATTTTATCGAGTTTATCGACCGTGTCAATTACAATTATCGTAGTTCACCGCTTTAGTTCACTTAAAACGTGATAGATAATAAATTGACATGACCTCTCGCTAAAATAAACAATTGAGACTTAGCCTTACCAAAGAGTAGAAACCATGAAAACCTATTTCGTGAGGGAGTGCGCTCGGCCACACCGGGGTACAAACCTTGTTACGTAGGGGAAGTGGGTGATAAATGTCTATCCACCGAATTCATGTTGATAAGGGATGTATCGGCCACACCGTGCCCAAGTTGATGTGGATTTGGATCATGGACACATTTATTCGAAATTTGGGTTGAACTCAACAAAAGTTTTTTGATAAGGGATGTATCGGCCCCACCGTGCCCTTGTCGGATGTGTTTTGGGCTAAAGATAAATGTTAATGTAATATTATCGACCAAGAGTTCTAAAAATAGAATCGATTAAACGTTAATCCACCAAGTTATATTGATAAAGGATGAATCGGCCCCACCGTGCCTAAGTTAATATGAATTTGGGTCTTGGAATCATTTATCATAGTTGGGTAGAGGTCACTATGTAAATGCTTTACTTGTTATTTACAAGTATTATCATAACGATAAATGTTAAGTTTTCCTCTATTCCGTTGTCATATTGTTCTATTTCTTTACCACAATTCATATACGATATCATTTCGATTTTTTTTCAAAATCTCCATTAAAACATCGTAACTAAAGACAAAATATGAATTTGCTTCTAAAACCTCAAATGAACCATTGCTAAGGATCTCTTGTAAGGAGTATAGATTAATGTTATTCATTATCAAACAGGTTTTTGATTCTAGACTAACACATCTACTTACAATGGATTGTTTTTCATATACTTAAATGAATTAAGTACCTTGAAGCGATAAATTGTTTTGGTGATTAGATTTTGAGAATTCGTAATTGACCAAAATAACGCAACCACTTCAATGAAAGTTTTAAGACTAAAACGAACAAATGAAGAGTAATCTTCATGAATTCAATTTTGCTTCTCAAAGCAAAGACTCATTGAAATGAGTGGGAGCATTCTCTTAAACCGTTAAGATGAGGACGAGGTTCAAGAAGTAAAGATAATAATGGAATTGATACAAGGTAATGTTAAAGGTAACGTTGTTGAGAATGACGATACTAAACCTATCAATTCCGACCGATAAAGTTTCCATTGTCTTAAATGTTGGACACTAGAAAGGAAACTACCCAAAATTATTGAAGAATCAACAAATTAGTTGTGGGACATCTAATAGGATCTTCTTCTTTAAATGTTTATATGATTGGCATAAATTTTGCTAGTACCACTTCGTCAATATTAGAAACCGGTGGTGGTTTACATCGTTGTACTTGATACATAGAATGATTAGAATATGACGACTAGCATCAATGATGTCGAGAGATAGAGTCATTGTGTACTAAATCTAGTTTTCGGGTTTGGAGTTGTACTTAATTGTGACTATTAAGTACATAAACTCTAAATAAGAATACATACTTGTTAAGATACAAAAGAGGTTTCACTTTTGTGACCCTTTACACCACGATTTGATATATGGCTAGCCCATTATCAAGGTGATAATATTCTAAACCAAACTAGAACGATATATCATGAAGATGATGCAAGACTCAAATTGGTAACCCAAGATTAAACCTTAAATTTTGGAATGATGAACGCAAAGAGTTATCGAGTACTCTTGAAACCATTAGATTGTTAATGGTATATGCGTATCTTGTATTCAAAGCAAGATGTCTCGTGCCTTTTGGTTGAAAAGGAGATCGAGGTTGTAAATCATTGATCCAAAATAGGTTGATCATTTTCTTTTACCAACGATTTAAGTTGACGCTAATGTGTTCACTTAATAAGGTAAATAGAAAAATCCTTGAAGAAGTTTGAAGAGTTCAAGGAATCACGATTTAGTCGTGATGGGATTATCAAAGTGAAGACTTTGATATAAGCCAAAGGAAATGTGATATAGTATCACAAGTTAATCTTTCTTAGCACGCATTATGGAATAATGTGTGGTTAGATAAGAAATCAAACGCTATTCGATATGGTTTGAACTTCAATCAAGTTACTTTGAGTTACTTGATCCTTTTGGGGATATTATCATTTTGTCTAAATTATTTTTCCACTAAATCGAATCATATGAGATATGAAATGGTAAGGGTACCATGTTTGTAAGTTTTCACAAGAAACAAATGCTCATTTTTCCCTTTCAATTATCAC
The DNA here is from genome assembly GCF_048544455.1 of Silene latifolia. Classification (NCBI taxonomy): domain Eukaryota; kingdom Viridiplantae; phylum Streptophyta; class Magnoliopsida; order Caryophyllales; family Caryophyllaceae; genus Silene; species Silene latifolia. Next base: position 56,465,793 of record NC_133531.1, on the reverse strand, counting down.
GAGTACGACGGGTTTGCGGCTCATGAAGCCGTCTTTCTAAAATACAAGTTTATTTCTAGAAGACAGAGTGGGAGAAATTATTCAAAGAGCCACAAAGATGTTATGTCGCAAGAAACTGGTCTTTCTTGGCTACATGAGATGTTTTGTGTAAGACGTTGTTTCTTTAGGACCTAGGAGGTTAAAGTTCGTCACTTGTTGAAAATGATGAATTCATGCTACTTTTAAGAAAGCAAAGAGCTTATAACTTACAAGAGAAATCGTTTGATTCAAATTGATTACTTCTAGAAAGTAATGAATATATGACTTACATGAGAGTGTTTAAGTCACAACTCACTACAAGGCTTAGAAGCCATGAAAATCCATGAAAATCCAATATAAAAGACTTGATTAGTTGCAAAGGGTTTTGCACTAATAAAGAGAGATTTCAAGGTTTGATTGGTTGCAAAGGGTTTTGCACCAGTTGAAATGCTTAAGTCTATTTGGATCTTCTTAGGGATTGTGTTTCATTATTATGAAATACATAGCGAGTGAATCTAAAACCCACTTCTTCAATAGAAGGAATGTATTCAATGAAGGAAAAGTAGATCTATATACTCAACATATTCATATATGTTTTAATTTAATTGTCATAAAATTAAATGGTGGATCTTATGCATGCAAACTAATAAACAATATAAAGAAGAAACCATCATCTTACATTGTGATTTTCGGATTTATGGGCACAAGTGAGTTCACCTACTCACTTGTTCTTGAGCTTTCCTTTTGGATGAACATTCAAAAATCCCAAAGTAGAGATTCTCCTCTTGATTGAACCCAAGACTATCCCATATCCCCACTAAATAATATTAACTAGATATTAGTTTAGTAGTTTACCTTAAAATTGATTACTAACACTCATATATTACACTAATAATTTTAGTAATCTTTTATGAACAATTTGAATCAAAAATCTCATGTTTTGATGAAGATTAAAGAGAGAGAGAGAGAGGAGAGAATAATTCATGAACTTTTGCATGTAATATCTTAGAATGAATAATAAAAGAATTAATCCTCTTAATTGTAGAGGGCTCACGGTTGGAGTGGAGAAAATGAGGCATCTACTTTTCACTTTTTGTCTTCACAAGAAATAGATGTGTAAGAGTAGGTGTGAGGCTAGTGTAGTGTAGGCTTATTATTTAATTCTATCACATAAAATAATATAAGCACAACCCACTACATACTCTTCCTAATTCGGTCCACCCTCCATAATATGGACTACCATTTTATTTTGTCAATTTGTCATTTGTCACACAATATGTCTTATGTAATATACTACATGTTATTAATTAATTTAATGCATATTTATCCCATAAATATCATTTTATAAATTAATTAAATTACATACAAGAAATTGACTAGTGATACTTGATCACATAAATAAAATGGGTCATAAAATTATAATTCACAACATTTTGTAATTATAATCAACCATTCATTCTTATCTTTATTATTTCTCAAATAATAAACAATTTTAGTAATAAAGCATTTTATTACTAAAAATAAATCTTATTTAATCCCATTAAAATAAGATATCAATATTCTCTCTCACAAATTGAATTGTTCAATTTTAAGGAATTGATTAACTTGTATCGTCATACAATCAATCAACTTTACGGATAAGGGCATCATCCTTTAGGTGTGACCTTAAGGGATCAACTGACCACCACCGTCCCACGACAGTAACGTCAAACTCTAGCAAGCCAATCGTTACCGATTTATGTTGATCAGTTGACTATATAATGAATCATCCCTTACGTATTCTTTATATGAGATTTAATAATGATATTTAAATCACGTGATCGCACTATTGTTGAGGACACATTTCCCAACAATCTCCCACTTGTCCTCGACAAGTGTGCGTCACCAATTCTCTTGTCCTATTACTATCTCCCACTCAATGCAAGGTGTCTTTCGGGTCGTACTTGCTAGTGATCATATCGAGAGTGGTTTCCTCGATCTGGAGAATAACTGATTGACCGGATTTATCAATCATAGATACCTTCCGAGCGTGGCCACGCATTTCCAGTTCATTACTCCTCGAGTGGCCCTGAGATATTGTTTTAACCCTGACAAGGGGGTGGACAATTCCTATCGCACTTATTCTCTTCGACTAGCCACAGCCATCATAACCCAAAATATGCCCATTTGACCCCATTTACGAAGGTCGTAGTAACACAAATCAAAGTTAATCTGAAACTGTGCCATCTTAGGCGAACAGTCTTTAGTCAAAAGAATCGACTCATTAGAATACTATAGTAGCTCTCGCCACGACCAGGCTATATAAATTTGCCAGAACTCTATAAGCGGTCACTGCCCGACAAAGTCTTCCTAACAGTCTGCCTATGTGATCGACTAGTCATCTCACATGACTCTATGGCACTTGAACTTGCCATCAATCGCATCACACTCTAGTCACTTCGAGACGTCACCTCATACAAGTGACTATGGGCGAATACAATGCTAATCCGTGTTCACTTTAACGGGGTTCAATGTTGTCTCTACAACCCGTTTGGATGTAACAAAGTATAATAAAAGAGTTTTAAAGTAAAACTCGAACGACAAATGCGATTATCACATATGAATAGTCAATGCCTGATTACTATTTCATGTTCTATAATCTAATTTGATCTTGTATGTAGTTGTTCATTTCAATTCAATTGAAATGACATGACTTATCATGTTTAGCCTTTGAGAAGGTTTTGGTTAGTAGGTTTTATCAATTTCTTGTACCATACTCAACCTTTCTACATACTCGTTTTCCTTTGTAATGTATACATTTGCATCACAAAACTTTCTGAGTACGTGTCGAGATCCAATTAAGACATAGGTCCTCTAGCCTAAGAATAGCTCCCACTGTTTTCACAGTGTGTGGGACTCATCCTCTTGCACATCTCATGATTGCAAGTGTACTCAATTTCCGTTATAATAACTCTTATTGTTCTTTATTGCCTAGAACGATTCTAGAAAATCTACTTCTTAATTAACATTGCCACAATGGTGTCTTAACCATCCTAATGTGTTTTGATTATGGTTTTGTCGGAAACCATGTGCAATCTCAATTGTCAATTGTCACTTGTGTAACACCCTTACACAAAATTGCATCATAAACACTTTGCATCATAGCCTTAATGCTTCTGCAAGCACTTAAGGGTAATCTTTATGGCTTACTTGGTAAAGATTACTTAAATTCGATTTTGAAAACAATTCATCATACTCAAAGCATATGAAGTGTTATACATCATTTCTTTTTAATTGATCCGGCAGCGGAAGCAAATGGAATCAATCAAATATGTTCAATTTAATTGAACTAGTCATGAATCTTATCAACATAAGACTTCTTACTGACGCTTATATCATGTGCGTTTATCTTCATAAATCCGGATATTCAAGATGTATTATAATACTCCAAAAGTCTTAAATCATTCTCAATGATCAATATGTCATCCACATATCGGACTAATTAAAAATTCCGTAACTCCCACTAAACTCCATGTATAAACACAACTTCTCGACTTATCGAGAAATGTTTTATCACATGATCGAAATGTTGATTCCAACTCATTGATGTCCTACTTAAGATCCTCTCTTAAGTTTCACATTATCTTAGGATTGCAAGAATCTATAAAACTTATGACATGTATTGAATACATTCCTTCTAAATGAAGAAGTGGGTTTTAGATTTACTCGATATGTATTTCATAATAATGAAACACAATCCTTAAGAAGATCCAGATAGACTTAAGCATTTCAATTAGTGCAAAACCCTTTGCAACCAATCTTGCTTTGAAATATCTCTTTATTAGTGCAAAACCCTTTGTCACTAATCAAGCCTTTTATTTAGGATTCTCATGGCTCTAAGCCTTGTATTGAGTTGTGACTTAAATATTCTTATGTAAGTCATATGTTCATTACTTTCTAGAAGTAATTAACTTGAATCAAACAATTTCTTTTGTAAGTTATAAGCTCTTTACTTTCTTAAAAGTAGCATGAATTCATCATTTTTAACAAGTGACGAATTTAACCTCCTAGGTTTTGAAGAAACAATGTATAATGTCTTACACAAAACGTCTCATGTAGCCAAGAAAGACCAGTTTCTTGCGACATAACATTCTCTGTGGCATTCTTTGTGGCTCTTGAATAATTTCTCCCACTCTATCTTCTAAAAATAAACTTGTATTTTAGAAAGACAGCTTCACGAGCCGCAAACCCGTCGTACTCGTGATAATTGAAGAGGGAAAAATGAGCATTTGTTTCTTGTGAAAACTTACAAACATGGTACCCTTACCATTTCATATCTCATATGATTCGATTTAGTGGAAAAATAATTTAGACAAAATGATAAAATCCCCAAAAGGATCAAGTAACTCAAAGTAACTTGATCGAAGTCCAAACCTTATCGAATAGCGTTTGAATTCTTATCCAATCACACATTATATCATAATGCGTGCTAAGAGAGATTAACTTGTGATATTAAATCACATTTCCTTTGCTTATATCAAAGTCTTCACTTTGATAATCCCATCACGACTAAATCGTGATTCCTTGAACTCTTGAACCTCTTCAAAGATTTCTCTATTTACCTTATTAAGTGAACACACTAGTGTCAACTTAAATCGTTGGTAAAAGATGATGATCAACCTATTTTGGATCGATGATTTATAACCTCGATCTCCTTTTCAACCAAAAAGTACGAGATACCTTGCTTTAAATACAAGATACGCATATACCATTAACAATCTAATGGTTTCAAGAGTACTCGATAACTCTTTGCGTTCATCATTCCAAAATTTAAGGTTTAATCTTGGGTTACCAATTTGAGTCTTGCATCATCTTCATGATATATCATTCTAGTTTGGTTTAGAATATAATCACCTTGATAATGGGCTAGCCATACATCAAATCGTGGTGTATAGGGTCACAAAAGTGAAACCTTTTTTGTATCTTAACAAGTTTATATTCTTATTTAGAGTTTATGCACTTAATAGTCATAATTAAGTAAAACTTTAAATCCAAAACTAGATTGAGTACACAATTACTCTATCTCTCGACATTATTGTTGCTAGTCGTCATATTCTAATCATCTTATGTATCAAGTACAACGATGTAAACCAGCACCGGTTTCTAATATTGACGAAGTAGTACTAGCAAAATTTATGTTTAATCAAATAAACATTTAAAGAAGAAGGTCTCATTAGATGTCCCACAACTAACTTGTTGATAATTCAACAATTTGGGGTACTTTCCTTTCTCGTGTCCAACATTTAAGACAATGGAAACTTTATCAGTCGGGATTGATAGGTTTAGTATTGCTATTCTCAACAACTTTACTTTTAACATTACCTTGTATCAATTCCATTATTATCTTTACTTCTTGAACCTCGTCCTCATCTTAACGGTTTAAGAGAATGCTCCCACTCATTTCAATGAGTCTTTGCTTTGAGAAGCAAAATTGAATTCATGAAGATTACTCTTCATTTGTTCGTTTTAGTCTTAAAACTTTCATTGAAGTGGTTGCGTTATTTTGGTCAATTACGAATTCTGACAAAACTAATTGCCAAAACAATTTATCGCTTCAAGGTACTTAATTCAATTAAGTATATGAAACATAATCCATTGTAAGCAGAAGTGTTAGTCATGAATCAAAAACCTGTTTGATAATGAATAACTTTAATCTATACTCTTTACAAGAGATCCTTATCAATGGTTCATTTGAGGTTTTAGAAGCAAATTCATATTTGTCTTTAGTTACGATGTTTTAAGGAGATTTGAATCAAAAATCGAAATGATATCGTATATGAATTGTGGTAAAGAAATAGAACAATAATAACGGAATAGTGGAAAACTTAACATTTATCGTTATAATAATACTTGTAAATAACAAGTAAAGCATTTACATAGTGACCTCTACCCAACTATGATAAATGATTCCAAGACCCAAATTCATATTGACTTAGGCACGGTGGGGCCGATACATCCTTTATCAATATAACTCGGTGGATTAACGTTTAATCGATTCTACTTTTAGAACTCTTGGTCGATAATATTACATTAACATTTATCTTTAGCTCAAAACACATCCGACAAGGGCACGGTGGGGCCGATACATCCCTTATCAAACACTTTTGTTGAGTTCAATCCAAATTTCGAATAAATGTGTCCATGATCCAAACCCACATTAACTTGGGCACGGTGTGGCCGATACATCCCTTATCAACATGAATTCGGTGGATAGACATTTATCACCCACTTCCCCTACGTAACAAGGTTTGTACCCCGGTGGGGCCGAGCGCACTCCCTCGCGAAATAGGTTTTCATGGTTTCTACTATTTGGTAAGGCTATGTCTCAATTGATTGTTTTAGCGAGAGGTCATGTCAATTTATTATCTATCACGTTTTAAGTGAACTAAAGCGGTGAACTACGATAATTCTAATTGACACGGTCGATAAACTCGATAAAATGACAATGCATGTTTTAGTTATGGCGATTTAGCGATGCATGCGACATATAAATAAAATGCAAAGCATAAATTTAAATAAATCCTAGTATGGCCTTTCCTAAAATAGAAAAACTATTTAACTATTACATATTCGGAAACCAACTCCATTGGTCCCTTGAACTTCGGTTGTGGCACGCATCTCGAGGTAACACCGTCTTTAATGTATCGTCATTCTTGAAGAAATCCGTCTTTGGGAACTCCGGAATGAATAAAATTACATAATAAATTACATAATTTCCTATTCTACATTTGTAACTAAAATAAAATAAATCTATTAAATTACAAAACGGTGATACGAGATCACAATAAAATTACAACCGAATCGATATTCCCATACATTTCGGGAAATACCAATTAAAATCTAAGGCCATACTAACTAAAATTACATAATTCAAAATTACATAAATTAAAAATATGACTATCATAAAGAAAATGCAGCATTATAATATGTATGAACATGCCCAGTTTTATGCTAAATCGCCTTTAATTAGCCAATATCGTATATTACTTGGTTTTTACGGATTTGCGTGATTTCAACATTTTACAATCACAAAAATACATAAATTCATATTTATGCATAAGTTAATTACCCTAACCTCTTAGGACTCAAAATTTAGTCTTCACTAATTATTTGACCATAATTAACTCATATTAATAAAATTGTTCATTAATGGACTAAAATTACCAAAAATAAGCTATAAACTTCAAATAAATCCCAAAATTTCAAATAAATTCAAAATTTGAAATTTAAACTCATGAACATTCTGGAAAAATACCATGACACTCATAATGTTCAAAATATTAGGTTAAAAATTTCGAAATTTTTCCGGAAAAACAATGTTGCGGTTTATCGGTTTTAACTAAAATAATCATAAAAACATGGAAAAATTATATTCATTAACTTTTCAATTTAAGATGTGAAAAAGATAATAAAAAGCAACATTAGACGTTTTTCCTAAGTCATAGATTATGTTTTATTAATTTTTCACTAATAATGTCACTATTTATGCTATTTTTCTTCAAAAATCCATAAATCATGCAAAAAGACTTCTTTATAGCCAATTATTTTACACACATCTTGTAAAATTTCATGTGACAACATACTAAATTTCTATGACCAGATTCGAAATTTAACTCATATTAACCTATTTTTCACCTAAATCCGAATTTAATAATGAAAAATCCATTTTTCGAGCATAACAAGTCCAAAAATTATGAAAATTTACAGGTTATCTCAAAATAATATATGTGACAACATATCCAAAAATCACTGGAAAATTCGAAGTATAACTAATTTTGGACCGAAAATGACATTTTTACTCATAAAATCATATTTAAATGCCATTATTGTATAATATGAACAATAAAAATCCGTAAAATTAACCAAAATATCCTAAAACATTTTAGGACCAGAAATATTAACATGCATGGATTAATTTCGTGATATATCATAATAACACAAAATATACAAGTTTTATATGTTATTCTTTATAACTCGGAAAAACTTTTAACCGATTTACATGCAAACAACCATGGCTCTTGATACCGATTGAAGGAAAAGTAGATCTATATACTCAACATATTCATATATGTTTTAATTTAATTGTCATAAAATTAAATGGTGGATCTTATGCATGCAAACTAATAAACAATATAAAGAAGAAACCATCATCTTACATTGTGATTTTCGGATTTATGGGCACAAGTGAGTTCACCTACTCACTTGTTCTTGAGCTTTCCTTTTGGATGAACATTCAAAAATCCCAAAGTAGAGATTCTCCTCTTGATTGAACCCAAGACTATCCCATATCCCCACTAAATAATATTAACTAGATATTAGTTTAGTAGTTTACCTTAAAATTGATTACTAACACTCATATATTACACTAATAATTTTAGTAATCTTTTATGAACAATTTGAATCAAAAATCTCATGTTTTGATGAAGATTAAAGAGAGAGAGAGGAGAGAATAATTCATGAACTTTTGCATGTAATATCTTAGAATGAATAATAAAAGAATTAATCCTCTTAATTGTAGAGGGCTCACGGTTGGAGTGGAGAAAATGGGGCATCTACTTTTCACTTTTTGTCTTCACAAGAAATAGATGTGTAAGAGTAGGTGTAAGGCTAGTGTAGTGTAGGCTTATTATTTAATTCTATCACATAAAATAATATAAGCACAACCCACTACATACTCTTCCTAATTCGGTCCACCCTCCATAATATGGACTACCATTTTATTTTGTCAATTTGTCATTTGTCACACAATATGTCTTATGTAATATACTACATGTTATTAATTAATTTAATGCATATTTATCCCATAAATATCATTTTATAAATTAATTAAATTACATACAAGAAATTGACTAGTGATACTTGATCACATAAATAAAATGGGTCATAAAATTATAATTCACAACATTTTGTAATTATAATCAACCATTCATTCTTATCTTTATTATTTCTCAAATAATAAACAATTTTAGTAATAAAGCATTTTATTACTAAAAATAAATCTTATTTAATCCCATTAAAATAAGATATCAATATTCTCTCTCACAAATTGAATTGTTCAATTTTAAGGAATTGATTAACTTGTATCGTCATACAATCAATCAACTTTACGGATAAGGGCATCATCCTTTAGGTGTGACCTTAAGGGATCAACTGACCACCACCGTCCCACGACAGTAACGTCAAACTCTAGCAAGCCAATCGTTACCGATTTATGTTGATCAGTTGACTATATAATGAATCATCCCTTACGTATTCTTTATATGAGATTTAATAATGATATTTAAATCATGTGATCGCACTATTGTTGAGGACACATTTCCCAACATTCAATACATGTCTTGAGTTTAGTAGATTCTTGCAATCCTAAGATAATGTGAAACTTAAGAGAGAATCTTAAGTAGGACATCAATGAGTTGGAATCATTGTTTTTGATCATGTGATAAAACGTTTCTCGATAAGTCGAGAAGTTGTATTTATACATGGAGTTTAGTGGGAGTTACGGAAATTTTAATTAGTCCGATATGTGGATGACATATTGATCATTAAGAATGATTTAAGACTTTTGGAGTAATATAATACATCTTTAATATCTAGATTTATGTAGATAAATCCACGTGATATTAGCGTCATATAAGAAGTCTTGTGTTGATAAGATTCATGACTAAGTTCAATTAAATTGAACATATTTGATTGATTCCATTTGCTTCCGCTGCCGGATCAATTAAATGAGTAATGATGTATAACACTTCATATACTTCGAGTATGATGAATTGTTTTTCAAAATCGAATTTAAGTAATCTTTACCAAGGAAGCCATAAAGATTACCCTTAAGTGCTTACAGAAGCATTAAGGAAGTAAAACAAAGTGTTTTTGATGCAATTTTGTGTAAGGGTGTTACACAAGTGGCAATTGACAATTGAAATTGCGCATGGTTTCCGACAAAACCATAATCAAAACACATTAGGATGGTTAAGATACCATTGTGGCTATGTTAATTAAGAAGTAGATTTTCTAGAATCGTTCTAGACAATAAAGAACAATGAGAAATATTTACAACGGAAATTGAGTACACTTGCAATCATGAGATGTGTAGGAGGAAGAGTCCCGCACACTGTGAAAACAGTGGGAGCTATTCTTAGGCTAGAGGGCCTATGTCTTGATTGGATCTCGACACGTACTCAGAAAGTTTTGTGATGCAAAGGTATACATTACAAAGGAAAACGAGTATGTAGTAAGGTTGAATTAGGTACAAGAAATTGATAAAACCTACTAACCAAAGCCTTCTCATAGGCTTAACATGATGAGTCATGTCATTTCAATTAAATTGAAATGAACAACTACATACAAGATCAAATTAGATTATAGAACATGAAATAGTAATCAGGCATTGACTATTGATATGTGATAATCACATTTGTCGTTCGAGTTTTACTTTAAAACTCTTTTATTATACTTTGTTACATCCAAACGGGTTGTAGAGATAATTGAACCCCGTTAAAGTGAACACGGATTAGCATGGTATTCGCCCATAGTCACTTGTATGAGGTGACGTCTCGAAGTGACTAGAGTGTGATGCGATTGATGGCAAGTTCAAGTGTCATAGAGTCATGTGAGATGACTAGTCAATCACATAGGCAGACTGTTAGGAACACTTTGTCGGGCAGTGACCGCTTATAGAGTTCTGGCAAATTTATATAGCCTGGTCGTGGCGAGAGCTACTATAGTATTCTAATGAGTCGATTCTTTTGACTAAAGATTGTTCACCTAAGATGGCACAGTTTCAGATTAACTATGATTTGTGTTACTACGACCTTCGTAAATGGGGTCAAATGGGCATATTTTGGGTAATGATGGCTGTGGCTAGTCGAAGGGAATAAGTGCGATAGGAATTGTCCACCCCCTTGTCAGGGTTAAAACAATATCTCAGGGCCACTCGAGGAGTAATGAACTGGAAATGCGTGGCCACGCTCGGAATGTATCCATGGTGGATAAATTCCGGTCAATCAGTTATTCTCCAGATCGAGGAAACCACTCTCGATATGATCACTTGCAAGTACGACCCGAAAGACACCTTGCATTGAGTGGGAGATAGTAATAGGACAAGAGAATTGGTAACGCACACTTGTCGAGGACAAGTGGGAGATTGTTGGAAAATGTGTCCTCAACAATAGTGCGATCACATGATTTAAATATCATTATTAAATCTCATACCAAGAATACGAAAGGGATGATACATTACATATATAGTCAACTGGTCCACACATATCGGTAATGATTGGCTGGCTAGAGTTTGACATTACTGTCGTGCGACGGTGGTGATCAGTTGATCCCTTGAGGTCACACCTAAAGGACGATTCCCTTAATTGAAAAGGTTAATTAGTTGTATACCGATACAGATTAATTAATTCCTTAAAATTGAACAATTCGATTTGTGAGAGAGAATTTTGATATCTTATTGTAATGGGATTAAATAAGATTTATTTTAGTAATAAAATGCTTTGTTGCTAAAATTATTTATTGTTTTAGAAACAATAAAGATAAGAATGAATGGTTAATTATAATTACAAGAAGTTGTGAATTATAACTATATGACCCATTTTATTTATGTGATCAAGTATCACTAGTCAATTTGTTGTATGTAATTTAATTAATTCATGAAATGATATTTATGTGATAAATATGCATTAAAATTAATTAATAACATGTAGCATACTACATGAGACATATTGTGTGACAAATGACAAATTGACAAAATAAAATGGTAGTCCATTTTATATAAGTGGACCGAAATGGTGGATGTGTGGTGGATTGTGGTTGTTTTATTTTAAGAGATAAAATAAGATGTGATCATGACTACTCTTGACTAGCCTTACAACCTACACCACTTTCTTACACACCTATATTTTTTATAAGAGAAAAAGAAAAGCAATGATGCTCTTTGGGCATGTGTTGGGCGGCCACACTACTCTTAATTGAGTAGTGTTGGTTCTTTTCTAATTATTCTTACACTACCCATTCTATCAACATGCAAAATGTTCATGAATATTCTCTCTTCTCTCTCTTTAATCTTCATCAAAAAGATGAGATTTTAATCCAAATTGTTCATGTAAGATTACTAAAATTATCAAAGTAATATATGAGTATTAGTAATCAAATTTAAGGTAAACCACAATATAAACATCTAGTACATGTTAGTTTGTGGGATTAAGGGATTGTCTTGGGTGCTACTAATTGGAGAATCTCTACTTTGGGATTTTTGTATGTTCATCCATTATTGGAAAGCTCAAGAACTAACAAGAAGGAGATCTTGTTGGTGCCCATATGATGACCGAAATTTATTTGGTGAGAATATGATTTCTTCATTTATTTATTTTAGTTTGCATGCATAAGATCAATGATTTATTTTATGACTAAATAAATTAGAACATATAAGAATATGTTAGTATATATAGATCTATTTTTCCTTCAATTCTAAGAACTTCTTACTAAGGTAGTATATAGCTCTTTCTTCTTTTCCAACAGTCTATGCGAGTATAGCCCCCATGGCTGTTTCGGTGACTGTGAGATATAAACCAAGAGGTTGATCTCGTTGGGGAGGCATTAGCACTGGTGGCTTGGCCAGTATCTCCTTAATCATGTCAAATGCCTTTTGACAGTCGTGGTCTCATAGGGTAGGATCCGTTTTCTTGAGCTTTTTGAAAATAGGTTCGTAGATCATAGTGAGCTTCGATATGAATCGGCTTATATACTACACTTTGCCTAGAAATCCTCTAACCTCCTTCTCTGTTTGGGGTTGTGGCATTTCGATTAAAGCTTTGATCTTGGATGGATCAATTTCTATTCCCCTCTGGCTAACGAGATATCCCGGAGGCTTGCCTGACGTTACTCCGAATGCACATTTCTCAGGATTGAGCCTCATGTTGTACTTGCGCAATCTTAGGAATAATTTGCGAAGGTTATCGATATGCCCCTTCCTGTCTTTGGATTTGACAATCATATCATCCACGTACACTTCTACTTCGTTATGCATCATGTCATGTAGCAACGTGGTCGCGGTGCGTTGGTATGTAGCTCCCGCATTGATTAGCTCGAATGGCGTAATAGTATAACAATACGTGCCCCACTAAGTGATGAAGGCTGTCTTATGCATATATTCTATGGCCATTTTGATCTGATTATACCCTGCATACCCGTCCATGAAGGATAACAACGCGTGATCTGCTGTATTATCTACCAATATGTCGATGTGTGGTAGAGGGAAGTCGTCCTTGGGACTCGCCTTGTTCAAGTCTCTGAAATCAACACCAACCCAGATTCGGCCATCCTTTTTGGGTACGGGGACTATGTTAGCCACCCAGTCTGAATACTCGGAAACTTTGATGAACCCGGCTTTAAATTGCTTATCGACTTCTTCTTTGATCTTAAGAACCCACTCGGTCCTCATCCGACGAAGCTTCTGTTTTACAGTTTTGAAATCTTGTTTGATTGGAATTCGATGTTCTGCAATATCCCTGTCGATCCCTAGCATATCCTTGTAAGACCAAGCGAAAAAGTCCTTGAACTCGTGTAGGATGTCGATGAAATTGGCCCTTTCAGTTGAGTTTAGGGTCGTCCCTATCCTAAGTTCTTGGGGTTCTATTTCGGTTCCTACGTTGATGGGTTCGGTGTTCTCTATAACTGGTGCCCCTTCCCCCTCTTGTAGTATCTCTTTAACTATATAGGGAGGTAATTCGACTGAGTTTGGGTTAGGATCATCCTCATTATCATCGTAAATAGAATTGCATTCAGAAAAACACAAGGAGTAAGCAGAATCTGATTTATTCATATTAAATATTGAAAAGAGCTGAAACAAAGAAGCCATCTGTTCAGTGGTCAGTGGCGGTAAAGGGACAGCTGCTGGGACATTTCTCAAGCTGATGTTACTATGAGATGTTATGCTAGGAGAAATAATGGGATGGGGAGTGACGACAGAAGAAGACTCTCTAGCGACTACTCTAGACTCAGACTCTGATTCCGACTCCGACTCCGACTCTGACTCGAATTCATTGTCTTCGGGTTCTCCTTTGAACATCTCTCCTTCTCCAGTAGTGACCTTGAAGAGCTTTCCTTGGTTGTTAGTCCACTTGATCGACTTTCTCCATCCTATATACTGATTTGAACTGGTGTCGGTAATTAGCGTTGTTGGGTTGAAATGCTGGTCATCTTGAAGTATCATGGAAATGATCTCATCCTGCGCTGCTCTGACGAATCGGTCTTCTCCAAACAGAAGGCTAACAGCTTGTTCGTCTAAACAAGGTGTTTGACGAGTTTTGACAGTAGGAACCGCTTCTGAAGGGATGAAGTAGCAATCGTGGAAGACCTCGATTCCAGCTAGTCGTGTTCCCTTATAATGCCAAGGTTCGGGAAACCCCTGAAAGTATTCCTGACTCCCCTCCCTGAAGAAGTGTCCATTTAGGGTAGGGAGATAGGATCGCATCTGGATTCCTTTGTCTTTACGGTTTTGGAACTGAGTAAGCATTTCTAAGGCTTCTGCTTTCGTGGGCTTGTACCCCAAACCTAATGGTATCCTTTGAGGGTTTCCTTCTTTGTAAGGTGCAAAGGTATTCTTCTTGGCAGGGTTTAATGGCATTCCTGGGAAGTATCCCTGGGACTTGAGTATGTGGTTGACCACTAAATTGGAGTATGGCTTGAAGTATAGAGGCGCCAGTTCGCTTTCTACAAGATTTATGCTCTGAAATCCCCCAAGCTCGTATACTTGGTCTGTGACTACTTGGTTGCTTGACATTTTCTCTATCACGGCCTTGATAGGTGACGATGTGATCATCACTACTTTGCCATGTAGAGGATTTTTGATCTTCTGGTGCAAGGTGGATGTTACCGCTTTGGAAGCGTGAATCCAAGGCCTTCCCAGAAGTATATTGAAGGCTGCATTGATGTCCACTATCTGAAAATTAACCTTTCGCTCGATTGGTCATGTGGCTATAGTGAGGTTAATTAGCCCTACTAATTTACGTCGTGTTCCATCGTATGCTCGAACACCTTGGTTGGTAGGAGTCCAATTTGATTCTTTCATGCCCAACTTGTATGATGTCTTCAGTGGTATGACGTTGACTACGGAACCATCATCCACCAAAGTCATTGGTACGTTCTTCTTTAAGCATGTGACTGTAATGTATAGAGCGAGGTTATGACTGGCGCCGAAAGAAGGCAAATCCTCATCTGAAAAAGTAACTGGGATACTTAGCTTAACAGAGTCTTGGAAGACTAGGTTGACTACATCATCAGGCGTAGAGTTGTGCGCTACGTTCAGTTTAGCCAATGCTTGCAGTAAAGCTTGACGATGGGGAAATGAACTCGCAACTAATTTCCAGACTGAAAGATAAGCCTTTGTCTTCTGTAGTTGTTTTAGTAAATGGTCGGCAGATGTATCTTCGCCATCATTTGGTGTGATGACATTGGTGTTAGTAACTGGACCATTAACAGTAGGATCGTTCTGAGAGACATTTTGATATGGACGTCCTGACCGAGTAAGGTGGTCTATATCTTGATCTTTGCTAGCCTTGACTATATCATCACTAACCTTGCCTAGATAATGTTCTGTGAGGTATTCGTCTTTATCGTCATCTGCCCATATTTCGTTGACGATACTAAGCTCTCTCAACCTGATGATTTCAGCTTCTAGACTGATTATTTGCTTGACTAGATTGTCAACTAATGCGATTACCTCTTACATCGTAGACTCTTGGGATAGAATTGGAGCCAGTGGCGCGTTTCCCTTAGGTGTGGTGCTTGGATTGCGTAGGGATGTTACTACAGCTTCCAGTTCTGAAACTTGCCTACTTACACTCTTTGCCCATACGATAAAATCAGCAATGGTAGGAGAAATGGTGGAATAACTCCCCTCATCTTCTAGTGCATGAATCTCATCCTCGACTGGAGAAATGAGGTGTGAACGATCCAAGGTGGATTCTTCATCTGTGATTGTCAGAACTCCAAGAGGATTCTGAGTATTGTTAGGCTTGCTTGCGGGAAGTATAGGCAAGCGACCATCTTCAATCATATCCTGAATGACATGTTTCAATTTGAAGCATTTCTCTGTATCGTGTCCCTTGCCTCTTTGATATTCGCAGTATGCATTCTCATCCCAGAATTTGGATTTCTTCTCCGGGTCAGGTGTAGGTCCTATGGGTTGGATCTTACCTTGTTTCATGAGCCTTTTCAGAGCAGTAGAATATGATTCACCAACATAGGTAAATTTCCTCTGTGGGTTATTCTTCTTAGCAGATTATTCGACAAGGTTAACCTCATCGGTCTTGCTAGTGGAGCCATAAGAACGACTCGTTGAACCCTGATATCCGCGACCTACTGTTTCGGACAAGAGCCCTTTACGGATGTCGTCTTCAATTCTCGTTCCTAGAACAATCAAGTTTTTAAAAGACTTTATGTTTTGGTACCTCAAATGGTTTGCATAAATGGGTCTCAAATTATCCACGAACTTTTCCACAAGAGTGGCTTCGTCCGGGTGTTCAACAAGTTGTGTGCTAGTCTTTCTCCACCTACTTAGGAAGTCGGTGAAGCCTTCTTTCTCATTTTGGGTAAGAACCTCTAGAGTGCGCATAAAGACTTGAATTTCAGCATTATCCGCATATTGTTTAGTGAACTCAATTGCGGCATCGTTCCAGGTAGCAATTTTCTTGTGCTCCAAAGAGTAAAACCATTGCTTAGGAATAGTATCGAGAGATGAAGGAAAGATCCTTAAGAACATCTCTGGTTTAATGCCTTTGATAGACACGTAATCTTTGAAGGCACGAATGTGGTTCAAAGGTTTTTCATGCCCCTTGAATTTTGGAATGTCAGTCATGTTGAAGTTGGTTGGCAGTTGAGCATTTACCGCCTCATACTTGCGATTATTCTCCGTGTAGATGTCATCTCCCTTAAGGTACATCAGTTACTCCTCCAAGTATTAGAGTCGTTTTTCAGCTTTAGTGAGACCTGGAGTGGTTTCTGGTTGTCCAACAAAAGGTGGAGGATTATCATGCACGACCATGTCGGGAATATCGTTTTCTGTAGGAGGAAGTCTGGCTTCTACAGCAACAATGCGGCCTTCAATAGCATTAAGGCGATCATAAGCTTGGTCTTGGCTTGTTTGGAGACGGATGAGCGCAGCTAGGATTAGATCATTACCATTTCCGGGTTGTCCATTGACGCTTGTGTGCCTAGTTCCAGGCATCTTGGAAACTGGGGATAAGAGATTGATGACGAATCAAAACACGATCGACCATTTTAGTACACTTACTCAAAAAAGACTTGACTCGTGAAGTGGGAGTGTGCCACTGTGTCAAGTGAGGTTTGAAAATGACAAACTTTGAAATTTTTATCCTGGGTAACTGTAGTGTAGTTGTAGGAGTACTGACTCGAAGTAAGGTTTTAAAAATGGGTTTTGAGGCCCGTATTTTGACTGGACATTTGGACAGAGTTTCGACTCATTTTGCGCTATTTTAGGCCACTTTTGAAGGATTTGATTTTACAAAATTTCGTCATGGTTTTGTTTACAAAATGGTGATCACGTATATGATACAAACATTCATACAGGCATTATAACGGTATGCTGAGTGCATTTAAAGGGTTTTGGCTTAAAAGGTGGGTTGCCACACCAAGCAATCAAACCCTGGTCTATGGAGAGGTCAGTGCCAAACATGAGTAAGGTCAGTTCCTAGTCCATTTCCTCGAGTAGTGAAAGCCCTTGATACAAACAAGAGTATGTACCATGGTATGGTTAACGTCAATCGCTATCTAACCTTAGGCCCAGATAAGAATTTGGACCGTCTAGACGGGACGATTGGTCGAATGGGTTGGGTTGAGCCTAGGAAGGCCGAATGAAACGACCTAAGAAAATCGAGTAATGAAAACCGACAACTGTCTCGTATAAACGATTCCCTAACCTCGTTCAAGTTTCACCCTGGGTAACACGTAAGTGTATCATCCCCAGCGAGGTCGCCAAACTGTGGACATGGGCCACCCGCGCTGCGCACACTCGCGCGTTGTGTGTGTTTAAGGCGGCAGCACTTCTTCCATAGAACCTTGGATAGCCAAAGCACGCCATGGGCCGTTACCGATTTGTGAGGCATTGAAACCGGTGAAAGGTTGAATAAGCCTGCATTTGTGGAGTCGCCACCAATTTTTATGGAAAATTGGGACCATTCGAATACTCGTGTCATGTCAAGACACAAAGTAGTGACATGAACACTAAGAACTCGTTACCCTTAGCATTCTACGTCTAGAATGAGTCTCGTGGATGCCAATGAACACGGATGTTCACAGAGATCTGGAGTAAGGGGTGAGGGTACGTATTAGGAAGTCCTTTTACTGAACATCTAATCCCGCCCGCCTCGATAGTGGCCTCTACTAATGATTAGGGAAATCGTTCATATTTGATATGTCATCGATTATATGCATGCAATGCAACATCCACAGATTAATCCTAGCATGTGAATTAAACTATGTCGGTGAACAAATAATTTAGGCAATTATTAATGTCGAATCGGGATTTAGAATTGATTACATGTGAGAGACAAGCAAATAAACCATACATAAACAATGAATACGATAAACGAAAACAATAATAAAAGGTTACAACTGATTACAATGATTTAATTGATTAACGTCAAAAGTACACTTAAAACGGAATTTTGAAGATAAAAAGAAAGGAAAATAAAAGGTTATAAATTAAAGTAACAAAATAGGTCAGATTAAGGGTGATATTACGATTATTAGTTTATTTAACACGTAATTAAAGGCTACGTCAAAGCGAGAAAAGAAGTTCAGGGACAGAAATCATCTCAGAACAGGCGCAGCATCTGCTGCGTCCCTTGGAAGAGGCGTAGCTATTCCTGCATCTGTTCTTGAGTTGAGCTCTGTCAGTGAAATCAGAACCGCGGTCTGTTAATGTTCGTTGGTGTGTTTACGATTAATTATTGATATTTATACTCAAGTGGAAGTGATTTAGCAGGTTAATTACATCTGGAACCGTCATAAAAATGATAAAAACAGATCAAAACGAATTAAAATGAGTTAGAACAAATCGGATTTATTTACGATGTCGGAAATACAAAGGGGACGAACTTGAAAAGAGTTTGAAATTGAAATGATAAGCCGAAACCAAATAAGGAAAATATGTACCAAAGACGAATCACAGAAACTTGATATGGTCAAATCGAGTTTCTAAAATCCGGGTTTGATTTAATGACGAAAACCCGCAAATATCGAGTTATAAGGGATTTAAGTCGAAATAAAACGTTATAATTTAATGGAATTATTAAAACATGGTTTATGTACTGAGGAACGAAAGAAAACAAGAAAATAAGACGAAAAGGAACGAAACAACAGAAAACCCGAGGAAGAAGAAGAAGAGCAGGAGCAGCGGCAGCCTCTGGAAGAGGCGCAGCAGATGCTGCGACCCTTCAAAGAGGCGCAGCTGCTCCTGCGTTTCTTCTCGACGTCTGGTATCTGCTTTTGCGTAAAAACAGTTTTAAAAAAGGGTTTTTCTAAGTCGGTTTTAAATATACTTTTGACGTAAACCTTACATTAAAGGGTACGAAAATAAAATACAATAAATAAAGATCGGATTTACACCCTCGGACTTACATGTTTGACGAAACGAGACTAACTAAGTTAACGATAGTGATTGCTCGACTCGAATGTATGTAGAAAGTGCCCTCGTTGGAGGATTTTAAATTAATTGATTGATGTGTAGTGGTCAAATTAGTCGGTCATGCAACATGACTGGTACTGATAATGATCTGAGCTTACGTGGTCGATTGATCAAGCACGTAGACATTGAAAGCTTAGAGCAAGGTCTAGAATGCAAAGGGAGAAGAGAAGGGCGGACACTCGCGTGAAAAATATGGAGACCGTAGGTCTCTATTTATACCAAAAAAATGTGAAGAGTTTTGGAATGACACAAACTTTGGAAAGAAATCAAGGAAATATTCCGTAAACATCCAAAACGGGCTGGAAAAGAGGTGCAGCAGCTGCTGCGGTCCTTCCAAGAGGCGCAGCACCTGCCGCGTCATTTCCCCAAAGGTTTCCTCCTCCGCAAGAAAGATTTCCGCGTTTCTATTATGGAATTGCGGTAGATCTCTACTTCCTTATTCCGTAAAATATGATATATGAGAGATATTTTACCAAAAGATATAAAATTTAATTAGGAATAAATATCTGGAATATTCTAGAACATTCCGACTCGGCATTTTAAACAGTTTTTTAGAAAATGAAGCGGTTTTTTACCCGGACTCCAAATGAACTCTAATTACTGTCAAAACGACCGTATCGGCGCGTAGATGACGACCAAGGGGTAGACACAAGTATTTGAGCTATCACCTGACGATAAACTTACGGACTATCATAAATCATTCCGCGTACCAAACATGCGGCCCAATCATCACTGGGTGGTTGGCGGAAGGTGTAGAAATAAGGTATCTACAATTATTTAACCTAACAATATCTTAGTAGAAGATATGGAATAAATCTAAATAACTCTAAAGATATAAAATATCTTTAATAATAATCTTATTTAGATTTACCCTAATCTTCACTTGCACAAGGAGTATCACACGAGTAGGACACGGCTCATAAGCCTACAACATCCAACATGAAACCCTAGTAAGATATTAGGTTAAATAAATTTGGGTTTAGATATGAGTAAGTAGAAAACCCTAGTTAGCCACCAAGCAACAACCCATAAGTTGTCACATAAGTCGACCAAACTAAAGGTAATTATCTATTCATAACCCAATTTAAGTACAAACTTCAATCTACTATAAAATAGGTTTTTCATTTAAAGAATATAAAGCTAAGATTTGAAAAACTATTTTGTAAACAATTTAAAACTCAAGTCGTGCGTTTTTAATATTGCAGCACAATGTTATAGCTAAATCACCTATAACATTGAGTCTGGTAGGTAATGTTATAACCATAACAGCTATAACTTTACTTACCAAAATCATTTCTTTAAATACCGTTATAAGACGATGACCTACGCTATCTAATCTTCCTGGAGATCTTCGATGTAGGATCATCTCTATATCTTGATCATAAGCTCTTCATCTTGAGCTTGTTATAAACTTGATCGAGCCTTTTGCTTAAGTGATCATCATACTTGAAACTTATTACAGTTACTATGACGCTTTAAGAATCTTCAATGTTATAGCTCAATCTGCTATAACATTACTTGAACGATGCTTCACAAATCTTCAATGTTATAGCCAAGATTGCTATAACATTACTTGTTCAATTGTAAACTTTAATCAATCTATTAAAGACTAAACAAACGATTACGAGCAAGAGTATATATGATATAAAGTACACACTTGACATTATCAAAACTAATCATATATCTATATGGTCCAACAAATTCCCCCTTTTTGATGATGGCAAGTCTCTTACAATTTGTGACTAAGTGAAAGTTCCCCCTCAACATAATACTATAAAAGTCATAGTCAGTTGAACGCAAGAACAATCCACTTATATACAAAGTATAGCATCTAAGGACCTTAAGAGATTAAAGGTTCTGACTAGGAGAAAGCTTAGGCAAATACGAAATCATGGTCATTTCTTCCCCCTCTTGACATCATCGAAAAGACGAGAACAGACATAAAATGACTAGAATGATATCAGCTGAGGCAAGAAATATATATTAATCAAAGAACATATTATAGCATAAGAACGATTCCAACATAAGCAAGCTCTAAATATAGAGTGTGTAATATAAACCAAAATGAGTATAGATTTTGTAAGAGAGAATGAAAATAGTCATTCACCTAACTATGACCTACAAAAGCATGCATGCAATCTAACATGATAGATATCTCTAGTAACCGTTGATGCGTGTCTAAAATACGATGTTTCACACTCTTTTCTACACGCATTTCAGAGCTCAAATGTGCAATATATGCCTATATTTCCCTATTTTCCTCTACTTCCGTGTTTTTGTACTTTATTGCAGAAATGTGAAGAATTGAGCGGAAATCGAGCCAAATCCGTCCCCGAGTAATCTGCATTGCAAATGACGTAAAGGAACTGCTTAAGGAACGAGCTTGGTGCGCAATCCAAGGCCCAAAAGACAAGTCCACGAGTTAAAAGAAGTCAAGTAGCAGCTCGGCCCGATCGATCGACCAACCTAGTCGGTCGATCGACCAAGGCTCGGGTTCCGAAGCTCTTTGTTTCTTTGAGGAGCGATCGATCGACTTAACCTTCAGTCGATCGACCAGATTTCGATTCCAGACGAGATTTAGAAAGCCCGTGAGGTTTAGGTTTTAGAAATAAGTTGTTGCGTTGATTGCTATATAACGTAACACCAGCGTCTAGTTTCATCATCGAAGAATATATCAAGTTTCACATCACAATACAGTGCTTTAAGTTTAGTTTATTTTCCGAGTAATTAGGGTTTGATATATCGACTTTAGCATTGGAATTTCTGCCTTTGTTCTTAATCTTTCCTCTGGAATTTTCGGTATTGATTCTGCCCTAATCTTAGTTTATTGCTTCGCTTTCATTATTAGTATAGAATTGATAGTTAGTGCCCCAAAGCCAATTATCATATTTTCATTGTTATTATTTACATTAAGCATGAATACAGTAATCGTTGTTAATTTATTTGTTGTTTTTACCTTCACCATGAGTAGCTAAATCTGTAGTGCTAGGATGTAGGGGAATTGTAGCATAGGCGGCATTAGATTGAACACGGACTGAACCCGCGTGTCAGTCGATCGACTGACATTGTTGGTCGATCGACTGACCTTGTAAGGTTACCCTTCGTTTTAATTGTTCTTAATCGTGTATTTAGCCAATCGAATGCATGCGACCAGTTAAATACCTATTTTGTGACCAACCCATTAGATCGAAAGATAAGGAAGGTTATTTGACCGTCAATTAAATCGACTAGACTGTGCTAAGATCGAAAGATAGGTATAGTTTAGACCATTAGTCACTTTTCAGGACGAAAGTTAGTATTAGTGACATTAGGGACTTTTAGCGAGATCGAGAGATGCTGATTGTTAAGAGTGGACCGAGAGGACCTCTTTATTTCCCGCCTTACCTGTGTTTAATTCAGACCGACTTAGTTTGCTGCCGCCGAAGCAATAATGAACCGATCATCCTAGTACCCTTCTTTTATCTGTTTAATTCGTATTTTAGTTTATTATTTTAGTCGACTTTTAGCTATAGACCAATTCAAACCAACCCCCATAATTGTTACCTCGATGATCATAAAACAACTAGAATTTACAACTGCCTCCTTGTGGTTCGACCCTGTTACCACTAGCCTAGGTTAGTCTTAATAGGAGATTATAAATTTTATCTTTGGTACTCACAACGACGGGTATCAAATTTTGGCGCCGTTGCCGGGGAGGCAATAGTCCTAATTTTAGTTGTTTTTATTTTCAGTCTTTCTCAGTTTAAGGGACTTTTGTTCCTTAAACTTTTCTTATATTCTTGTTGTAGTTTCATCTTATGCGCAGGTCACAGGGTGGAGAATTAGTACCGTTAAACCCTGAGCTTGAGAGATCCCTGCGCGAGCTGAGGCGAACACAAAGAGTATTACCGACAGAGGAAGAGCTGAGTACTCTGTCAAGCTATCACGAGAACGATCTATTCGAAGAAGACCCACAGTCTTCACCTGTATCCACTTCTTCAGCCGAGACAGTTACTTCTCCGGAAATCCCAGTCATGGCCGAGGAGGCAAGTATAGCTAGTTTTTCTGAGCCGACAGCCGACAACTTATACAAGGGGTTCGAATTACCAGGAGATGCCAGGAAATTCGAACCAAAGCCTGCCTACATTACCATGGTCGAGAGAAATCAGTTTGGTGGAGCTGCAAATGAAGATGCAGCAAGACATATGGAGACTTTTATCGACTACTACTTGCTCCATTCCCCACCACGGTGGCGTGACCCGGGATCAAATCAAAGAGACCATGTTCATCTTCTCCCTTCGTGATGCTTTGCAAGGGAATGGTATAGAGATTTGGACCGGACCGATCCGGAGATCACGATTGGAATACATTGGCATTGGCGTTCTACAAGAAGTACTTCTCTGCTTCAAGGACGATCGCTATTAGAGCTCAAATCACGGGCTTTAAACAAGGGCCAGATGAGAATTTCCACGAGGCATGGGTCCGATTCAAGAAGTTAGTGCGAACCATACCGCATCATGGGTTCGAAAAGTGGAGTTTGTGCAACCATTTCTACAATGGGTTGTACGATGATCAGAGGGCCATTTTGGATGCTTTGCGACCAACGGAGATTTGCTGAAAATTTGGGAGCAACCAAAGGGTGGAAGATCATTGACGATCTAGCTACCCACAAGGCCGAGTATGGGAATTCGAGGGGAAACCAGAGGAAAGCTGCTGAATCCTCTTCTGTTGCTGCACTTGAGGCTCTCACCGCGAGATTTGACAAGTATGAGCTAGGAGGAGCCTCTAAGGGTGGAATGTACCAAGTCAACGCTGTGTCTGACGGTCCCTTCATCTGTGAAAGGTGTGGAGTTGAAGGCCATGTCTCAAAAAACTGCCCTAGCCCCTTTGAATCTTGTGCTGCCTTTCAACACTATAGGCAGACAAACACCTACTACGAGCCACCGCATCCGAACTTGAGTTGGAGAAGCCAAAATGTCCAAAATCCAACCCAACACCCGCAGCAGCAACAACCATATGTGCCGCCTCATCAAAAGCAACAGCAATACCAGAAGCCTCCTTATGTGCCGCAACAACAACAATCACAGAATTCTGAGTTCTCCGAGCTTAAGAATCTGTTGCTAAAGGAGTCCCAAGCAAGAGAGGCCGGGATGAAGTTACTTGAGAGCCAAATTGCTCAACTGGCTAGTAAAAGTAACACTCGAGCTCCCGGACACTTACCCACTCAACCCGAACAAAAAGAGACCCTAAATGCCATCACCTTGAGGAGCGGGTCCACCCTTGATGGTCCTGCCATGGTTGAGGATGCTGTCGAGAAAGATAAGCCAGAAATAAGTCAAGAGAAAGCTTCAACGAACAAATCAAAGAAAAAGCGTCACCAGAATTTGATCGATCGATCGACATACCTCGTCGATCGATCGAAACACGGGTTCCAGGAGCTTCGAATCTGTGCAACCCGATCGATCGATCGAGGAGGGTGGTCGATCGACCAATATCATTGCTGATGTTGAAGAGTTTCGTCCTTTAATGCCAACTAATCTACGAGACCACTTGTTTCGGGGTACCACATCCCGAAAATTTTGAGGGCGGACCCAGTCTTTGATGGGTCGATCCCGCTCCGGTTCGATCCAATGACGGTCAATGGGTCTCATTTGAGACGGTCTGAGGAGGGGTCTAGCTTCAACAAAGAAAAGGTGACGGATTTCCAGCCAAAGTCCAAGGACGCCGGCGCGCGCGAATTAGAGGAGAGGGCTAAGGTACTCCTTACAGCCCCATATCCGGAGAGACTCGTGCCGACTAAGGAACAGGTATCCTTTAGTAAATTTGAAAAAGTTATTCGTAGCTTGAATGTTCAGTACCCTTCCTTGAGTTAGTTAACCAAGTACCAAAGATATACTAAGTTTATGAAACATTGTTGTCAAAGAAAAATCTCTTGAACATGTTCACATTGTTGCGTTAACTAAAGAGTCTTGCTCCTACTTGTCTCACACTGCGCCCCATAAGTTAGAAGATCCTAAGGCTTTTTCGATTCCTTGCAAAGATAGGTACCTTTTCTATCGAAAAGGCTTTATGTGACTTAGGAGCGAGCATAAGTGTCATGCCCTTGAGTCTAGCTAGAAAGCTTAAGTTGACCAGGTTTGCAATAACGAGATGACAGATTCGGATGGTCGACCGATCTGCGGTCGAGCCCATAGGAGTCCTAGAGGACATACCCGTCCAAATAGGGAAGTTTTTCTTTCCTGTTGACTTTGTTGTCCTTGACATGCCCGAGGATGACCATATTCCCATCATTTTGGGTAGGCCATTTCGCACACCTTTGGTGCGATTATAGATGTCGGTCTAGGAACCTTGACCTTCAAAGTGGGAAAGCACTCTATTGTCTTCGCCCATCCGGCTAAGAAAAAGGATCCCATGTGGCCCGTGACTTGTAACACGGTTTACGAAAGGAAATCGTACTTTGTACTTCCCGACATGCCTATTTCTATTCTGTTGTAACCCCTCCGCCCCGGATCGGGAGCAAACGGAGGAAGATTTGTCTGTTTCTAATAATGCAGGAGCTGGTTTGGGGAAGAGCAAGCTGCAAGTTATTCCAGCCGCGACAAAGCCTATCATTCAAAGAGGAGGTATTGGATGCCTAAGCTATGGGACTGATGAGGAAGTGGAAAATGAGCCAGCCAAGATGAGATGGTCTGATTTGGAGTCTAACGATCCCAAGGGAGTCCTCGATTGGGTAGATGACGAAGCTGATCGGCTGTGCTCTCCGACTGTTGAAGCTAAGAAGGGTGCAGCTGATAAGATGAGCACCATTGAGGCTACCTCTAGTAGCCAGAAGCCGACGAAGTGGGCCATACCGTGGTCCTTCTTGATCAACTATTAGTTGATCATGCTCGTTATAAACTTCATTCCCTTTTTGTTGAGACATTTTTATTGCTTTTGTGTGCGCGAAAACTTCGCTTTTATTCTTTTTGCTTAGAATTTTTAAGTACTTTAGACTTCGTTATGGGTTTTGCGCAATTTTGGGCGCATACTATTGTGTATTTGCAGGTCTTTAGAGCTTATTAGCTCAAATCATTGAGCAATTACGAAGAAATAAGGCACTGCAGCAGTGTTTTCAGTCGATCGACTGGCACCATTGGTCGATCGACTGAATTGCAGGTTTACAGGGAGCTACTGTTCTCGCCACCTGGTCGATCGACTGCCTCTTTAGGTCGATCGACTACTGCTGTTGCTATATTCGTTCACGACCTCTCCCCTGCTGTGTTTGGTCGATATGCGGATCTAAGGGAGTTTTCTACTCTACTTTATTTTCCGTCGAATTATCTATTTCTTCTTTTGTCTCGTTAAGTGCACAATTTCTACGCTTCAAAATTGTTTTCTTCGGTCTTATGCGTGGTGTCTTCTGTCTTTCAGGCACTCTTGTTGGTAGCATCATTGCCTCTTTGAAACCTCCTAGCTCACGCCGGTTTGGGGAGGTTTCCCTTTGCTGCGCTTAAAGTCTTGTGAGTTCCCAAGTCTTTACTTTATGTCATTGTGTTTTTATTTCCCTTTTCTCGCAAATTCCCATTTCTCTTTTCTTCATCACATGATTTTGCACAATGGGGACATTGTGCGATTTGGTTTGGGGAAGGGTTTTGCGTCGCATATCATTTGCTTGCATCCACGTTTAATTTTGTTTTGCATTGTTTTATTTCATTTCTCTTATACATACAAAAATTCAAAAAATATTGAAAAATTTCAAAAATTTCCATAAAACGCACGTTTATTTTAGCATATAGATTGAGTCGGAACGGTAGTATTTCTATGATGATTTTGCATTTGCACCTGTTTTGCATGAGCCCTGCTAGATTAACATGTTATTAGTAGAATCGTAAATGCATATCTGCGAGTTTTCGTTAAATTTGTTTGCTGAACTTGAGACTTGACTTTACAAATTGGCAAACTACATCATATTTCTGAGAATTAGAGCCTATAACTGGTGACATTCATGACCAGTTCATTTAGGAATGTGAGTAGTACTCCTTATGAAACATGTTTCCTTAATTTGCATGAATATGAACCTGATCTACTTAATACCTGTATGCATTCGGTCTGTGGTTTGTCGACACATGTGGTAGAGGTTACCTTTTCTCGTTTTGCCCATAAACTCCACACTGCCAAAAACATCCTTTTTTTGTCCCATTTGCTACATCCTACATATAGCCTGCCCCTGTCAAGCTAGTAGTCTGGTTTTTGGGATTGTTACCCGTTTTGGTAGCCACTGCTCTTTTGAGATGAAGTTGGGAAGATGAAAAGAAGGAAAGAAAGAAACAGAAAAAAAAAAGAAAAAAAAAGATGAAAAAGATTCGGAAAAGAAAAAAAAAAAAAAAAAAAAAAAAAAAGGAGTTACTGTTTTTCAAAGCGATCGATCGATCGCCTAATATAGTCGATCGATCAAGTTCAAGAGAAAAAAGAAAAAGTCAATTCGCATAATTTAATCCTTATCTTTTGGCGATTTTTGCTCCCATGTTTCGTTTATATCCTATGGGGAGTTTTATTGATTTGATAGTTCGGAGATTGTGAGTTTTGTGCTTGTTATAGCACCGTTTCGTTTGATTTTGAGCAAGAAGAAGATGTTGTTATATGGTTCCGTTTTGGTGCTAGCTTGATCACCTGTACCTCCACTTTACCATAAAATGTTTTGCCTCTTCTTACCCATACCTCACATATCCCATTTATACCTCGGCATGTGTCATTGGTCATCTGTTTGGTTGGAATGCGTATGTACGGTCGTAGAGATCACTTTCATATTTTATTGCTGGCATGTTTCATAGGTCGTAGTTAGGTGAGAGTCTTTACAAAGTAATTCTTTCTATCTTACATTTATATCACCTGTGCTCATTTGAGTGATTTGAGCGACCCGCGAGAGTCCAATTTGATAAGTCTCTATAATCAGCGGTTCAGCAATATTTTAACGACTTTATAATTCGTTTGCATGATTCACATTACTGATTGATTGTTAGTTGTCCATTAAATTGGCTTAGGCTTTACTTGTGCATCTCGCTCTGAGATTGAACTCGTTCCATTAGGTCATTAGACCGAGTCTAGTTCTTGCTTGGGGACAAGCAAGGTTTGGTTTGGGGAGATTTGATGCGTGTCTAAAATACGATGTTTCACACTCTTTTCTACACGCATTTCAGAGCTCAAATGTGCTATGCCTATATTTCCCTATTTTCCTCTACTTAGTGTTTTTGTACTTTATTGCGTAAATGTGAAGAATTGAGCGGAAATCGAGCCAAATCCGCCCCCGAGTAATCTGCATTGCAAATGACGTAAAGGAATCGCTTAAGGAACGAGCTTGGTGCGCAATCCAAGGCCCAAAAGACAAGTCCACGAGTTAAAAGAAGTCAAGTAGCAGCTCGGCCGATCGATCGACCAACCTAGTCGATCGATCGACCAAGGCTCGGGTTCGAAGCTATCGTTTCTTTGAGAGCGATCGATCGACTGAACCTTGATCGATCGACCATTTCGATTCCGACGAGATTTAGAAAGCCCGTGAGGTTTAGGTTTTAGAAATAAGTTGTTGCGTTGATTGCTATATAACGTAACACCAGCGTCTAGTTTCATCATCGAAGAATATATCAAGTTTCACATCACAATACAGTGCTTTAAGTTTAGTTTATTTTCCGAGTAATTAGGGTTTGATATATCGACTTTAGCATTGGAATTTCTGCCTTTGTTCTTAATCTTTCCTCTGGAATTTTCGGTATTGATTCTGCCCTAATCTTAGTTTATTGCTTCGCTTTCATTATTAGTATAGAATTGATAGTTAGTGCCCCAAAGCCAATTATCATATTTTTATTGTTATTATTTACATTAAGCATGAATACAGTAATCGTTGTTAATTTATTTGTTGTTTTTACCTTCACCATGAGTAGCTAAATCTGTAGTGCTAGGATGTAGGGGAATTGTAGCATAGGCGGCATTAGATTGAACACGGATGAACCAGCGTGTCGATCGATCGATCGACATTGTTGGTCGATCGACTGACCTTGTAAGGTTACCCTTCGTTTTAATTGTTCTTAATCGTGTATTTAGCCAATCGAATGCATGCGACCAGTTAAATACCTATTTTGTGACCAACCCATTAGATCGAAAGATAAGGAAGGTTATTTGACCGTCAATTAAATCGACTAGACTGTGCTAAGATCGAAAGATAGGTATAGTTTAGACCATTAGTCACTTTTCAGGACGAAAGTTAGTATTAGTGACATTAGGGACTTTTAGCGAGATCGAGAGATGCTGATTGTTAAGAGTGGACCGAGAGGACCTCTTTATTTCCCGCCTTACCCGTGCTTAATTCGGACCGACTTAGTTTGTCTTTTGCGCCGAAGCTATAATGAACCGATCATCCTAGTACCCTTCTTTTATCTGTTTAATTCGTATTTTAGTTTATTATTTTAGTCGACTTTTAGCTATAGACCAATTCAAACCAACCCCCATAATTGTTACCTCGGACTGATCATAAAACAACTAGAATTTACAACTGCCTCCTTGTGGTTCGACCCTGTTACCACTAGCCTAGGTTAGTCTTAATAGGAGATTATAAATTTTATCTTTGGTACTCACAACGACGGGTATCAACCGTACATATACACTCCAACCAAGCGAGATCCAAATCACATGCCGAGGACTTACATAGTAATGTGAGGTGAGGTAATTGTGTAAGAAGGGGCAAAATAATTTGGATATGTGGAGGTAAAAGCCAAGCTAGAACCGATCACAATCAAAAGTAGCCATATTCCACTTTCCATGGAACATGAATGATGATGCACCATGCCAAGTATGACACAAACTCACTCACATCAACAAGTACTTCTCCTCAAGTAATATGGAAATGATAAGAATAGGAGTAATAAGAGATTCTTGCTTTTCATCTTTTGTATCATTTTTTTTTTCATTTTTTTTTTCATTTTTTTTTTTATTTTTTTTTTGTCCATCTTTTTCTTCTTCCTTCCAATGTCCATCACAAAAGCAACAAAATTGACCACAACAAGACTTCCAAATTTACCAACAAGACTAGCTTGACAAGGGTAGGCCATATGGAATGTAGTTGAACAAATGGGTCAAAACAAGGCAAATTTGGCTAATGTGAGGTTAGTAGGTAAAACGTAAAGGAAGGATCGCCTTTCCACATGTGTCACCACCACAAACCCGAGTGTATACAGGTAATAAGAGATAAATTTCATGCTTATGCAATTTGATGTTACATGCCATGTAAGGAGTACTACTCACATCCTAAATGAAACCAATCATGAATGTCATTGGTTTATAAAGCTCTAAACCTTAGAATGTATATATGAATAACGAGAAATATGGTTTGTATACAACACAAAATATAACAGACTAGAAACCGGAATATTCTCATAAGATAATAAAATACTATACATGAATATACTTGCAACGGAAAATACGAACATAGTTATACAATCTCGTCAAATCTAGTTAGTCATATGGAAAATAAAATATTTGTGCCAAGTTTAGTTGCCACCGATTAAACCAATTTCCAACCGTAAAATCTCAAAACGTTCTCTAGCCAATGCTTTGGTAAAAATGTCAGCCCATTGTTTTTCTGTACTACAAAATTCCAGTCTTATATTGCCCTTATCTACATGGTCACGTAGAAAGTGGTGTCTAATGTCTATATGCTTAGTACGCGAGTGTTGCGCAGGGTTCTTAGATATAATTATAGCACTCATATTGTCACATAAAATGGGAATACACCCAACGTTAACACCGTAATCACATAATTGTTGCTTAAGCCATAAAAGTTGAGAACATACCAACCCAGCGGCAATATACTCGGCTTCAGTTGTAGATAACGCAACGGAATTTTGCTTCTTTGACCCCCATGTTATAATGCATGGTCCAACAAACGTAGCTATGTCGGAAGTACTTTTTCTGTCAAGTGAACAACCTGCATAGTCTGCATCTGAATACCCTATGAGATCGAAATTACACTCAAGAGGATACCACATATATAATTTCGATGTACCAATTAAATACTTCAAAATTCTCTTAACTGTAATCATATGCGATTCTTTAAGGCACGATTGAAATCGAGCACATATGCATACACTAAACATTATATCAGGACGACTTGCAGTTAAATAAAGAAGTGAGCTAATCATACCTCGATAAGTTGTCTCATCGACAGACTTACCGTCTTCATCCTTAGTCAACTTCTTATCTGTAACCATAGGAGTTAGCTTAGAATTAGAATTGTTCATACCAAATTTCTTGATTAGCTCTTTGATGTATTTCTGTTTGTGTATCATAATTCCTTCAGTAGTTTGTTGAATTTGAAGCCCAAGGAAGAACTTGAGTTCTCCCATCATGCTCATCTCGAATTCAGAGGTCATCAATTCTGAAAAATACTTACACAAATGATTATCAGTTGAACCAAAAATAATATCGTCAATATAAATTTGTACAACTAATAGATCGGAATTTTCAGATTTCAGAAATAGGGTTTTGTCGACAGATCCTCTTTAAAAACAACTTTCAAGAAGATATTTTGATAATCTTTCGTACCAAGACCTAGGAACTTGTTTCAAACCATACAAGGCTTTATCTAATTTGAAAACATGATTTTGAAACTTGCTATCGAGAAATCCTGGACGTTGCTCAACAAAAATCTCTTCATTCAAATAACTGTTAAGAAATGTTGTCTTAACGTCCATTTGAAATAATTTTATTCCTTTATAAGAAGCAAACGCTATTAATAGCCTAATAGCCTCAAGTCTGGCTACGGGAGCGAAGGTTTCATCATAGTCAATTCCTTCTTGTTGATTATACCCTTGTAAAACCAATTTGGCTTTATTTCGTACAATAACTCCCGTATCATGCAACTTGTTTCTAAAAACCCATCTTGTACCAATAACAGTTCGGTCTTTAGGTCTCAAAACCAAATGCCAAACTTTGTTCCGTTCGAACTGTTAAAGCTCTTCTTGCATAGCAACGATCCAATGTGATTCTGCAAGTGCTTCTTTGATATTTGTTGGCTCAATAGTGGAGAGGAAGGAGTAAAATGAGCAAAAGTTGTTAAGCTTTCTACGAGTTCGAACTCCTTCATTTAAACTTCCTAGAATGGTATCCATTGGATGAGAATCCTTATATCTCCATTTCTTAGAAACCGGAGACACATCGTCATCTGAACTTGGCTTGCCTTCTTCGAATGATTGAGGTTCAAGCCTCGTTCCCCTTGAATCCAATCCTGGGGTTGTAACAGAATTGGGTATAACTTTAGATCCTGTTCTTTGATTTGGATTTGATGTTATAGCATCATCAGCTATAACTTCAGTTTCCAATTGCTTGGATTGAGAAGAGGTTATAGTATCATCAACTATATTCTCAGTTCTCTTTCCTTTATCATTCGAAGGGCTTCCTTGTTCATCATTTGTGCCCTCAATTTCTTTATCATCTTCATCCAATTCTAGAAGATCATCCCTAGATAGTCGAAAATCAGGTTCGTTCAAATCTTCTTCCTCATCCTGCTCAGCTTTATCAAACATATTATTCTCATCAAAAATAACATGAACACTTTCTTCGATGCATAAGGTTCTTTTATTGAAGACCTTATATGCTTTGCTATGATTAGAATAGCCGACAAATACAGCTTCGTCACTTCTGGGATCGAATTTGCTTAATCTATTTTTACTATTATTATGGACAAAACACTTACTCCCGAAGCAACGTAGATGTGATATGTTGGGTTTACGTCCCCTAAGAAGCTCATAAGGAGTCTTCTTGAGAATAGGTCTAATCAAAGCTCGATCATGAACATAGCATGCAGTACTAATAGCTTTAGCCCAAAAATTATGAGGTAGACCACTACATAACAACATAGTGCGTGCCATATCCTCCAATGTTCTATTCATACGCTCAACAACACCGTTTTGTTGTGGGTTCATGGTGCTGAGAAGTTATGCCCAACATCATTCTCCCTACAATATTCTATAAAGGCATGGTTATCAAATTCGGTGCCATGATCCGTACGAATAGAAACTAATTTTGATTTATACTTATTTTGGGCAAGCTTCATTAGAACTGCAAAATCATCGAAAGTTTCATCATTTGAATTGAGAAAGATTGGCCAAACATATCTAGAATAATCATCAACTAGAACGAAGACATACCTGGATCCTCCTCTACTTCTTACCTTCATTGGGCCACATAGATCCATATTCACGAGTTCTAGTGGTTCATTGGCGCTTACCATTCTCTTAGGTTTGAACGATGGTCTCACATGTTTGCAACGAGCACACGAGTCACATAAGGTTTCTTGATCAGATTTGATTGAGGGAATTCCTTCAACCAAATCCCATCTCTTTAATTTATTCAAAGTAGTTGAGCTAATGTGAGCAAATCTTTTGTGCCAAAGGCACGGATCATCTGTTGTAACTTTCATGCATGTGAACGAGTTAGTAAGAATATTATTTAAATCAATCATATAAACGTTCCTTTTACGCTGTCCTTCAAGCACAACACTACTTGTTCCTTCAATTATTATTCGACAGGAATCTGAATGAAAAACAACTTTATTTCCCTTGTCACATAATTGAGAGATGCTCAGTAAATTGTGCTTGAGACCACTAATAAGATAAACATCACTAACAGCATGAGAAGAAGATATGCCCACTTTACCAATACCAATAACCTTACCCTTCTTATTGTCACCAAATGTAACTTTACCTCCATCGAAGGGTTCAAGTGAAAGAAATAAATTAACCTCTCCAGTCACGTGCCTTGAACATCCACTATCAAGGTACCATAGGTTATTTTCTTTCACCACAACCTGCAAAATAATTAGATACAGTTTTTAGGTACCCAAGCTAAGTTGGGTCCTTTGACGTTAGTCACTCTAAAAACTAAATCTTTTCTCACCCAAACTTGTCTAAAAGTATTTTGTTTTGGAAAAGAATAGGCTCGTGTAGGGACCGTCTTAGGTTGTGTTTTGGGTTCTTCATGACGTGGTCTTTCAGGTTGTTATGGGTGAGCTTTGGTTTTGAAGGGCTCTTTAGGCTTGGTAATTGTTTTGATTCGGCAGCCCTCTTAAAGTCGAAGCTCATATCATAGAACCAACGATGATTATTGTTACGTTCTTCACTCGTACTAGGTTTAGATGGGGAGACGTCATTATCCTCTAAAACAGTGCCAGTTGCTTTAAAAAGTTTTTTCCTTTTCTTAAATCTTGAACGTATTTGACACAATTTTCTTGGATATGACCCGTATGACCACGGTAATTGCAAATCAAGTATTCTGGTAGATTAACATATTTTCTCTTCCTAAAATCTCGTTCGGAAGGTGTCGATTTGCATTTAGAGTGGTCTCTACGACCATAGCATTCATGTCCTAATCCCATTTTCATATTATTATCTGATTGCTCAGTTAGGAAATTGATGCGTGTATTTTATATAAGATTTTTACCCCATTTTTACACGCATTTCTATGTTATTTATGTGGCGTCTAGCTACAAATGCCCCCGAATAGACTACTTTGGTTTGTCTTGTATTAATTGCAGGTATGAACCGGAAAGGAGTGAAATCAAGCCTGAACCTGTCCCAATTTCATGCATTTTGGAGAAGGAGGAACTGGAGCTTGGAATTTGTCACTTAGAGATGCGTCAAGTGGCCTTGAAAGGTGTTCAAGAAGTCCACCCGTGTTGATATAGCTTGATCGACCCATTATGCCACTTACAATGGTCGATCGAATGCTTTACTCTCTTGGAATTCCTCGATCGAGCTCTGCTTTTACTCGATCAAGTTGACCGTTCTCTGAACTCTTCGATCGACCACCTCGTTTCCTCGATCGAACGGATTGTCGAGTTTCATTCTCAATCGAGTGGTTTCATTTCACTCGATCGAGAGCTTTGGTCTTTTATGCGGATTTTGAGTTTATTTCGAGATTGCCTTTTGTAATCAGGAATAAATAGGAATGACGACAGTCATTAGCTCTCTCTTCTTCTCTCTTCCTTCGACTTCTCTTCCCCTTACTCTCTCTTAGAACCTTAAGACTTGAAAACCTAACTCTCCATTGCTTTTTCCTTGTAATCGGTATTCTCTACTCTTAATTAATTAATTACTCTCGCTTTATTGCTCTTGTTCCTTTAAGTCTGTATTCTCTTTATTTTCTCCTTATGCTATTAATTATGATTAATTCTTATAGTTTATGTGTTGTTGTTTATTCAATAATCAGGCATAGCTAAATTCCTTTGCTAGGACATAGGGGAGCCATGATTCTAAGGGAATTATGAATAGGTGATTAGAATTTAGTGCGAATTAGATCTATGTTGTTAATCGCTGCAATTAATTGTTCTTGTCTACTTGAGTCGACGCAATTAGATATTTAACCTTGGTACACCTTGACCTGGATCGGAAGATTGGAATAGGTAAGACCTGCAGTGAACATTAGAGCATTCTAATGAGGGCGGAAGCTAAGTTAGAATTGTTTTAGGGCGAATAGCGGACCGGAAGGACCTTTTCACTACCATGTAGATCGAATTTTCATTGACCTAAGACCCTAGACTAGATTTCTTAAGAATCATGGTGAACCGACTATCTTAGCTGTTTCTCTCTGCTTGATATTTGTCAACTTTCTTCTTTATTTCTCGTCTACTCTATTTTTCTTTTGACCTCCATAGATTAGAACAAACTACTAAAACCCCCAAGGAACAGTTACTTAGACGGACTTAGTTTAGCAGACATTTTCCCATCTCCCTGTGGAGATCGACCCTACTTCCGCTAACTTCTGTTAGTAGTTATAGGTAATTATTTTTGATACTAAAACGACGGTATTAGAAATCTAGGACACGTGTGCTACCTTCCCACTTTTCGTGAAACTTTCTAGCATGTAAGAGTAAGTCTTTTAAGGACTGGATCTCTTTATTGCATTAGGAATGGTCTGACTCAACAACCTTGGGAAGATGAGTCTCTTCATAATTATCATGAAAGTTTTGGAATCTATCGTTAAGAACTTGTACCATCTCAGTATGCGTTCTTTTTGTATTTAATAGAATGGTTTTAGATTCCTTCAATTGCTGAGTTAGAGAGTTAATTTCCTTCTTTGGATCTGAGATCACAACTTCTTTAGCTGTAGCATTTGACTCAAGAAGCTCTTTGACTTTCCTCAATTCTAAGGTTATAACTTCACTAGCTGTAACCTTGGCTTGAAGATGCTTAATGTTGAGTTTCAGATCTGAGATTATAGCTTCATTAGCTATAACTTTAGACTCAAGAACCTTTTTCTCAGCATTTCTCACATCTGAAGTTGTAGCCATATTGGCTGTAACTTTTGATTTGAGCTTCTTGGCATTTGCTTTAAGAAGATGATTCTCTTCAGCAATATCGAGAATTTGTTCTTTTAAATCTTTCAACTCCAAATCTTGTTCATGACACTTATCAAGAGATTGCTCAAAGTATTCGATTAGAGCATTCTTAGGTAATTTCTTAACGCTTTTCTTAAGTTCAAGATAGCTTACTTCTTCTTCTTCTTCTTCTTCTTCTGAATCTCCTAGAAAGCAACAATAGGAGTCCACGCTATCTTTATCATCGTCTGAAAATAGGTCAAGACTTACGTTGCTTAGGCATAGATTAGCAAATTCTTCTTCTTCAGATCCATCATCGTCCTTTGTGTCAAGATCTCCCCAGCACGATGCCATCATTACTTGCTTGAACTCTTTCTTAGTCTTCTCACGCTTTGCTTTGTCTTTAATTTTCTCCCATGTGGGATAATCCTTGATCATATGACTGGATTCTCCGCACTTGAAGCATCCTTTATTAGCAAACGTATTCTTAGACTCATAAGTTTTCTTATTATAGGACTTGTTGTTATTATTGAACGATTTTGCTTGCTTGTTTCTAAAAATCCGTTTATTGAATCGTTTAGCAAACAAAACCGTTTCGTCCTCTATTTCAACCTCGACATATTCCTTAGCAGAAGCTAGTAGAGCCATGCTTTTACTGTTACTGGACTCGGCCTCATCGTCATCCAGGACGAGTTCATGAGCCATAAGAGCCCCAATAAGTTCTGCATAAGGTAGAGAGGTGAGATCTCTAACTTCCTCCATAACCGTGACCTTGGGACGCCATTTCTTGGTCAAACTCATCCTAAGTACTTTTCTAGCAATATCCTCGGAGTTAAAAGTTCTACCAAGATTTTTGAGCTCATTGATGATAGTAGAAAATCGTGCTGACATGCTATCGAGTGATTCATTCTTTTCCATTTTAAAAAGTTCATATTTTTGAATCAGCAAGTCAATACGATATTTTCTAATAGCTGATGTTCCTTCATAGGCCAATTCAAGACCGTCCTATATTTCCTTACCGAAGTGCAAGAAGAAAAACGATCGAATTCAGTCGATGTCATGCCGTTTTGCAACAGGCTTATTACTTTCGATTTCTTCTATACTTTCTTGTAGTCAGCCTCAATATAGTCTTCTTCCTTTTTCTCATAGGTATTGCCTTCCGAAGATGCGACCAAAATTTTGTGTGGTCCATTCTTAATAATCGTCCAGCACTCTCAATCACGTCCTTTTATATACTGTGTCATCATGTTTTTCCATAGTCCATAATTCTTCCCATCAAAGATAGGACACTTAAGATACTTGGAATCCATTTTACATGTATAAGGCACCGGAAATTAAAATAAAATAAAAAGATAGACGGATCAGCCTCTTTGCGGTTCGGCAATCAAGAGCACGAGGCTCTGATACCAATTGAAGAGTCTATCCAAGTCGAAATACTCGAGGGGGGGGGGGTGAATTGAGTATTTAAAAACTTATGCCCACTTTTTATTTTATATCTAAGTAATTAATTATTTAAAGTTTATTAATTAAACTTTAAATAATTAACTAAACGATTATAAACGTAATGAAATGAACGATAAAGAAAATTGCAAGGGCACGCGATATTTGAACTAGTTCAGCTTCACACGTTGAAGCCTACGTCCACTATTCTCGATTAATAATTTTAGTACCTTTCTCCGGATTACTAAATTATCAACCCACTCGTATAACTAACTCTAGTTATAACTCGATTTGAATATCACTAGATATATTCGATTTGATTATCTTAAGTTACTAAGAAAGTGCTTGATTGTTCTTCTATTGTTCACAATATGAACGAGTAAGAAACAATATTTAAGCGCTATTATCTTATGACGATACTTAGAAATAATTGCAATATAATATAGCACACGACTTTTCAAAAATAATTTTAACTTGCAAAAAGAATAATAAAATTAAAAATGTTTGCAAGTATTTATAGTAGAGAAGAGATCTAGGTTTTCATCTAAGAAACCCTAGATGTCGTGTGGATTGTTGTACAAGGAAGGAATTAGGTTAGATTTTATTTAATCATTTACAACTCATAAAATCTTGGAAGATAAGAAAGAATAAAATAAAAATAATATAAGGAAATAAGAAATCTCCAACAAATATTATTTTGATTTACCATGATTCTTATTTAAGCAAGAAAAAAATCTTAATCCATTTTTTATTCTAATAATATCTTAGTAAAAGATATGGAATAAATATAAGGAGATAAAATATCTTTAATAAATATTTTACCTAAGATCTTTACCTAAACCCTAGATATGGTGAAGATCTCGTGTAGATTAAGAAAGGAATAAGATTTATCTTTTTCCTATTCTAATCCAACAATATCTTAGATAAAAGATATAAAATAAATATAAGGAGATAAAATATCTCTAACAAATATTTATTTAAGATCTTTACCATAAAACCCTAGATACCATATAGATCACGTGTGAAGTGTATAGTAAGTAGGAGATCCAATCTTATTATTTAACCTAACAATATCTTAGTAGAAGATATGGAATAAACCTAAATAACCATAAACATATAGTTAGAAATTATCGTATTGACTTGCTGATCACCTATAACATTGAGTTAAATCACGGACATATTTCGTAAACAGCCAAAACGGGCTGGAGAAGAGGCGCAGCACCTGCTGCGGTACTTCCAAGAGGCGCAGCACCTGTTGCGTCATTTCCCCAGAGGTTTCGTCCTCCGGAAGAAAGATTTCCGCGTTTCTATTATGGAATTGCGGTAGATCTCTACTTCCTTATTCCGTAAAATATGATATATGGGATATATTTTACCAAAAGATATAAAATTTTATTAGGAATAAATATCTGAAATATTCTAGAACATTCCGACTCGGCATTTTAAACGGTTTTTTTAGAAAATGAAGCGGTTTTTGACCCGGGCTCCAAATGAACTCTAATTAGTGTCAAAACGACCGTATCGGCGCGTAGATGACGACCAAGGGGGTAGACACAAGTATTTGAGCTATCACCTGATGATAAACTTACGGACTTTCATAAATCGTTCTGCGTACCAAACATGCGGCCCAATCATCACTGGGT
Organism: Silene latifolia; assembly: GCF_048544455.1. NCBI lineage: Eukaryota > Viridiplantae > Streptophyta > Magnoliopsida > Caryophyllales > Caryophyllaceae > Silene > Silene latifolia. Next base: position 56,425,622 of record NC_133531.1, on the reverse strand, counting down.
GGTTGGCGGAAGGTGTAGAAATAAGGTATCTACAATTATTTAACCTAACAATATCTTAGTAGAAGATATGGAATAAAACTAAATAATCATAAAGATATAAAATATCTTTAATAATAATCTTATTTAGATTTACCCTAATCTTTACTTGCACAAGGAGTATCACACGAGTAGGAGACGGCTCATAAGCCTACAACATCCAACGTGAAACCCTAGTAAGATATTAGGTTAAATAAATTTGGGTTTAGATATGAGTAAGTAGAAAACCCTAGTTAGCCACCAAGCAACAACCCATAAGTTGTCACATAAGTCGACCAAACTAAAAGGTAATTATCTATTCATAACCCAATTTAAGTACAAACTACAATCTACTATAAAATAGGTTTTTCATTTAAAGAATATAAAGATAAGATTTGAAAAACTATTTTGTAAACAATTTAAAACTCAAGTCGTGCGTTTTTAATATTGCAGCTCAATGTTATAGCTAAATCACCTATAACATTGAGTCTGGTAGGTAATGTTATAACCACAACAGCTATAACTTTACTTACCAAAATCATTTCTTTAAATACCGTTATAAGACGATGACCTACGCTATCTAATTTGCCTGGAAATCTTCAATGTAGGATCATCTCTATATCTTGATCATAAGCTCTTCATCTTGAGCTTGTTATAGACTTGATTGAGTCTTTTGCTTGAGTGATCATCATACTTGAAACTTGTTACAGTTACTATGACGCTTTAAGAATCTTTAATGTTATAACTCAAGCTGCTATAACATTACTTGAACGATGCTTCACAAATCTTTAATGTTATAGCCAAGATTGCTATAACATTACTTGCTCAAATTGTAAACTTTAATCAATATATTAAAAACTAAACAAACGATTACGAGCAAGAGTATATATAATATAAAGTACACATTTGTCATTATCAAAACTAATTATATATCTATATGGTCCAACACAAAGTTTAAGGGTACCACATAAATTTTCCGTAAAATAAATAAATTAAATATTACTCCGTAATCCGTGTATCACTAAAGGGTTTTTTTTTCTGTGAAACTGCCGCAATACTTTGATCGATGAACAAACGATGAAAACTTCTTACCTTCATCCTTCTTTCATAAGTCAAAACCAGCACCTAGATCTCCTTCGACGACAACTTGGCAGCAACCTTATGCGATTGACGGCAATTTTACACTTCGACCCCTTCTTTTTCCTTTATGATCTCTAATTTAGGTATCTCTGAGCCATAATTACATTAAACCCTAATTTTCTTAAATGAAATTTAATTTAGTGTGATGAAAGCTGATTTATTTTTAGAGGAAATCAACTATTGAACCCCCTTTGTTATAAATTCTTGGATTTATTTTTTTTGGTTTTTTCAGTAAGAATTGTATTTACTCTATTCTTCAATTGTGATTCATGTTCTTAATTTCGTTTTTGCTTGGATAGAGTTTGTTATATCATTCGGTGTTGTCAAGTTTATTCAATGTCGTTTGATACTAGTCTATGCCCAGAAATTAGAATAGTTTACATCCTATTTATTTCAGTAATCTTAGTGATTTGCCACCCCATTTTGATTTTACCAAGTAGTCACTTTAACAAATCTACAAGTTGACGAAGTGGTAAGTTTTCTCACCATTTGATCATATTAAAGTATTTTATATAATGTTATTGGAAATTTATATACATTCAAGCCAGAGTTAAAAGGAAAAATTCTATTTTCATCGATGTCAGTATGTGATCCTATTACTCGATCTTGACCAGCTAAATTTGCGCGGCTGGTTTGCCCTTTCATTTATAAGTAATGTTTGACAAGCTTAATTAATTTCTTCATCTAATGGAGTCATTACAGCTTGTCTTTTGTTTTTGTTTTATATTTGTTCAATTGTTCACAGTAATTTGTTGGCTATTAAATCTTTCGCTGATAGTAAATAGAAATCAACATAAACATTTGATAGTAAGAACTAGACCTGGCAAAACGGGTCAACGGGTCGGGTTTGGGTCGGGCCATTTCGGGTCGGGTCAGTTCGGATTTCTCATTGAATTCGGGACGGGTCTTTTCGGGTTTCGGGTTTGTTGTCGGGTCAAGCGGGTCGGGTTGTTTCGGGTCGGGTCATTTTCGGGTCAATGAATAATAGAGAAATAGCCATTTGAAGTCTTTTCGGTTCAATTAGAGTTATATTTTGTCGAGTCATTTTCGGGTTTGGTGGTTTCGGATCGGGTCATTTTCGGGTTTGGTGGTTTCGGATCGGGTCGGGTCAGTTACAGTCAAGAAAACTCGGGTCATGTTTAGGTCGGGTTGAGTCAATTCGGGTTTTCGGGTCACATTCGGGTGATGTAGTTCGGGTCACTTCCGGTCTCGGGTCAGTGTTTTCGGGTCGGGTCAATCAGGTCGGGTTACTTTTCTCAGGTCTAGCTAGAACACAATGGGTAATTAATTATTCTCATTTATTTCTTTGTTAGGTGAATATTCTAGATTGTTGGACTTATTAGATCAATGCATTCCATGAAAACAATTGGTCTCCCTTGTGACGGGTCACCATTTGTGGCGGATATTTTGTGAGTTAAAATGGTAACAAAATGGGTTAGTGGAGAAAGGGGACCACATGAATAGTGTTGCAGAGAGAGAAAAAGTGGGTACTTTGTGAGGTAAAATGGTATCCTTCACTCAAGAGGGACGGATATGTGCCGTCACAAATGAGATTTTGTGCCATGAAAAAAGGTACAATTCTTCTTCACTTGCTTGTTTTCCACTTTTCTCTTTTCATTTGTAAAATCTATAATTAGTTCCTTGAGACCATCCGTAATGGTGAAATTTTCACCAATTTTCACTCTACACTTTTTCACCTTTTCTCTCTTCAATTCACCATCCATCTCACATTTCCACTCACCACCAAAATTCACCAAAAAAAATCAAAAAAACACCCACATCAACAAATACTCAACTTTCCTTCTCTTTCATATTTTACTATACCTCACACTATTCACATCAACATTCCACTATCTCACACATATTTATTTTTACATCATTATCATTATTTGCAATCATATAATTTTTTGGGTTATTTTATGGGAATAATCCAACCTATGTCTCTCCTTCCTATATTAATCTAACCTATGTTTTAACTCATATTAATCTGACCTATTCACTCATTTTTCTCACAAACACCAGGTAACCGACTACTTGTTTCTCAGGTCACACTTTTCCCAAAAAAATAAAAAAATCAATAAACAATAATAAACTTTTTAACTCATTGCCCTTCTCTTCCCTTCATCCCTTCATTATTCATTCTCATCACTAATCACCACAGCGAACCCGGAACCACCACCGAACCGCACACCATACCCCTTCTCTGAAGTCCTATCCTGTAGATACCATCGATCCACACTCCCTGCCACCGCTAAATCTCCACGCCTTACCCACCTTTTTGTAATCAAACGAGTTACGCACTTATGCCCAATCCGCATATTAAAACATTCTCTCCAATTTTCTCAATTTTTCAATTTCAAGAGTTCACATTTTGAAATTCTTCATTTTTTTTGGAGAAATTTTGGTACTGTACTTTAGGAATTGGCGATCGAAACGACGTCGTATACTAGATTGTGAATAGTAGTTGGTAACCGGTTCACCGATGCCAATACTGGCTCAATCAGAACCGGGTCGATTTGGTTCGGAACTTCATCAATGGCGAGCTATGCCAAAGATATACTTAGTGAGCCGGTGGATGCTTTTGGATCCTCTAATGGCAATAACATTTCCGTCACCGTCCGATTTCGTCCGTTGAACTTTGTACCACATCGCATTGTAGATTATAACTGTTGGAATATGTGTCCTCCGACAATAATGCGATCACAACTGTCGATCATGATGATCACATGTTTAAGTCTCATTTTAAAGAATACAATTGGGAAGTAATATTTTACTGTCAACTGGTCCACACATATCGGTAATGATTGGCTGACTAAAGTTTGACATTACTGTCGTGTGACGGTTGTGATCAGTTGATCCCCTTAGGTCATACCTAAAGGGTAACACTCTTAATTGATTATTTAATTAATCGTATGACGATACGGGTTAATTAAATTACTTAAAATTGACGGACGATTTTGGAAATAATATTTACGTATGTCATTATAATTTGATTAAATAAGATACGGTCTAAGTGATCGAATTGTTTTATTACTTAGATGAAATTATTGTTTAAAGAAACAATTGCATATGAATGAATTATTTATTATAAATACAAGATATTGTGATTTATAATTGGTAAATTATTTTGGTACAAGTAATTATGAATTACTAAGTCGATTTTATACATGACGTATTTTTATTAATGCGTTGATTTTTAATATGTTAAAAATGCATAACAATTTTACATGACTTGTGACATGTGATAAATTGACAAATTGACAAAGATAAAATGGAATCCATTTTATCTTAAATGGACTGAAATATGGGGTGATTTAGGATAAATATTGTGTTGATTAATTAAGTGGAAAACATAATCATTTTACCTAAACCTAGCCATGCATACCTAGTTAATCTTGTGAAGAACACTTTGCTCATGCATTGGCCATCACCACCCCTCCCCCTACCCGGTTTTGTCATAGAGAAAAACCATGGGTTTTTCTCTATAATTTACCTTATACACTACTTCAAAAATTAGTGTAACTTATTCATTCATTCTAACATCAAAAATATAGATTTTTAGAGAGATAAAATTACTTCTTCTTCTCCCTTCTCTTAACTGAAATTAAGAGACCAAAATAAATATTTTTGGGTCAATTTTATTTAAATTAATATTGTTCTAGTATTAATAATATTAATTTTATTAAGAGGTTATCTTGGGTATTATTCCTTGGGAGGGATTCTATACTTGAATCCTTGTTCATCCATTTTAGGAAGTTCAAGAAAAAGTGAGTAGGATAACTCATTTGTGCCCTTTGATCCGAAATCTCAATGTAAGGATGGTAATTTCTTCTCTATATTTTATTCTTGTTTGCATGCATAAGATCAATCTTTAATTTTATGACTAAATTAATTCATCACATATATGAATATGTAAAGTAATGAGATATAGATTTATTTCAAGAGGTATCAAGAGCCATAGGTTGTTTGCATGCAAATCGGTTATTGTTTTTTCCGAGTTATACGATTAACATATAAAACTTATAAATTTGTGTTTATTATGATATATCACGAAATTTATTATGCATGTTAAAGTTTCTGATCCTAAAATGTATTTAGGATATTTTGGTTGATTTATGGATTTTTATTGTTCATTTTAAATAATAATGGCATTAAAATGTGATTTTATGATAAAAATGTCATTTTCGGACTAAAATTAGCTAAACTTTGTTTTTTCCAGTGGTTTTTGGATATGTTTTCACATATTTTATTTTTAGATGACCTGTAAATTTTCATAATTTTTGGAGTTCTTATGCTCGAAATATGGATTTTTCATGATAAAAATCGAATTTAAATGAAAAATAGGTTAATATGAGAAATATTTCGAATCTGGTTATAGACATTTAGTATGTTGTCACATGCAATGTTACAAGATGTGTGTAAAATAATTGGCTATAATGAAGTCTTTATGCATGATTTATGAATTTTTGATGAAAAATAACATAAATAGTGACTTTAATTAGTATAAATTGCTAAAGCATACTTCATGACTAATGAAAAACGTCACATGTTGCATTTTATCATATATTTCAGATCTAAAATTGAAAAGTTGATAAATAAAATTTTTCTCATATTTTTATGATTATAATTGATAAATCCGATAAACCGCAACATTATTTTTCCCGATAAATTTCGAAATTTTTAACCTAAGTTTTTGAACATTATGAGTGTCATGGTATTTTTCCAGAATGTTCATGAGTTTAAATTTTGAATTTTGAATTTATTTGAAATTTTTGTGATTTATTTGGAATTTATGGCTTTTTATTGTAATTTTGAGTCCATTAATGAACAATTTTAAGAAATATAAGTTAATTATTGTCATTATGTTAGTGGAGACTAATTTTGAGTCCTAAGTTGGTTAGGGTAATTAACTTGTGCATAAATATGATTTTATGTAATTTATTGTGATTTTAAAAGGTTGAATCACGCAAATCCGTAAAAACCGTTTAATATACGATATTGGCTCCGTAAAGGCGATTTAGCATAAAATTGGGCATGTTCATACATATTATAATGCTGCATTTTATTTATGATTGTCATAATTTTATTTTATGTATTTTTTGAATTATGTAATTTTACTTAGTATGGCCTTAGTTTTTAATTGGTATTACCCGAAATGTATGGGAATATCGATTCGGTTGTAATTTATTGTGATTTCGTATCACCGTTTTTTAATTTAATAGATTTATTTTATTTTAATTACAAATGTATAATAGGAAATTATGTAATTTGTTATGTAATTTATTTATTCCGGAGATCCTTGAAGACGGTGTCACTCGAGAAGGCGATCCATTAAAGACGGTGTTACCTCGAGATGCGTGCCAAAACCGAAGTTCAAGGGACCAATGGAGTTGGTTTTCGAATTTGTAATAGTTTATTAGATTTACTATTTTAGGAAGGCCATACTAGGATTTATTTTATGCTTTGCATTTTATTTATATGTTGCATGCATTGCTAAATCGCCATAACTAAAACATGCATTATCTTTTTAATCGAGTTTATCGACCGTGTCAATTACAATTATCGTAGTTTACCGCTTTAGTTCACTTAAAACGTGATAGATAATAAATTGACATGACCTCTCGCTAAAATAATCAATTGAGACTTAGCCTTACCAAAAGGTAGAAACCATGAAAACCTATTTCGTGAGGGAGTGCACTCGGCTTTACCGGGGTACAAACCTTGTTATGTAGGGGAAGTGGGTGATAAATGTCTACCCACCGAATTTATAAAGATGAGGGTTGTTTTCGGCTTTACCGATGCCCAAGTTGATGTAAATTTGGATCATGGACACATTTATTCGAAATTTGGGTTGAACTCAACGAAAGTATTCTTGACGGTTGCCGGATGTGTTTCGGGCTAAAGATAAATTTTAATGTAAATTTATCGACCAAGAGTTCTAAAAGTAGAATCGATTAAAAGGTTAATCCATCGAGTTATATTGATAAGGGTTGATTTCGGCTTTACCGATGCCTAACTTAATATGAATTTGGGTCTTGGAATCATTTATCAAAGTTGGGTAGAGGTCACTAGATAAATGCAATCAAGCTTGTTTAAATTAAATTTTTACGAGTGTTATCATTATTTTGAAAACGACATATGTTTTATTCCTTCAATATTCGTTTTGTAGATCGCATCTATTTCTCATAATAAATGGCCACTCCAAACACCAACGCCACACCTCTCACTAATACTTCATGGCTCCGATCCTTCATGGATCGTTGTAAACTTGAAAAGAATGGGTCAAATTTCTCCGATTGGGATGCCCAACTCAAATTAGCCGCCCAAGGTGACGACAAGCTTCGTTACCTCACCGAAGCCTCTCCACCCGAACCTAATGCTAGGTCGAGTACCGCCACTAGGGAAGCATATGAGGCTTACCACAAGGAGTCCGCCGCAATGAAAAATGTGTTGATTTTTGCGATGGAGGCGGATCTCCAAAGGAGAGCCTTTAAAATGGGCACCGCTAATGAGATCTATTCCAAGCCTGTGACAATGTTTTCACAAACTCCGCGGATCGTCCAATATGAGGCGGCCGCGGCATTCTTTGATCTCGACTTTAAGGAGGGCCAAAAGGTTAGCCCTCACGTGCTCAAATTGATGGAGCTAGTCGAGACTTTGAAGATTCAAAAGGTTGAAATCCCCAAAGAGCTCATTGTAGATAGGATTCTACACTCCTTATCCAAAGTCAAGGCATATGTTCAATTCCGGGTGAATTTTAACATGCAAGACAAGGACATGTCTCTTGAAGAGTTGCACAAGTTACTTGTGCAAGCCGAAAGAGACATGGTGTTAAATGTTAACCCACCTAAGGATGTGCTTAACATAAGCACCAAAAGTAAGGGAAGTTCAAAAAGAATGGGAAGAAGGGTAAGAAGCAAGCTCCCACTTTCACCAAAGTTAGGACTTTTGAAGCTAGCACTTCCAAGACCAAGAAGGGTCCTCTTGACAAATGCCATTATTGTAATGGTGTTGGACATTGGAAGAGGAATTGTTCCAAGTATCTTGGTGACATCAAAGCTGGAAAGATCACTCCAGTAGGTAAATGACTATCCTTTCTTTTATGTTTCTAATTCAACTATGGTATTGTGATACAAAGTTGTGATAATGTATCCCCTTTTTATTGTAAATAGGGCCTCCTCCAAGCAAGGACAAGGGAAAGGAAAAGCAAGCTTGAGAAATCATCAAGAAGCTAGGAGTACCTTCTATGAAGCTTGACTTTTTATTGTCTTATTTTAATTTATGTTTCGGATTTTTAGAACTATTTTGATTTCCGTGTTCGACATGGAAATGTTTGATCCTTTCTAAACAATTGTTGTATTTTGGATTATGGTGGCTTGGTTTGCAACCCAAGTCACCCCTTTTATCGTATTTTCCTTGTTCTAAAAATTCGTCTTTATATGCTTGCTCATAGAAACATATGATCATCCACTTAAGTGATCTAATAGACAACTATAATGATGGGATTCATTATATGTCCACAAGCTTAAGGCTTGTGTATGATCAATTATAAAGTGATGTTGAGTTGATGAACTCTCTTAAGGGAATGTCAATCACCAAGTACACTTATCAAATCTAAAACAATTAGTCAACCTATGAGATAGTCCTCCTTATACTTCAAAATCATTATTTGTGTCTCATAAGCTATCTTTGAATCTCTAGTGTATTTATTCTAAAGATAGAGTGGGAGAAAAATGAAGACACAAAGGAGTAAATGAGATCTACGAAAGAAAGAATGATTTGTAGACCTATATAGATAGTGTACACGAATAGATGAGATCTATGGTCTCGAATAGATTAAATCTACATGACAAAAGAGACCAAGTGAAGTAATCGAAAGAACACGTTCTTAAGATAACTACGTGAGGACACCAAAAGAAAGTTTTGGAAGAAAATGACTAATGAAATGTAACACCCCCATACTCCAAGTGCCTTACCAGGACCACTCAGGTATAAGGATGCCACCATCTCGGTTACCCGAGGCATGATATTCATAAGACAATAACGAAACAACTTTAAAAGTAAATAAAGTTTAAAGTGATTACATAGCAAATCCAAACTGATAAAAAGAAATACAAGATTTTCAGACGGTCTACTGCTAAAACTATCAAAGCTATAAGACATCGTCTGACACAGCGGAAGACTTCTAACTGCCACGTGATGACTCATCCCAGCTATCCCATACGCGTCATATCATACCTGCTCAATAACTGCTCACCACCCCCGAATGGATCACCACAGTTTTTAAAACATTTAAACGGGGTCAGTACTAATCACACAATTCAATATATATCAACAATAAGATAAACAGACAGTTTAACCGTCACACACACAACCACACCAATTCCAACAATCCCAATCACCGACTGTCCACTGGACCAGCCCTGCCAGTGGGGGACCGCAGTCGTACCCACCAAATCCCCGCTCCTCATAATGAGCGATAACCCTGTCCATTAATGTGCACATCCCTTCTGTGGCGGGTTCCACAGAAGGCGAAACTAGGGCGTGAAGCCACTCCCGCAAGTGACCTCACTCAGGTAGAGGACACGCCTCGAGAACCAGAGACCACAATCACAATCACAATCACAATCACAACCGTCACAATACAATTACTATATCAAACAATCAATCTCAACACATCAACAATCATCCCATTATGGGACTAATACTGAGTAGGAAATCCTACCTGGAACTGCAACACAATCAGACGGTCTCAACAAATTTTGTATAAAAAGCCTCTTCTACAAATCCTTCTCCTATCATACATACACATAATCACTACCAATCATTATCTACAACAAAACCCCAATCCCAAAATTAGGGTTTAACGAAACTTGACGAAATACTATAAAATTGGTATGTAGATCTTACCCTCGACGCAAGGATCACAAAGGTATAAAGAACGATGGAATCCGACCTCTCAAGCTCCGGGATTTGTCAACAACACGGATGAATGCGAAGAACGTAACTTGAATCTCCCTTTTAATGTTATTAGGTTTGTAAAAGTGTATTATGAAAGTGACGGAAAGATTTATATATTAATCCGTGTTATTAACAAAACCCGTCGAATTATCACCCGCTAACCGAGCTACTCGATCGAGTAGCTAAGGTACTCGATCGAGTGCCCCCTTACTCGATCGAGTATCCTAGTTACTCGATCGAGTACCCAACAGGTCAGAAACTATTTTAAAACGCAAGTCACCCTTACTCGACAGAGTAAGGCCTACTCGATAGAGTACCCAAAGACTCATAAATACGGAGTATTACAGTCTTCCCTCCTTAAAAAGAACTTCGTCCCCGAAGTTCAACCCATACATAAAAACAAACATACTAACTCGGTCAAGACGCAACAAAGCTACTAAGAACTCAAAACAAAACCCCAACTTTCAGAACATGAAACCATGAACTCTTAACACCAACTCTACCAACTATTCCTACCTCCACACCTCGCACACGATGTCGTATCAACTACATCATAAACTCTCCCGACACTAACTCCATACATAACCAACTACATAAACATCAAACGGAATGTTACATTCTACCACCCTTAAAAGGAACTTCGTTCTCGAAGTTTACTCACACTCATAACCTCATCATCCAACTGTCAACACTATCGAAGTATTCTCGCATTCCTAACATCGAACTACTACAAGCACGTCCATGACCTTTTAACACTATCAACCACAACATATACAAATCCATATCTTATGCTACACCAACACTCTACTTCCAAATATACTACCATATGTACAACCATCAAAATCTCTTTTATCGCATCCTACTCCTCTTAAGATAAATGTTACGTCCTCGTAACTCACTAATACTAAATCCTAGATATATCTTTTCATTATCCTCATCACCACCGCATGTCAAAGATAACAACCTAGAACCTAAACACTCGCCATGCACATATCCAAGGCTCTCTTACTTAAACAACTCTCATACTTCACTTCACTCGTCACACCACCTAACCTATACCACAAAATCCTTAACTTAATCCAAAACTTCAACATGACACACCTCTCTATATAAACTACATAAAACTCTTATTGTCAAAAGCATAACTCACGATCCACACTTGTTACGTACACTCACACTAGATCCTCAAGTTCTTTTATTTATTACCGCAAAACTCATACAAAACTTAACATGACACTAATTCCCAACACCCTACACTCACTGTCCCAAAATCTGATTATGAACCACCCTGCAGCGTCCAGATCAATACAACATATGTTCCACCGATCACTTACCATGACTATGCCTAAAGCCTCATCTTAAAACAAGATCAAAAGTACTGTAACAACTTCTGACGACTGTGTCCCATCAACAGAATGTCACTATACCATGACAACAACGAAAACATATACAACTCTCTTTCATATCATATTCTACTCTCATACCCAAGCTGAAACTGGTAAGAAACATCAACAAACAAAACAACAGTCTACATGTTCAACCAAAACTCACAAGGGATAGCAGCAAACAAAACAACAATCTATGTTTAACTGGTATGTACTTTCGAAAACTCGCATCATAATCATCTCGCCTACTCCACCACAACCGGTGACGGCATCGCAACACCGCCACCAACAGCCACTCCGCAGTGCGAAAATACCCGCATCACAACACTAGGTACCGTTCCCGGATCATCACCCGAGGCACCACAACTACACCGATAGACATCACAACTGCATACAACTCCCATAAATACTGACTCAGAATAACTTCTCCGACAAGAAAAACTTACTCAAATCCACTTTACTAAATCATAACACAACATATTTTATGAATTAAACAGGTAATAACCTCGTGAATATCATCCCCTTACCATATCACAGATTGACATGTATCATGAATACATACAAGTATAGCCAGTCATGCCAGATCACTCAAATTATTACCTTTTTGAATATCATTCAATTAGATTAGCATACTCAACATGCATTACAGAACATTCAAATAGCAACTTTATGATAATCACACCATACCACGTTGTGAGGTCAAAACCTCACACAAACATTTATATATCACAGACCCGTAATCACATCCAACCAGTCAATCCTGATCACGTAAGTTACCACTCAACAAAGGTTACCTGTCGCCCGAGCTTAACTCGCATGCCCCTCATCACCTTCTTCCATTCGCATAACCAGCACCTTCTGCCATACATAACTACACAGCTAACACTCACTATGAGGAACCGCCTCCTAAGACTATGTCTTATACTTCCTCACAACCATACCTATCAATTCGATCTCTACAAAATCAGCCTCTTTAGAATTGCCATCTTTCCTATTTATCATTAACCTTAACCACTAGCGACAACATCTCCACACAACTACCGTTCGTACATCAAACTTCTTACACTCATCTCTAAACATCACTGTTTCTTCCCTATCTTTGGTTATCACTCCCAATAACGAGCATCAAATCCATCAACAAAATTACCTCAACATTCTTTCCAATACTATCCTTAATTGTATCATCATCTAACTCTCCACCAAAAATCTCGTATCGTGCAAATACTCCACCAACTTCATACTCCCTTAATTCCTCTAAACTCATGATTAATCATGTTGTCCTGACACTTCTGTATATAACCATTAACTTACTTACTCTTAACAGTATCATACATCTCGACGATTCCTTACTTTTATGTCACATAACTCCGGTGAACATTTTTCTCAACTTACTTTTATCCTTCTTTTCTCTTTATACTCAACAATACCATTTAATAGTTCAACTCCTTATTACTTCTATCTAATTCTTTAGTGCTCCGGTTACCTTCTCATTCCGCCAAAGCTCAAATCCCATTATTTCATGTCGATATCATCTCACTCTTTCTTACCATGGATCTTCTCTTATTATGCTATCGCTCACACTTGTCACTAACCTATCCATAAAATCAACGTTTACTGTTTAAACAACTTCATTTCATGCCGTTAAATGCCCAAAGAAATCACACGTAGTTTCACCTCTTAATAAACCAAATCTCCCAAACTCACACACTGTCTACAAATCCACCTCGCAACATGTCTCCATAAAGTTCACTATATACCACTCTTCTCAACCCCTTTAAAACGAACTTTCACTACATATATTCTTGACCCACACGACTCCTAACCATCTCACTCCATAATTCTTTACACATCTCAAGTTGCCACTATCCAAACCTTTCTTTCAATCTTTTCATTCTCACGTTCCTTAGACCCACATCATCCCTTACCCACTTTCACTTACTTTCACATCACTCAATTTCGCGAATAAATCACTCACCACGTCTCACCAAAACTTGCACCATGCCTCAATCAACTCATCAATATTCTTTTCTTCTTCCACTTCTCAGCACAACCACATATAGCTCATCTCCTCCCACCAAACTCATACTCACCATAAGGTGCCACTTACCACCCCATAAGATTGGGTAACTAACGTATCAAGACCAACTTACATGTAAAACAATGCATAAAGAAGTAAAATAACAACTTTGAATTAAACATAATATGCAACGAATGTCAAAAGATAAGCATATGACCCAAAATAGGGGTCACTAGATCGAGTACCGGCCACTCGATCGAGTAAGTGACTTACTCGATCGAGTAGGTGAAGATCAGAAGCACGTAAAACAAATCACCAGGGCTACTCGATCGAGTAACTAACGTACTCGATCGAGTGCCCCCTTACTCGATCGAGTACCAAGGATACTCGATCGAGTACCCCAATTCTCAGCACTGTCCAGTTTTCGTAAAACAGTCATAACTCACTCATTTCTTGGTCGTTTTGGGCGTGTGACCTATCGTTAGAATCGTAAAAGGACAAGCTATCACCTACAATTGGAATCACATCAAAATCATTTATGCATCTCAAGTTATAACAGTTTAAAGACAACCTCTTTATAAACGAAAAACACAACTATTGATTTTTACTTCCCAAACGACTTAAACAACAACAAGGTAGACAAAACGACTCAGTACATATAAAACTAGTATTGCTAATCTCATGTTACCATCTTCAAAAATCAAGCAACAACATCCATCATGCACATATATTATTTAACTCGTTAGTCATGTACTAACTGCATACTTTAAATTTTATAACTTTTCGTAACACAACATTCACGTACATTACAAATCCTATTTCCATGTTACTAATACAACAACATTACAAATACACTTCGTGACCTAAACATATTCATAATCACAAAATTCATATTCTCATGCAATTGCTACTCCATCTTTTCCAATCAATTCATCCATTTCCAACACATTACTCATCATTCTCATACACTTTTCTAACAATTCCAACTAACATTGTAAACCAACTATCATGCAACATGCTTTCAATCAACAACATACGAAATCATATTATCACCATCTTTTCTACACATTCCTCATTCTCCACATACATACATCCACTGATTCATGCCACACATCACCATATAGGTACACAATTCACAAGATAAACACATAGCGATCCCGACTCATATCCCATGGTGACGGGTTCAAAATTGTAGGGCGAGTTCACGACTTTAGGACGTCTCCCAAGCCTTTGCATTAGCTCCTACAACCTTTACCCCGGGTTATTTTTAATTGACTCCCTATATTCATTAAATTCATTGGTTACAGGTTTCAGGATCGTCGCTCTGATACCATTTGTAACACCCCCATACTCCAAGTGCCTTACCAGGACCACTCGGGTATAAGGATGCCACCATCTCGGTTACCCGAGGCATGATATTCATAAGACAATAACGAAACAACTTTAAAAGTAAATAAAGTTTAAAGTGATTACATAGCAAATCCAAACTGATAAAAAGAAATACAAGATTTTCAGACGGTCTACTGCTAAAACTATCAAAGCTATAAGACATCGTCGACACAAATGGAAGACTTCTAACTGCCACGTGATGACTCATCCCAGCTATCCCATACGCGTCATATCATACCTGCTCAATAACTGCTCACCACCCCCGAATGGATCACCACAGTTTTTAAAACATTTAAACGGGGTCAGTACTAATCACACAATTCAATATATATCAACAATAAGATAAACAGACAGTTTAACCGTCACACACACAACCACACCAATTCCAACAATCCCAATCACCGACTGTCCACTGGACCAGCCCTGCCAGTGGGGGACCGCAGCCGTACCCACCAAATCCCCGCTCCTCATAATGAGCGATAACCCCAAATCCATTAATGTGCACATCCCTTCTGTGGCGGGTTCCACAGAAGGCGAAACTAGGGCGTGAAGCCACTCCCGCAAGTGACCTCACTCAGCCGAGGACACGCCTCGAGAACCAGAGACCACAATCACAATCACAATCACAATCACAATCACAACCATCACAATACAATTACTATATCAAACAATAAATCTCAACACATCAACAATCATCCCATTATGGGACTAATACTGAGTAGGAAATCCTACCTGGAACTGCAACACAATCAGACGGTCTCAACAGCTGTATAAAAAAGCCTCTTCTACAAATCCTTCTCCTATCATACATACACATAATCACTACCAATCATTATCTACAACAAAACCCCCAATCCCAAAATTAGGGTTTAACGAAACCTGACGAAATACTATAAAATTGGTATGTAGATCTTACCCTCGACGCAAGGATCACAAAGGTATAAAGAACGATGGAATCCGACCTCTCAAGCTCCGGGATTTGTCAACAACACGGATGAATGCGAAGAACGTAACTTGAATCTCCCTTTTAATGTTATTAGGTTTGTAAAAGTGTATTATGAAAGTGACGGAAAGATTTATATATTAATCCGTGTTATTAACAAAACCCGTCGAATTATCACCCGCTAACCGAGCTACTCGATCGAGTAGCTAAGGTACTCGATCGAGTGCCCCCTTACTCGATCGAGTATCCTAGTTACTCGATCGAGTACCCAACAGGTCAGAAACTATTTTAAAACGCAACTCACCCTTACTCGACAGAGTAAGGCCTACTCGATAGAGTACCCAAAGACTCATAAATACGGAGTATTACATGAAAAGTGTCAACAAGAGATTTGGCTAGTTTATGAACGACTTTTGACCAATAGTTTCAATATAGATATTTACTTAAGAGCCTAAATGAAAAAAAGTTGCATCCTAGAAAATAAATGAGATTTATGACTAAAAGTTGCAAAGAAAGATATGCCGATATCTAAAAGAGCTAAGTTAATTGTTAACCACGCTAGTGTCAGTAAATAACCTCATTATGAAAATGAAATGGTTAAACCTCCTTCCGAAAAGGGTATTTTGAGAAGGGCGTGTATTAAATTAAATACGCATTTAAATAATGACATTTGCTACGCATCATGTTAAAATGAATGAGTTAGAGATTAAAATCTCTTTCCATAAGTTTAAGATTGAAACCTTTTCAAAACAGGTATTTTGAAAGGATATGCTGGGAACATATATGGTTTGAATCTTAGTGACTTGGCAAAGCAAAATTGAATTGTTTCGATTAAGTGGTCAATTACGAAACATGTGGAATTAAGTGGGAGTTGGAAATTATCATGCGAAGACATGGAATTTAGTGGGAGCAATCATCTTGTAAAAATTTATAACTCATTACTCATTGAGAATGACGAGCTAATGCTATCTTTCACAAAGATATATTTGAGTTTTTAATTCTGGATGAAAATGGACTATGATGAATCCAATCACATCATGAGATGTTGGATAGTTATTAAGATATACACATCGAATCAACTAAAAACGTAGGTTATTCATGTCAATGAAAATGGAATTGCCATTAGCAGTCATGGTCATTCGTTGAACCTAAGAATGGTTGATTACATGATTATTAGTTACTAATGTTTCCGCCATTAGAATAATCATGCACATGTCCAATGGTGAATCATATGCATAAGGGCATGATGATTCATTGGCAAGCCATAGAAAAATCGTCATGAATTCTCGAGGAGAAATAATGAGCGATTCCAGTGTTGGACAGAACGCTCTGTTATATGTCAAGAGGTTGCACATATTGAAGTTCGAACACACGTAAGGATTTATGAAACCCCTAAGCTATTCAAGCTAAAAGGAGAAATAAGAAGTTTGGAAAGATACTTAGTTAAAGTAAGAAATTACTCAAAACTAATATTTTCTAATATGCTAGGACTTATGAGAAGTGCTAGGCTAATCATCTTGACAATTGTTGCAAGATTCTACAAAATGTATACCTAGTGCATTGTGAGTAGGTAGAACACTTGACCAGTGCAAGTTATATCATCCACCACAAATTCGTTGGTTATGTGATAAACAACCAGAAAGTTCTTTCAAGATAAAGAACTCAAACCTAGGTTGGGAACCTATATATATATTTATATGTACTTGGTAAGGTTCATGCTATGAAAGATAACGTGAATATAAAGGAAAATGCAATAAAAGAAGTTTGAACACATGGACACTTGGTATGTTAAACTTCTATTGCAATCAACTAGTGTTTACACACTTTCGATATACATCACAAGGTTGTAATATGGTATTGACTACCCGAATGTGGTGTCGACATTCGTCGTTTGAGTTATTATTAACTCACCTTATACTTTGTTACATCCAAACGGGTTGTAGAGACAGTTGAACCCCGTTAAAGTGAACGCGGATTAGCATTGTATTCGCCCATAGTTACTTACATGAGGTGACGTCTCGAAGTGACTAGAGTGTTATGCGATTGATGGCAAGTTCAAGTGCCATGGAGTCATGTGAGATGACTAGTCGATCACATAGGCAGACTGTTAGGAACACCTTGTCGGGCCTTATGACCGCTTATAGAGTTCTGGCAAATTTATATAGCCTGGTCGTGGCGAGAGCTACTATAGTATTCTAATGAGTCGATTCTTTTGACTAAAGACTGTTCACCTAAGATGGCACAGTTTCAGATTAACTTTGATTTGTGTTACTACGACCTTCGTAAATGGGGTCAAATGGGCATATTTTGGGTTATGATGGCCGTGGCTAGTCGTAGGGAATGATTGCGATAGGAATTTTCCACCCCTAGTCAGGGTTATAACAATATCTCAGGGCCACTCGAGGAGTAATGAATTGGAAATGCGTGGCCACGCTCGGAAGATATCTATGGTAGATAAATCCGGCCAATCAGTTATTCTCCAGATCGAGGAAACCACTCTCGATATGATCACTTGCAAGTACGACCTGAAAGACACCTTGCATTGAGTGGGAGATAGTAATAGGACAGGAGAATTGGTGACGCACACTTGTCGAGGACAAGTGGGAGATTGTTGGAATATGTGTCCTCCGACAATAATGCGATCACAACTGTCGATCATGATGATCACATGTTTAAGTCTCATTTTAAAGAATACAATTGGGAAGTAATATTTTTTCTTGTCAACTGGTCCACACATATCGGTAATGATTGGCTGACTAGAGTTTGACATTACTGTCGTGCGACGGTGGTGATCAGTTGATCCCCTTAGGTCATACCTAAAGGGTAACACTCTTAATTGATTATTTAATTAATCGTATGACGATACGGGTTAATTAAATTACTTAAAATTGACGGACGATTTTGGAAGTAATATTTACGTTTCTCATTATAATTTGATTAAATAAGATACGGTCTAAGTGATCGAATTGTTTTATTACTTAGATGAAATTATTGTTTAAAGAAACAATTGCATATGAATGAATTATTTATTATAAATACAAGATGTTGTGATTTATAATTGGTAAATTATTTTGGTACAAGTAATTATGAATTACTAAGTCGATTTTGTACATGACGTATTTTTATTAATGCGTTGATTTTTAATATGTTAAAAATGCATAACAATTTTACATGACTTGTGACATGTGACAAATTGACAAATTGACAAAGATAAAATGGAATCCATTTTATCTTAAATGGACCGAAATATGGGGTGATTTAGGATAAATATTGTGTTGATTAAATTAAGTGGAAAACATAATCATTTTACCTAAACCTAGCCATGCATACCTAGTTAATCTTGTGAAGAACACCTTGCTCATGCATTGGCCATCACCACCCCTCCCCCTACCCGGTGTTGTCATAGAGAAAAACCATTGGTTTTTCTCTATAATTTACCTTATACACTACTTCAAAAATTATTGTAACTTATTCATTCATTCTAACATCAAAAATATAGATTTTTAGAGAGATAAAATTACTTCTTCTTCTCCCTTCTCTTAACCGAAATTAAGAGACCAAAATAAATATTTTTGGGTCAATTTTATTTAAATTAATATTGTTCTAGTATTAATAATATTAATTTTATTAAGAGGTTATCTTGGGTATTATTCCTTGGGAGGGATTCTATACTTGAGTCCTTGTTCATCCATTTTAGGAAGCTCAAGAACAAGTGAGTAGGAGAACTCATTTGTGCTCTTTGATCCGAAATCTCAATGTAAGGATGGTGATTTTTTCTCTATATTTTATTCTTGTTTGCATGCATAAGATCAATCTTTAATTTTATGACTAAATTAATTCATCACATATATGATTATGTAAAGTAATGAGATATAGATTTCTTTCAATAACTATGATTAATTAAGAATTACATTAATTCTGTGAATTATATTATATGTTATTTAAAATTGTGTTAGATCGGATGTTAATTATGTTAATTTAGTGGTGAGTCGGAAATTGTGTTAGATGGAGGATGTTTTAATTTGGGTGATTTTTGTATGTTGTGTAATTAGGTTTTTCTGGATTGTTGAAGTGATTGATTGAGGGATTTTACTAGGATTGTGATTGTGATTGTATGAGTTTTATCTTTAATTTGGGAAATTTTAAAGATCAAGGAAGAAGATGGATTATGAGTTCAGTGAGGAAGAAGAACAAATAAAATAAAATAAAATAAAATAAAATAGGGTCCAGAACCTGATGACCTGAAACTTTTCGGGTTACAAGAGGTAAAAATTAGACTAAGTTCAATGAAAGATAAATGAGTACATAGGTCAAATTAATATTCCCTCTGTTTTTTTATATATGACTTTCTCACATTTCGAGATACTCACTTATCTCTTCAATATCTCTTAAAATATAAGACTAAATAATATGATATGTATACTCATATGAAAGAGCATTTCGTAAGGAATTTAATTGTAACATTTTTATAATTTTTGAACAAATATATTTCTCTAAATATTAAAGTCAAAGGCTTACCTCGTTAATGTAAAACATCATATATTAAAAAATGGAGGGAGTATGAGTTAAAATGTAGGTTGGATTAATATAAAAAGGAGAGGCATAGGTTAGATTATTCCCATGAAATAACCCTGATTTTTTTGGTTTTATAATTACTATTTTTATCGTTATTATTGTAAATTCGAATTTGTGACACTCCCATTTATTCAGGAGCCTTTAGGTAGGCCTCCCAAGTAAATGAGAGTGTTATCATCTCGGATCCCCGAGATAGTGAATAACAAAGTACAACAAACCAAAGTACTTTAGATTAAAATTTAGCGAATAAAGATTTTATTAGAATTTAACCCAAACTAAATAAACTTAAAATAAAATTAATTACGACTCGCAGCGGAATTAAATAAACTGAAATATTAAAACTATGCGATCTAGACTTCTAGGTAGACTAGCTGAAATCCCCACGCATCCCTATGAGCTCCCAAGTCAGCTAACTCAAGTACTTGTTAGTCAATCTGCTCCCCCATAATTGGTTCATCACAGGTGTTTAACGAATACACGGTCAGCCAAACGGTTGAGTAGAATAACTAACAACAATGTAAGATGAAGTCAATGAAAATGCATGATATGATATGATATGCCAATGCAGCTGAGCTCATCACCCAAAATACCCGTTTATCCCGCCAATCCCTGGCCCAGGGAAAACAATGCAATCATCCCAACCTTAAGTTGAGATAAACTCTTCCCAGAGACAAGTCCTGCAGAACCAGCCTGGGGAAAACAATGCAAATGCCATGCCACAGTAATAATCATCCCAGAACAAGTCTGAGGTATCCAATGCAAATAATATGCAACAATAATAATAATTCATCCCAGAACGAGTCTGAGGCAACCAATGCAAATGATGTGCAACAATGCTAATAAATAATAATAACCAACCAATTCATCTCAGACACGAAGTTGAGGCATCCAACAATAATAATACACCTCATCCATCAAATTCACATTACACAATAAATTGCACAAGTCATTAACAATAACACGAGTTGAGTAGTTATCCTACCTTTTCAGCAAATCCATTGAATGCAGCTAAAATCCGATTTAAAAGAATTCCTTCAACGTGACCGTCACCTAACAAATATAATAATCGTATACAATTACTAACAAATCTAATAGTTAAAATAGTTAAAACTAATTATAAAACAATTTACTATTTATATAACTAATTATTCATTAATCATAATATTTATATTTTTACGTAACTTACTAATTAAAAACCCGCCTCAAACATTGGTTAAAACCTGTCTTAAGAACAACCAAACCTCTTCATATACACGGTTTTGAACTGTGTCAAACACACCCAACCAAAACCCATGTACTAGCCCAACCCCATCACCCACCCTCACCTACCAGGTGCCTCAACTACCAGCCACCCAACCACCCCCCCAAACACCAGCTACAACCGCCATACACCAGCTCACCACCTTGCCCTAACACCCACGACCAACAACAATCAACACAAGCAACAACTACACAACCCGCCAATTCCACCACCACACGCCACTAGCAGCCATTACCCCTGTCTCCACTGACCCACAGTGGTCCACCGGCAGCATCCCCTTCCTCTGGTCATGGCCTTGGTCAAACACGAAGGGCCCACAATACGGTTTAAAACAAACAAAGACAACCCTCAAAAATCCGGCAACCACCTACGCAAACCACCACCCCCGAACAACCTAACACCACCACTAGCACCGTCTATCTACCACGAACCCAACCAACCCAGGTTCAAGTCAAACAAGTCACGGGAAGTAGTATAAAACTGGTTTCATCGTGCCCTAGAACAACCATCCCTTTTCTCGAAATTCCGGCCAACCACCGCCAAAGCCACCGCTTTTACCCATCCCTGACCACCCACGGTGGTCGACGCAACCCCAGGAACCTCCCTAAACAAGCCTAGGTCAGTTACGACCGAATACGGGTTCGAAACCATATGATTCCACATGCACGACCACCCATGAAAACCCCCTTCAAACACCCCTCTCCCGTCGGTCAATGGGAGTCAACTGTGGGTTCAGTCACTCCCTAGTGGTCCACGGCCAAGGTCAAGGTCAAAGTCAATCATACGATATCCTAGAACACGAGTCATAATCGTTAACAAATGAATACATTTTATTATAAGACGGTCTTACCTTAAGATGATAACAAAGCTTATTCTTCTTTTTTTCCTCTAGATTTCCCCCCCCTCTCTCTCTCTCTCTCTCTCTCTCTCTCTATATATATATATATATATATATATATATATATATATATATATATATATATATATATATATATATATATAGAGCTATTGTGTTTATAAATTTTATGAGTAAATAAGGGTCTTTGTCTTCTCTTTATAGTGACAAGGTGATTTTATAGGAAAGTATTAGGAAAGGTCATATAGAAGGGTATTAGGAAACTATTATTATATTACATATTACTACCAATTATAAAATTTGCTTGACGAATAATAGAGGTTTCACATTTTTTTTTCAAATAAAAATGTACAGATAACGAACGCATAAAAATTAATGAATTATCAAATTATAAACTAAAAAGTAAAACTTCATATATACCGTGCATAAATTGCACGAGGTCGATACTAATAATACATTAAAATGTGAAACCTCTATATATACCACGCATTGCACGGGATATAAACTAGAATTTTATAAGTATTAAATTTAATTAAAAGGTCTATATATAAACTATTATTATACTACATATTACTACCAACTATTATTATTATTATTATTATTATTATTATTATTATTATTATTATTATTATTATTATTATTATTATTATTATTATTATTATTATTATTATTATTATTATTATTATTATTATTATGAAATACAATTATTATTAATAGTATTACTCGGAATTCAGAGCACACGGCCCCAAGGTATCACACGCCCCATCATCACTTCCCGGCCCACTTATAATTTTATTATATTATTCCGTCTTATTCACGATTATAAATTATAACTAAATTGTTAGAATTAACGCATTAAAATGCCATTAAATTACGAATATTACAGAATTTCCTTTTTCTAAACGGTTTTTTTGCATATAAATTAAGGTAAATTCAAAATTCTCACTTTTTACAGTTTTTTTACGGTCTTTAATCTCGAGTCATTTTTAAATTTTATCTTGTTTTGTATTCTACCAAACACGAATGTTTTCTTATTTTAAATAAAGATAGGAAATAGTACATTGCAATAACAAAATTAAAACCAAATAAAACCTAATAAAGATTTAACATAAAAATAAACAGACTACGGAGAGATTAAGTAGAGAGAAAATAAAAGAAGAAGTGTGAGGAAATATATTGATATTAGGCTCATTTTATAGAGGGTAAAAAAAATAAGGATTATGGTTATTTTATTTTTTGTAAAACAAATTAAATAAATTAATTATACTCAAAAATAGTCATTGTAAATATCCGTTGTGAAGCAAAATATAGTGTTGTTGGGCTGGCTCTACCACGTGGCAAGCTCCTATTGGTGAGCAAAAACCACACTTTTCCTATCCATGTAATTTTTTAGGAAAATGATAAATATACCCCCCCTTAGGGCTGTATTTAAGGTGCCAAAAAGGAATGAAAACCTTAAATCAAGCATTAATGACATCAATTTACGCGTAATTGTGTCATAAATTCCTAATTTAATTCCATTTTGGTAAGTAATTTAGTCCTTAAATACAGCCCTTACAGCTGTATTTATCATTACCGAATTTTGTATTCACTTGTGGGCCTACTCTGCCTCTTCAACCATTTTCAACGAGGTGAAAATTTTCACTCACCCTCTATCCTCTTTTGCATTTTTTAATCATTTTAATTGTCCCTTCAATGTTCACATTTCTCGTGAAAGTGTATGAGAACCCAATGTGGATGGTCTGAGTTCATAGTACTACTACTTTGCGAGATGCTCATTCATAATACTACTTTCAGGATAGTGTATTTCATTTATTGTATCCTAACTATGGTCTATAAATTATGGTGGTTGCTGTTAGTATTATTTTATGTTGGTGAGTTTAGGTTTTAACATTGTTTAACCCAAACTCCAATCATAAGGTATTGTTTGGACTGCAAAATTTGGACGAAAAGGGACAATAGAGACAACTTTTTTGATGAATTTGCTAAACTCAAAACGGGTCAAATACTTACCAAATTACTGTTAAGGAAGTAAATAATAAAACGATTATTTAGTCCTCGTAATATCTTGTGTATCTTTATAAATATGGTTGTTGTATTTTCTTATTCATATTCTTTGATAGCTTACTTAGTCTCCAAGGTTTAGGATGTGTTTAGGGTTTCCGTCTATTGTATATATATCGTCTCATTGTACTCATGTTTATTCATTCAATACAATATAAACCTTCATCACAATTGCCTTATTCATTATATGGTATCAATCGCCTTCGATCCTAAGCATCACACAACTCGATCATGGCTCAACACGCAATCATCCTGCCTAACGCCACACAACCAACCACCTCAATCATCTTTGTCAACCTCTCTCAATGCTCCAAACTCACCACCACCAACTATACCCAATGGTCCTTTCAAATTCAATCCTTCCTTGAAGGGTTGAATTGTTCCAGTTTATCGATGGCACGCATCCATGCCCGGCCAAAACCATCGTCATTGACAACAAATCAAAACCCAACCCAGCCTACTCCACGTGGTTACGCCAAGACCGACTTCTCCTGGCTGCCCTCGTTGGCACCCTAGACGGCTCTATCGCTCCTCTTGTGACTCAATCCAAGTCCTCTCAAGAGGCCTGGATCATCCTATCCTCCACCTATGCTAACCCCTCTCGAGGTCACATTCTTCAAATCAAAACCCGCCTTGAATCTATCACCAAAGCACCCGATCAAACCATCACTGACTATATGCACAAAATCAAAACTTGTACACTCGAACTCGCCAATCTTGGGAAACCTATGGACCCCGAAGATGTAATTGCCAAAGTCCTTCGTGGCCTTGATTCTAATCGTTATCGTGCAATCAAGGAGACGGTCGAAGCTCGTGACACTCCCATCGCCTTTGATGCCTTGCATGAAAAACTGATAAACTATGAACTTCAAAACCCCGAAACAACCTCTGCCTCACCCCTGCCTACCACGGCCTTTGCTGCCCAGTACCGCCCCAATCAACCCCGATACCCACCTCGTCAAACACCTATTGTCCAGCCTCCAGTGGACCCATCTAACCCTCCTAAAAAGGTCTCCATTTGTCAGTACTGCGGCTACAAAGGTCACAACTTCCTGACATGTGGCAACTTTAAAAAAGCGCATCCATCCTTTACCCTTGTCCTATATACCCGCCCTAATCGATACCCCAACAACCGCCCTCAAGCCCATACCGCCACTGCCACCCCTTCTCCTCCCGAATCCTGGCTCGTGGACAGTGGTGCAACGCACCATATCACCAATGATCACTCCAACCTCGCCCTTCATCATCCTTATGACGGTCCCGATGATGTTGTAATTGGCGATGGTTCTTCAGTTCCAATCTCCAACATAGGTTCTTTCGCAATTCCTTCTAACTCTTCTTCTATTCACTTTCTTAATGTCCTTCATGTCCCTTTAATTTCGCGTAATATTTTATCGGTCTCGCAATTTTGTATTGATAATAATGCAACGATTGAAATCTCATCATCTCATTTATTTTTTAAGGATGCATCGATGGGCAAAATCCTCCTCCACGGCACACTTGATCGTGGTATTTACACATGGCACTCGTCCTCCTCTCGAGCTCTTGTTGCCTCAACATCCTCGTCTACCATGTTGTGGCATCATCGTCTTGGTCACCCGGCTCTTCCTATTTTTGCGTTTCCTAAAAGCAATTTTAATTTACCTATTTCCGTTTCCAATTTTCAATATTGTAATGCGTGCAAGATAAACGGTTATAGAGAGAGAAAGCGAGTAGAGAGAGAAAGCTTACTTTTCTTCAATTTTTTCAGCAATGGCGAGAAATCGAAGGACTGTAAATAATACTAACACTCAACAAAAACACAAAAATACTAATTCATCAACTAATAAACACAAAAATAGTAGTAATACGATACATATTACAGAATTACGAGAGATTGCTGCTCAAGTTACAGCAGCTGAGAGTTCTAAGACAGCGGAGTTACGCGCTTTCAATTTAAATAAGGAAGTGAGTGTAATTCCGGAAATCACTGATACGAATGAAACGGAGTGGGAAACGGTTGGTGCGAAAGCAGGAACGCCATTGGAACAACCTCGCGTCAAAATTGAAACAGAGGATGTCCAAGGTGAGCTTGAGTACTGGTCTTCGTCTGTTTTCTGCTTTGTTTTGGGAGCTAACCCTCCTAATCATGTTATGGATGGCTATATTCGACGAATTTGGAAGGATTACTCAATTGATAAGGTTGCGTATCTAGTAAATGGTATTTGTATTGTTCGATTTAGTAAAATAGAGGATAAGGATGCAGTGCTTCAGTCTGAACAGCTATTCTTTGATAATAAGCCATTTATTATTAAAGATTGGCACCCTGATGTGAAGTGTGTGAAGGATAAACCTGATTTGGTGCGTATTTGGGTGCGATTGTATAATTTGGATCTTAAATTCTGGGGAAAAGCTCTTCCTAAGATTGTTAGCATGATAGGTACACCTATTAAACCTGATCGTGCTACTGAGAAGAAGGAGTATTTGGAATATGCTAGGTTCATGGTGGAAGTGAAAATGGGGCAAAGTTTACCTGATAAGATTGAATTCATTGATGACAAGGATATAGTGCAGTCACAGGAGGTGTCCTATGAATGGAAACCCCTGGTTTGTTCACAATGTTCAGGAATAGGACATGATGCTGCTATGTGTAGGAAGCGTGCTGCTGAGGTTCGAAAGAAACCTGCTCAGAAAGTTTGGAGGCCTAAGGCTCAGGTTCCTGTGAAGCCAGTTGATGTTCCTGTGCAGGTTGCTCCTGTATGTGTGGAGCCTGTGCAGGAGACAGTGGTTCTGCCACAGTGTTCTCCTCCTGTGATGGTTACCCCCATTCCATTCAGAGGTCATGAGATGGCTACACCAGTTAGTCTGGTTCAGCGCATGTCTAGACTTGGAAGGGGTAGCAGTCAGGGAGGTCCTACTGTTCTTGAAGTAATTCAGCAGTCTTTGAGACAGAGTTTGTTAAATAGTATGGGGAAGGGGAGACCAACAATAATTCAAAATGGTTAATATAGGTTTTTGGAATGTTAGAGGCCTTAATAAATGGAATAAGCAAGGTGATATTAGAAGATTCTTGCATATTAATAAAGTAAGCCTGTTTGGTTTGGTTGAAACCAGGGTTAAAATAAAGAATAATGATAGAATTCAAGCTCGTTTTAGTAATCCCTGGAAAGTTATTGATAATAGTGAGGTAAAAGATAGTGGGAGAATTTGGTTGCTGTGGGATTCTTCACAGATTCTGGTCTCTTGCATTAGGAAGGATTTGCAAGTCATTCATGCTCAGGTGACTAACTTAGTGACTGGGTTTGACTGGACTTGCTCTTTGGTTTATGGGTGTAATGCTGACTCTGATAGAGTGGCCCTTTGGGACTCTTTGATAGCTATGAAGGCTAATGTTCATGGACCTTGGCTTGTGATGGGGGATTTTAACAATGTCTTGTATGTTAATGAAAGGATTGGGTCCAAGGTGACTGATGCTGAGATTAAAGGATTTCAGAACTGTGTGGATGTGTGTGGGTTGTATGACATGGTATCTACAGGTGCCTATTTCACTTGGAATAATAAACAGGAGGGTGATGCTAGAGTCTATAGTAGGATTGATAGGGTCCTAGCAAATGATGAGTGGATCTTGAATGGCCCCAGTGGGAATGTCACTTTCCTCCCTGAGGGGCTTTATGATCATAGCCCTTGCTTGATTGAGCTAGGGGAGGATATTGAGAGAAGGAAAGGTCCTTTTAAGTATTTTAATATGTGGGGGAAGCATGCTGAGTTTAAGAACATTGTCATGGAGATTTGGAAACAACCTGTCAAAGGGTGTTACATGTTTCAGTTGGTCAAAAAACTTAAGTATCTGAAGCACCCCTTAAAGAAACTGAATAATGGGAGTTATGGGGATATTGAGAGTTCTGCCATGGTTGCTAAGTTGCTGTTGGAAAGCATTCAGAAACAGTTGCACAATGATCCCAGGAATGTGCAGCTTCAAGCAGAGGAGAGGGTGGCTGCTGATTCCTACAAAAAGCTTGATGATGCCAGGATTTTGTTCCTTGCCCAAAAAGCTAAAGTTCAGTGGGTTACCCTAGCAGATGATAACACCAGGTACTTTCATAGTACCATTAAAGCCAGACGTGCCCAGAATAAAGTCCTACAGATTAATGATATGCATGGGGTGATGTGTAATGAGATTGCTACCATTGAGCAAGCTTTTGTTGAGTACTATCAGGACTTGCTAGGTAGCTCTCTGCAGCTTGTCACAAAGTGTGTCCTGCTGTTGTTAAGAAGGGCAGAATTGTGACTGATGAGCATGCTAGAGGGATGGTTAAGCGGTAATCGATGATGAAATTAGGGCAAAGACTCTTCTCTATTCCTGTGGAGAAGGCTCCTGGCCCTGATGGCTATTCTGCTGGTTTTTTCAGAGATGCGTATGATATCATTGGAGTTGATGTGATTCAGTCTGTTAAAGAATTCTTCAGGACTGGCAGATTGTTGCAGCAAGTGAATGCTACTGTGCTTACACTCATTCCCAAGGTGGATTGCCCCAACTCAGTCCATGATTTTCGACCTATTGCTTGCTGCAATGTCATTTACAAGTGCATCTCAAAAATCATTTGTACAAGGTTAACTGGAGTGTTGATGGATATTGTTAGTATGAATCAGAGTGCCTTCATTAAGGATAGGGAAATTGTTGACAATATCCTTATATGTCAGGATTTGGTAAGGCTTTATGGGAGGAAATCTTGCACACCTAGGGCATTGCTTAAAATTGATCTCAAAAAGGCCTATGATTCTATTGAATGGGCCTTTATTAAGGATATGCTGGTTGCTCTTGAGTTCCCTGACCAGATGATACAATGGATTATGGTGTGTGTTACTACAACATCCTTCACTATTTCTTTGAATGGGTCACACTTTGGATATTTCCAGGGGAAACGGGGTTTGAGGCAAGGGGACCCCATGTCTCCTTTGTTGTTCACGCTGTGTTTAGAATATTTCTCCAGGATTCTCAGGGTTGTCACTGAGAAGCCTGATTTCGATATCACTCCTTTGTAGGGAATGAAGCTCACCATCTAGCTTTTGCAGATGATCTCTTCTCAAGCTTTTGCAGAGCGATCACTTCCATTACAATCATTTTGAGAGCTTTCCGACATTCTCTCGAAGCATCCGTCTGTGCATGAACAGGGCCAAGTCGACATGTATTTGAATGGTATTGATGATAATCTAGCCGCACATCCGGTCAGGCTTGCTGGTTTTAAGTTGGGGCAGTTCCCATTTAGATATTTGGGTGTCCCAATCTCTTCCAAAAGACTCGAGTGTAGCCGATTGTAACAGGGTTGTGGACAAAATTGTAGCACGAATTAGAGGTTGGGGAGCTAAACATCTTAGCTATGCAGGAGGCCGGTCTTGTGAAGGCGGTTCTCACCCGTATGCATGCATATTGGGCTAGGATTTTTTTGTTACCAAAAGGTGTCATCCACAAGGTAGAATGCATCTGCAGGAACTATCTGTGGGCAGGACATGCTGAGTATAAGAACTCTCCCCCTGTTGCTTGGGAGACTTGCTGTTTACCTAAGGAGCAAGGTGGGTTAGGTATCATTAATTGCCATTTATGGAATGCTGCGTTGATAGGCAAGTATGCGTGGTGGATCCATAGCAAGAAGGAGAGTCTATGGGTTCAATGGGTGCATCACATCTATATAAAGCACAAGGACTGGTGGATGTATAACCCAACTCAGAATTCTAGCTGGGTATGGAGACAGATTTGCAAGGTGAAGGACATCCTTAAACCTGGTTTTTTGAATGGAGGATGGGATGGGAGCTACACTATTCAGAAGGGGTATCAGTGGTTACTTGGTCCTCGACCCAAGAAGGATTGGGTGCCTATGGTTTGGAATAGAGTATGCTTGCCTAAGCATAACTTTAGTACATGGATTTATGTTCAACAACGGTTTTTAACGCAAGATAGATTGCACAAGTTTGGTGTTGTCACTACTGGTGTGTGCTACTTGTGTGGTGTGCAGATGGAAACCCACAGTCATTTGTTCTTTGAATGCGTGTTCAGTATGCAGTGTGTGCTACACTTGCAGAATTGGTTACAAGTTCATTGGCAAGGCAATGTTATGGATTGGATTATTCGATGGAGGTGTCGTTCTTTGATGAAGAAACAGGTGGTAATGGCTGCCATTTCTGGGCTCATCTATAGTATATGGAATTGTAGGAATAAATGCAGATTGGAGAACTACATAATTCAACCTCGACAAGTTGTGAAAGGCGTGCAACAATTGGTTAAAATACGTGTGAACAAGGGTGAATTTGCTAAGGGGAGTGTTAAATGTAAGGCTTGGTTACAAAATGTACTAGATTAGTAGATAGCTTTTTGTTTTATCCTTATGATAAGTGTATGGTGTGCTTTATTTGATCTTAATGAGATTCACATTTTCACCAAAAAAAAATGCGTGCAAGATTAATAAATGTCATAAACTTCCCTTCTCTACTTCCACACTTACATCACACGCTCCCCTTGAGCTCATTTTCTCTGATGTTTGGTCATCCCCGACTCACTCTCATGACGGTTTCAAATATTATGTGCTATTTGTTGATCAGTTTACGAAATACACATGGCTTTACCCGTTAAAGAAAAAGTCTGACACTCTAAATGTTTTCCTTCATTTTAAACTTCTCGTTGAAAAATATTTTAATCGTCCCATCATACAAATGTTTTCGGACGGAGAATATATCAAAATCACCCCTTCGCTGCTTCAACACGGTATTTCCCATCTTACTTCTCCGCCCCATACTCCTCAACATAATGGGTATGCGGAGCGGCGTCATCGTCATATAGTTGAAACAGGTTTAACACTCCTTACACATGCTCGCTTACCAACTCGCTTCTGGTCTCATGCCTTCAATACAGCCGTCTATCTTATTAATCGATTACCAACATCCACTCTTCACAATCAGTCTCCTTACTCTTGTCTCCTCAATGCCACTCCTAACTACAATAAACTTCGTGCCTTCGGCTGCCTGTGCTACCCGTGGTTACGACCTTATTCCTCTCATAAACTCGACCCAAAATCCATAGCTTTTGTCTTCTTAGGCTACTCCAAAACACAAAGCGCATATCATTGTCTTGATCCCGTCACAAATCGGATTTATACCTCTAGTCATGTCACATTTATTGAAACGGAGTTCCCGTATCCTCAACCAGCCTCTCAACCCCACGACACCTCTGTTCCTCCTCTCTCTGTTTGGTGTGAAGCTCCCATTATCTTCCTGCCCCACACCACTCCCTCTCCCTCCACGTCAACTCCCTCCGCTGTCCCTGACACCTCTACTGCTGTCTCGCAGCCCACTACCACTACCTCTTCACCACACTCTCCTACAGCTGCCCCTGACCCACCTTTAACCACGCCTGCCACAGTGCAACCTACCCCAGACTCACCCCAACCCCCTCCACACTCTCCTACTGCTGCCTCTGACTCTCCTCAACCCAGACCCGCCACAAACCAGTTGCCCCCTCGCCATGTCATAACCCGATTGTCTAATAATATTCGCAAACCCAATCCCAAATATGCCAAGCTCGCCATCACCACCACTCCACAATCCCTCCCCACTACTGCCAAGCAAGCTCTCACCTCACCCCATTGGCGTGATGCTATGATCGAGGAGTATAATGCTTTACTTCGAAATGGTACATGGTCTCTCGTTCCTGCACAAGATGCTCCTAATGTTATCGGTTGGAAATGGGTATTCCGTGTAAAATACAATCCCGACAATACGATACAAAAGTACAAGGCCCGTCTTGTTGCTAAGGGTTTTCATCAACGTCATGGTATTGATTATACTGATACATGGCAAATGGCCTAGGAAATGCCAAATATTTTGTCTTTATTACAACATGTGGTAGTATTTGACTCGTCTTAAACTTAAGACGCATATTGTTCGTTTTAAGTAAGACTTACTGATGAAAGTTAACCATATAAAAGAATTTTGTCAATTTGATCCACGTGGGATTTTCTAATCCTCTCAATGTGAGATGAAAGCTAGCTTTAGTTGAACGTGCAAATTTTATAGCATCTTGCTTTGTACATGGATAAATTTTGTTAATTTTCTTTCCTTCATTTCATTTTAATGCTTTCTGCTCTATTTATCATGGTTTATGCAGAGAAGTTGCACAATAAAGTTGGGGTTAAGATACATTTATGCACCAAGGATGGATTCATTTCACTTGGAAGCATATAAAGTTTTGGTGGAATTAGTTGGAGACTTGGAGTCGCATAGACACCTAAACAGATATATATGATTATAAATGTGTAAGTCGTCATTTTACGTGATACATGTATACAACATCTTATTTTTATAAATATAAGATCATTTAGAGCAATTCTGTGCGTCCATGTCAGCAAATCTATTTTTTTTTTTAAAACAAAAAATCTTGAAATACGGGACCACAGAAAAATTAAGGAAATAATTAAAAAATAATCGTCGTTTTTGATGTTTTGTACGTTAATGTTTTGTACGTAAATGATTACGTTTATGATTTATATGGAAATATATATGAATAATTTAACGAATAAGCTATTTATGAATAATTTATATTAGAATAAATAGCAACAAATTACAACAATTTACATTACAATATATAACAACAAATTACAAAATATTGATACAAATACAAACAAATTTTTACTACAGTAATAAATTAAAATAACAATAACGCACAAACAAAAAAAACCACCGCTTATGTCGATTTACCAAAAAATTAAATAATAAATACAAAATGCAATTATAAATTAGCTGTAAATGATCAGAGAAATTAAAAACCAAAATCATTTTTAAAAAATAATTTTAAAATCATGATTACATTCAATCATTCATATAGTTGCAATAATCGTAAGAAAATATAAACTCGACTAATATAATTGTATAATTTAAAAAAAAACAAAAGTAAATTTAAAATCAATTTTTAAAAATTAAAATTATATTTTTTTAAATCAAAAAAGTTGTTACATTTAACGATAATTTTTAAATCATGATGATATTCAATCATTCATAGTTACAATCGGTCTGGATTCTTTCCATTACTCTCTTCTCTCCATTACCTTCCATTACCTCTCAACGGTCCGGATTTTGTTCCGGAACGATCCAACGGTCAAGTGTTTTGATGAGTTGAAGAGAGTATAATAATTTTATAATGGTGGTTTAGGAGTAATATACCTAGAGGTGACATTTATTGACACGACCCGAAAACACAGCACGAACCCGACACGAAGTTAGCAGGTTAGGGTTAAGACGTTGTGACCCATTTAAGTAATTGGGTTGACACGACACGAAACTTAAATGGGTCGGGTTAGGGTTAAGCTCTTTTGACACGAACCCGACACGATTAACCCGCTTATTTAAAAGTGTCATGATATATTTGGGTTGAATCAATAATTCACCCAAATAACTTAAAAATTAATATTTTCATTCCTCATTTTTGGGATAATAGGCTTATAAAGCTTAGTTTATTCTATTAGTTTATTAGGTTAAACGGGTTAAAAATGACCCGCTAAAATATAAATGGGTTAAACATGACCTGCTAAAAGATAAATGGGTTAAACAGGTCGGGTTGGGTTATAGAAAAATTAAATGGGTTGGGTTAGGGTTGAGACAAATGACCCGTTTATGTAATTAGGGCGGGTTAGGGTTGGAGTTGTGGTGACCCGTTTAAAGTTGACACGAACACGAACACGACACGATCTGACTCGTTTGTCAGGACTAAATAGACCATTCATTACTTTTGAGGTAATGGAGAGGATCCTCACTCAGTTGCAATAATCTTAAGAAAATATAAACTCGACTAATAACATTATATAATTTTTTTTTTTTAAAATGAAATTAAAATTCAAAAATTAATGCAATTTTAAAAAAATAAAAATTATTCCATATTTTTTTAAAAATCAAAAAAGTTGTAAAAATAAAATGCAATTAACGATATAATTTGTAAAAATAAAATTTTATTTTTAATATTATCTCAGATCTGTGAAATAACCAAATATCCCCAAGAATTAACTTGGAACAAAAAATTCCATACCACTATTAATTTCCATACAACAACAATCAGTCGTCGTTCCATTATCGGTGTCGTCATAATTAATTTCCTCCGAAACCCGAATCTGCAATTAATTAAAAAAAATTACAATTTAGAATAGGAATAACGGGCGACATCCATGTGGGTTGGGTCAGACCCATGTGCAGTTGGCTTAGGTCAGACCCATTAGACTAGTGTTAGATAGGACTCATTGGGATCGAGTCGGGTCGGGTTGACTCAAGTGTTTTGGGACAAGTAAGATCGAATATTATTTAATTTTATAAAACAAATTAAAAAATAACATTTTTCTAATTATTTCAATCAAATAAAATTACAAGTAAAATAGCCTATTTATTTAATTAATTAATAAAAAAGGCCATATGTGAAAAAATCCAACAATTTGTTAATCAACAATGTCACCCTAGATCTGTTTATTGTGTGTCATTAAAATTGACGGAAAAATTAAAACAAGTCGCAAAGTTTGTCATAAATTACCAATCAACAATAATACCTTAGATCTGATTATTGAGAGCATTAATCCATAAAATTAAAAAAAGTATAAATTTTTTGTTTTAAATTAACCATAAAATTAAAATGTGTATGTATATGATAGATCTATGAATTTTTCTACTTAAACTGACATATATTATAAAAAAACTGCACGGAAATTTTATATAGTGGAAAGAAAATAGGACCCTATATATTTTGAAGGTATTATGTCTGAAATATACATTGCATGTGGGACTAATTCGTAATTTAACAGTTACAGCTACAGCAGTCAAATACGCAAACGAGTTGTATGATGTCCATAAATAAGCTAACCTATCGACCTTGCAAGACCATCAAAATCGGACTCTCACGGGTCACTCTTCTCTCATGAAGCAAAGGGTGAATATATATGTGAAAGAGAGAGAGAAAAGACAGTCACTCACCTAAACTGCGACCTACATAACATGCATGCAACAAAAAAGATAGACGATTCAAGTACCATACATACATTCCAACCAACAATGTCCGTCATAACCGAGGGCTTACAAAAGATATGGGAAAGTGAGGTTACAGGTAAGAAAGGGCAAAACAAATTATGGAAATGTGGAGGTAAAGTGATGCGTGTATTTTATATAAGGTTTTCACCTCATTTTTACACGCATTTCTGTACTATTTTACGTGGCATTTAGCTACAAATACCCCCGAATAGTCTACTTTGGTTTGTCTTGTGTAAATTACAGGTATAGACCAAAGAGGAGATAAATCGAGCCTAAACTCGCCCCTTTTGCATGCATTTATGGAGAACAAGGAGCCGGAGCTTGGAATCTATCACTTTGAAGACGCGTGAACTGATTTCGGAAGGTGTCGAAGTGCCTCGTGTGCTAATATAGCTCAATCGACCACTTATCTAGTCGATCGAATGCTTTATACCATGAAGATCACTCGATCGAGTTGTTTATCTACTCGATCGAGCAGGCCATAATAAGGAGTTACTCGATCGAGTAGTATTTATACTCGATCGAGGGGAATTTTGCTTAGTTTACTCGATCGAGCGGTTTTATTCCACTCGATCAAGTGGTTTGCCTTGTATTTGTATCTTTCCGCCTATTTTCGTATGGGCTTTTGTAATTAAGCTTTGGATTAGGTTTAAGGGGGAGATTTTCGTGTGCTACTAAAAGGGTAGACTGCGTAACTCGTCCTCACTTACCTCTCTTGGATCTTACTCACTGCTTCCCTCTTCTTTACTCTTTGCTACTCAGATTCGGATTTTGTAATCGGTATTATTTTCCCTTTTTAATTTCTTAATCATAATTGCTATTTGAATTCTTCTTTTCTCTTATTGCTTTCATTATTGTTTTATTCGGTCCCTCTGCTTTCATTATTATCATGTTTAATTGTCATTATCTATATATTATTTTTGTTGATTCGATAGTAATGTGTAGCTAATTCCCTTTTGCTAAGGCTAGGGAATCCATGATTATGAAGGAAGAGTAATTGAATTATTAGGTTAATGCTTGTGTAGTCCTTGTTGTTAATCGCTGTTGTTAATTGTTTCTGTCTAATTGAGTCGACGCAATTAGGCATTTAATCGTGGTAAACCTTGACCTGGACCGGAAGGTTGGAAAGGGTGAGACTCGTAGCGAACATTAGGGCACCGTAGTGAGGGCGGAAGTTAAACTATTTGTGCTTTAGGGCGAATTGAGACCGGAAGGAGATATTCACTGCCCCTTTGACCATACTTGCATTGACCTGAGACCTAGATTGCTTGATTCAATGATCATGGTGAACCGACTGTCTTAGGTTCTTTTCCTTTATCTGCTTAATCTTTATTCTCTGCCTTTTTCTCTTTCTCATCCTCATTAGTTTAGAACAACCCAATTAAAACCCCCCAAATTGGTTACTGTGACGAACTTACACAAAGTTGACATTTTCCTATCTCCCTGTGGAGATCGACCCGACTTCCCTAGCTATATTAGTTAGAGCCAGTTGGTTATTTTTGATAGGTATACGACTGTCCTGTCATAAAGCGTCAAGCTAGCACCTAAACAGGACCATATAAGACCATCTGAATCTCAGCTGTCTAGAAAATAAAGCACAAGTGCCCTTCTTTGGCACAAAACTCACTACCCAATATAATACACAATCTCCACAAAAAGAATACGAATAATAATGGAGGAGTAGACCGTCACAAACTTCGCTTTTTTTAATACGGTCTAATTTCTATTTCAAATCAACCAACTTTTTCTTCTTTTTTTTTTCTTTTTCTTCACTGATTTCACGTTTTCTTTTTTCTTTCATTTTTTTTCATTTTTTTTCTTTTCCACGTCCTTTTTCCATTCTTTCTTTCCGCATTCATTCCTTTTCTACCAACTCCGTACAAATATGAACGAGCCAAACTCGCAACAATGACAAGCATACCACAAAATTCACACTAAACTAGCTCGACTGGAAAGCTAAATTTGGGTGTAGCTATTGGGTCAAAAGGCTATATTTGGCTAATGTGGAGCTAAATGGGTGAAAATGAAAGAAAGGGAAATCATAAGCGCCTCCCTGCATGTGACACCGACCACAAACCCGAATGTATGCAAGTGACAAGCAATTGAATTTCATAAATGTGCAAAAGTGATAAACATGTTATGCAAGGAGTACTACTCTCAATTCCTACATGAACCTGTCATCAATGTCACCAGTTATATGGCTCTAAAACTCAGAAATTGTAAAGTAGGTTGCCAATTTATCAGGTTAAGTCTACACAGTCATCTATATTTTCAACATTAACTCGTAGATATGCGCATGACTAAACTAATAACTGTCAATAAGATGCAAGGCTCAAGTGATAAGACAAGTTAAAGTGCAATTTCATCACGGAAATCTACCATTCCGACTCAATCTATATGCAAAATGAAACGTGAATATTTTTTGAATTTTTTGAAAGTTTCTAATTTTTTTTTTTTTTTTTTGATGATTTGTTTTTGAAATAAATACAAATGCAAGCAGAAAAGTAAACGTGAATGCAAAAACAAATGCGAAATGCAGACTCAAAGGATGCAATACCCTCCCCAAACCAAAAAAGACAACGGCCTCGTTGTCCTCCAGCATACACAAGCAGATATATAATGGGAAAGGGATATATACTGTTGGGAAATGTGTCCTCAACAATAGTGCGATCATGTGATTTAAATATCATTATTAAATCTCATTTTAAAGAATACAATTGGGAAGTAATTTTGTTACTGTCAACTGGTCAACATATATCGGTAATGATTGGCTGACTAGAGTTTGACATTACTGTCGTGTGACGGTGGTGATCAGTTGACCCCCTAGGTCATACCTATAAGGCAATACTCTTAATTGATCATTTAATTAATCGTATAATGTTACGAGTTAATTAAATCGCTTGAAAAATTGACGGACGATTTTGGAAGTAAAATTTACGTATCAAATTGAAATGTGATTAAATGAGATACGGTCTGAGTAATTGAATTGTATCATTACTCGGATGAAATTATTGTTTAAGGAAACAATTAAATTTGAATGAATTATTATAAATACGATTTATAAACGATAAAATATTTTGATACAAGTAATTATGAATTACTAAGTCGATTTTGTATATGACGTATTTTTACTAATACGTTGATTTTTAATATGTTAAAAATACATAACAAATTTATGTGACATGTGACATGTGACATATTGACAATTGACAAAAATAATATGGAATCCATATTATACAATGTGCCGAAAAATTGGAGGAGTATTAGGCTTAATATTGTGTTTATAATTAAGTGGTAAACATAATGATTAAAAAGGGAGAGTAGCCATGCAACCCTATTTACCTTGTGAAGGCAAACTAATGCATGCATTGGGTCTTTTTCTTCCCCTCTCCTCTCCTCTTACACGGTTCACAAAATAAAAGGGCAAAGGGTTTTGTCTTTTATTTTTAACATACACTACATGTAATAGTGTGAAAAAATTATTATTCATTCATCCAACTTCTAAAAGGATTAAGTTTTAGAAAGATAAAATCCTCCAAAATCCCTCTCTCTCAACCGGTTTTGAGAACCCAAAAACCAAACAATTTTGGTTCAATTTTTCACTAGATTAATATTATACTAGCTCAAATAATATTAATTAGATTAAGAGTTAGCTTTGGGTATTATTCCTAAGGAGAGATCCTACACTTGGATCTTGTTCTTCCATTAAAGGAAAGCTCAAGAACAAAAGAAAAGGAGATTTCTTTTGTGCCCCATTAAACCGAAATACCAATGTAAGGATATGATTTCTTCTCTATTTTATTATATTGTTTGCATGCATAAAATCCGTATTTAATTTTATGACAAATTAATTTCACATATATGAGTATGTTAGTATGTATAAAGATCTACTTTTCTTTCAATCGGTATCAGAGCCACGGTTGTTTGCATGCAAATCGGTTAAAAGTTTTTCCGAGTTATAAGAATAACAAATAAAACTTGTAAAATTTGTGTTATTATGAAATATCACGAAATTAATCCATGCATGTTAATATTTCTGGTCCTAAAATGTTTTAGGATATTTTGGTTAATTTTACGGATTTTTATTGTTCATATTTCTCTATAATGGCATTTAAATATGATTTTATGAGTAAAAATGTCATTTTTGGTCTAAAATTAGCTATAATTCGAATTTTCAGTTGGTTTTTGGATATGTTGTCACATATATTATTTTGAGATAACCTGTAAATTTTCATAATTTTTGGACTTGTTATGCTCGAAAAATGAATTTTTCATTATTAAATTCGGATTTAGGTAAAAAATAGGTTAATATGAGTTAAATTTCGAATCTGGTCATAGAAAATTAATATGTTGTCACATGCAATTTTACAAGATGTGTGTAAAATAATTGGCTATAAAGAAGTCTTTTTGCATGATTTATGGATTTTTGAAGAAAAATAGCATAAATAGTGACATTATTAGTGGAAAATTAATAAAACATAATCTATGACTTAGGAAAAACGTTTAATGTTGCTTTTTATTATATTTTTCAGATCTAAAATTGTAAAGTTAATGAAAATAATTTTTCCATGTTTTTATGATTATTTTATTAAAAAAAAATCGATAAACCGCAACATTGTTTTTCCGGTAAATTTTCGAAATTTTTTAACCTAAGATTTTGAACATTATGAGTGTCATGGAATTTTTCCAGAATGTTCATGAGTTTAAATTTCAAATTTTGAATTTATTTGAAATTTTGTGATTTATTTGAAGTTTAATAGCTTATTTTTGTAATTTTTGGTCCATTTATGAACAAATTTTGTAAATATGGGTTAATTATGGTCAAATTATTAGTGAAGACTAAATTTTGAGTCCTAAGAGGTTAGGGTAATTAACTTATGCATAAATATGAGTTTATGTATTTTTGTGATTATAAAATGTTGAAATCACGCAAACCAAAAAACCGAGTAATATACGATATTGGCTAATTAAAGGCGATTTAGAATAAAATTGAGCATGTCCATATATATTATAATGCTGCATTTTCTTTATGATTGTCATAATTTTAATTTATGTAATTTTGAATTATGTAATTTTACTTAGTATGGCCTTAGATTTTAATTGGTATTTCCCGAAATGTATGGGAATATCGATTCGGTTGTAATTTTTATTGTGATCTCGTATCACCGTTTTGTAATTTAATAGATTTATTTTATTTTAGTTACAAATGTATAATAGGAAATTATGTAATTTATTATGTAATTTTATTTATCTCGGAGTTCCCAAAGACGGATTTCTTCAAGATGGCGATACATAAAGACGGTGTTACCTCGAGATGCGTGCCACAACCGAAGTTCAAGGGACCAATGAAGTTGGTTTCCGAATATGTAATAGTTAAATAGTTTTTTTTTCTATTTTTAGGAAAGGCCATACTAGGATTTATTTATCTTTATGCTTGCATTCTATTTTATGTCGCATGCATCGCTAAATCGCCATAACTAAAACATGCATCCTTATTTTATCGAGTTTATCGACCATGTCAATTCGAATTATCGTAGTTCACCGCTTTAGTTCACTTAAAACGTGATAGATAATAAATTGACATGACCTCTCGCTAAAACAAACAATTGAGACATAGCCTTACCAAATAGTAGAAACCATGAAAACCTATTTCGCGAGGGAGTGCACTCGGCCCTACCGGGGTACAAACCTTGTTACGTAGGGGAAGTGGGTGATGAATGTTAATCCACCGAGTTCATGTTAATGAGGGTTTCATCGGCCATACCGTGCCCAAGTTGATGTGGACTTGGATCATGGACACATTTATTCGAAATTTGGATTGAGCTCAACGGAAGTATTCGCGACCGTAGTTGCATGTGTTCCGGGCTATAGATAAATATTAGAGTAATTTTATCGACCAAGAGTTCTAAAAGTAGAATCGATTAAAACGTTAATCCACCGAGTTATATTGATAAGGGTTTCATCGGCCATACCGTGCCCAAGTTAATATGAATTTGGATCTTGGAATCATTTACTATAGTTGGGTAGAGGTCACTATATAAATGCTCATATCTTGTTAATTTGCAAGTATGATTTAAAAAGACAAGTGTTAATATTTCCTTTTCCTCCATATTTGTAGTTCTTTACAATGAATCCACCAAATGCTACCGCACCGATAACTATTGAGTCATATCACAATGTTCTTGACGACGTTTGCTCCAACAACAATTTCGATACTACTAGAGAACTTCATTTCGGGATAGGTTCGGATGGAAACCTTAACTTCATCACTTCTTCTAAACCACCTACTACTACTAGACCTCGTGTGAGTCCGTCTCAGGAAGACTACCTCATACAATCTATAGGGTCTTTGTCTCTGGAAGATAAAGATGCCAAAGCTAGTGGGAGCTATAGCAATCAAGTTCTTACTTCAAAGGGCAAGAGGTTCAAGAAGAAAGGAAAGAAAATCAAAAACTTCAAGCAAGTTAATGATGAGTGCCATTATTGCTATGGCATGGGACATTGGCTTAGGAATTGTCCCATGTATTTGCGAAATATAAGGGAAGGACTCATTGCTCCAAAAGGTACAATTCCTAAAGAAATTTATGTTATTGATATAAATTATACTTCCACTACGACATGGGTACTAGATACCGGTTGTGGTTCTCACCTTTGTAATCATTTACAGGGTTTAAGAGATGTGGAGAGGCTTAGCAAGGGAGATGTGGATCTACGCCTTGGAAATGGAGCTCGGGTAGCGGCCGAATCCAAGGGAACTTATGTTTTAGCTTTGCCAAATGGATTTGAGTTGTATTTGCATAATTGTTTTTATGTACCTACACTCTCTAAAAACATTATTTCAATCGCCATGCTAGACGTGGACGGTTTTTGTTTTGTCATTAAGAACAATCGTTGTACTATTTCTAGGAACGACTTGGTTATAGGCCAAGCTTCCTCTATCAATGGCATTTACATTTTAGAGACCTCAAATCCGACTAATGATATTTATAACATTCAATCAAAGAAACTCAAAACAAGTGACCCAAGTGAAGCGTTCATTTGGCATTGTCGATTAGGTCACATAAACGAGAATCGCATCAAAAGATTAATTTCTACTAATGTGATTACACCATTTGATTATCAATCATTTGGTACATGCGAATATTGCCTACTTGGCAAAATGACTCGTAATCCTTTTAGTGGTAAAGGGACACGAGCTAGTGAACTATTGGGACTCATACACACCGATGTGTGTGGACCAATGAGTATCACCGCTCGTGGTAATTATGACTACTTTATAACCTTCACCGATGACTTAAGTAGACATGGGCATGTCTATTTAATGAAACATAAGAGTGAAGCGTTTGAGAAATTCAAGGAATTTCAAAACAAAGTAGAGAACCAATTGAACAAAAAGGTAAAAGCACTACGTTCCGATCGTGGTAGTGAATACCTTAGCCTTGAATTTGATTCACACTTGAAAGGTTGTGGTATTATATCACAACTTTCTCCACCCGGAACAGCACAACTCAATGGTGTTGCCGAAAGGAGGAATCGAACCCTACTTGATATGGTTCGATCCATGATGAGTCAAACCGAGTTACCGAACTCGTTTTGGGGATTTGCGATTCAAACCGCAATTAGATCTTTGAACAATAGTCCCACTAAATCCACCGAAAAGACTCCATATGAGATGTGGACGGGAAAGGTTCCCAATATATCCTATATGAGGATTTGGGGATGTGATGCTTACGTCAAGACTAAAGCCGACAATAAGCTTGCCCCAAGATCCGAAAAATGCACCTTTGTAGGTTACCCCTCGCATTGTCAAGGATACTACTTCTACAAACCTCAAGAAAACAAAGTGTTTGTGTCTAGTGAGGCTGTCTTCTTAGAAAGTCAATTTATTTCTAAGAGACAGAGTGGGAGAAATTTTGAACTTGACGAAGTTCAAGAGCCACAAACCGAGGAAGAGACGCAAGAAGATGTTCCTTCGTCGTCTAACGCGGTTGTACCTCCTCCACTAAGAAGGACGGGCTGAGTAATTCACCATCCCGATCGATATGTGGGACTTATCGAGGAAGATGGAACACTCGATGTATTGCTTATGGAAAGTGATGAGCCCGCCACCTACAAGGCCGCAATCTCTAGTCCAAATTCCTCCTTATGGCTTGAAGCCATGAAGTCCTAAATGGATTCTATGCATGAAGACCAAATTTGGGACTTGGTAGATTTGCCTAAAGGGGCAAGACCCCTCCAATGCAAATGGATATTCAAGGTAAAAAATGGCATAGAAGGACATGACGATGTCTACAAAGCTAGGCTAGTGGCAAAGGGATTTACCCAAGTCCAAGGTCTCCATTATGATGAGACCTTCGCCCCCGTAGCCATGCTAAGATCCATACGGATTTTGTTAGCGATCGCCGCATTTCATGATTATGAAATATGGCAAATGGATGTCAAAACCGCTTTTCTAAATGGGCATTTAGAAGAGGAGGTGTACATGATACAACCCGAAGGTTTTGTTGATTCTAAAAATGCTAACAAAGTGTGCAAGCTTAAGAGATCCATTTATGGTCTTAAGCAAGCATCTAGAAGTTGGAATCATCGATTCAATCATGTGATAAAGGAAAATGGTTTCACTCGAAGTGTTGAGGAACCATGTTTATACATGAAATTCAGTGGGAGCAATGTTGTGTTCCTAATCTTGTATGTCGATGACATACTACTCATTGGAAATGATATTCCAATGTTGTCTTCTGTTAAGAAGTGGTTAGGTAACCACTT
This sequence comes from Silene latifolia, assembly GCF_048544455.1. Classification (NCBI taxonomy): domain Eukaryota; kingdom Viridiplantae; phylum Streptophyta; class Magnoliopsida; order Caryophyllales; family Caryophyllaceae; genus Silene; species Silene latifolia. The sequence goes on along the minus strand of NC_133531.1, from coordinate 56,381,222 downwards.
CCAACTGAAGGATTTAGGAGAGGCACAACGCATATTAGGTATCCGGATCTATAGAGATAGATCCAAGAGGATATTGGCACTAAGTCAAGAGTCTTATGTCGATAAGATTCTTCGACGGTTCAGCATGAACAAATCCAAAAGGGGTTTGGTACCTATGGTAACCGGGACGATATTGAGCAAGACTCAATGTCCCTCCGAACCCCATGATGTTGAACGTATGAAGTTGATCCCTTATGCTTCCGCTGTTGGATCAATCATGTATGCCATGATATGCACACGTCCTGATGTCTCGTATGCCTTGAGCATGACGAGTAGATATCAAGGAAATCCAGGTGAGAGTCACTGGGATTGTCAAGAGAACATCCTTAAGTACTTGAGAAGAACTAAGGATTCTATCCTTGTGTTTGGAGGTGACACTGAGTTGCGTGTTAATGGATACACGGACTCAAGTTTTCAAACAGATAGAGATGACTTGAAATCACAAGCTGGTTTCGTGTTTATGCTCAATGGTGGTGCCGTAAGTGGAGAAGCTTCAAGGAAGTCAGAATCATGGGATTCTACAACGGAGGCTGAGTACATCGCAAAGATCGAAGTCGCTAAGGAAGTCTGTTTGGATCGTGCAATCACGGAAGGTCTAAAAGTAGTACCTACCGCCAATGATCCCATCACTCTCTATTGTGATAATAGTGGGACGATCTTCCAAGCTAAGGAGCCAAAGTCTAGTAATAGATCTAGACATGTACTTAGAAAGTATCATGTAATAAGAGATTTCATTGAAAGAAAGGAAATTGCGATTTGTAAGGTTGGGACGGATGACAACATAGCCGATCCGCTCACCAAGCCTTTATCGCAGGCTAAGCATGATGGACATGTTACGTCCATGGGACTTAAACGTGTACCAAGTTTTTGTTAGATTTTGAAGTGAAATAAAAGTGTTGTTTTTGTTCATGTTCATAATCACATTTGTCTTTTATCTTTAATTTATACTTTGTTACATCCAAACGGGTTGTAGAGACAATTGAACCCCGTTAAAGTGAACACGGATTAACATAGTATTTGCCCATAGTCACTTGTATGAGGTGACGTCTCGAAGTGACTAGAGTGTGAGGCGATTGATGGCAAGTTCAAGTGCCATAGAGTCATGTGAGATGACTAGTCGATCACATAGGCAGATCAAGTAGGAACATTTTGTCGGGCCTTATGACCGCTTATAGAGTTCTGGCAAATTTATATAGCCTGGTCGTGGCGAGAGCTACTATAGTATTCTAATGAGTCGATTCTTTTGACTAAAGACTATTCGCCTGAGATGGCACAGTTTCAGATTAACTTTGATTTGTGTTACTACGACCTTCGTAAATGGGGTCAAATGGGCATATTTTGGGTTATGATGGTCATGGGCTAGTCGAAGGGAATGAGTGCGATAGGAATTGTCCACCCCTAGTTAGGGTTATAACAATATCTCAGGGCCACTCGAGGAGTAATGAACTGGAAATGCGTGGCCACGCTCGGAAAGTATCTATGATAGATAAGTCCGGTCAATCAGTTATTCTCCAGATCGAGGAAACCACTCTCGATATGATCACTTGCAAGTACGACCCAAAGACACCTTGCATTGAGTGGGAGATAGTAATAGGACAAGAGAATTGGTGACGCACACTTGTCGAGGACAAGTGGGAGATTGTTGGGAAATGTGTCCTCAACAATAGTGCGATCATGTGATTTAAATATCATTATTAAATCTCATTTTAAAGAATACAATTGGGAAGTAATTTTGTTATCACAATCGGTCAACATATATCGGTAATGATTGGCCGACTAGAGTTTGACATTACCACGTCGTGTGACGGTGGTGATCGATTGACCCCTAGGTCATACCTATAGGGCAATACTCTTAATTGATCATTTAATTAATCGTATAATGTTACGAGTTAATTAAATCGCTTGAAAAAATTGACGACGATTTTTTGAAGTAAAATTTACGTATCAAATTGAAATGTGATTAAATGAGATACGGTCTGAGTAATTGAATTGTATCATTACTCGGATGAAATTATTGTTTAAGGAAACAATTAAATTTGAATGAATTATTATAAATACGATTTATAAACGATAAAATATTTTGATACAAGTAATTATGAATTACTAAGTCGATTTTGTATATGACGTATTTTTACTAATACGTTGATTTTTAATATGTTAAAAATACATAACAAATTTATGTGACATGTGACATGTGACATATTGACAATTGACAAAAATAATATGGAATCCATATTATACAATGTGCCGAAAAATTGGAGGAGTATTAGGCTTAATATTGTGTTTATAATTAAGTGGTAAACATAATGATTAAAAAGGGAGAGTAGCCATGCAACCCTATTTACCTTGTGAAGGCAAACTAATGCATGCATTGGGTCTTTTTCTTCCCCTCTCCTCTCCTCTTACACGGTTCACAAAAGAAAAGGGCAAAGGGTTTTGTCTTTTATTTTTAACATACACGACATGTAATAGTGTGAAAAAATTATTATTCATTCATCCAACTTCTAAAAGGATTAAGTTTTAGAAAGATAAAATCCTCCAAAATCCCTCTCTCTCAACCGGTTTTGAGAACCCAAAAACCAAACAATTTTGGTTCAATTTTTCACTAGATTAATATTATACTAGCTCAAATAATATTAATTAGATTAAGAGTTAGCTTTGGGTATTATTCCTAAGGAGAGATCCTACACTTGGATCTTGTTCTTCCATTAAAGGAAAGCTCAAGAACAAAAGAAAAGGAGATTTCTTTTGTGCCCCATTAAACCGAAATACCAATGTAAGGATATGATTTCTTCTCTATTTTATTATATTGTTTGCATGCATAAAATCCGTATTTAATTTTATGACAAATTAATTTCACATATATGAGTATGTTAGTATGTATAAAGATCTACTTTTCTTTCATATACAACCAATAAATGAATGAAGAATAATAAATAAAAAGGAGACGAAAATAAAGAAAAGAGCAAGAAATACATACAAAATGACGAACTTCCCCAAACCAGCCAGAAAACTGGGGAAGTGAGTAGACCAGCAGCTACTCGTCAACAGTCTCCTCCTCCTCCTCTACCACCACAAAGTCGGGATCTCGCTCCTGCTCCCTCCTTCTCCCCTCCTCAGCTCGTACTCTCTCCTCCTCCTCCTCCTCCTTAGCGGTGTCCGCCTCGCTGGCTGGCTGTGGGCACCCCTCCATCGGGTACCGGTAGAAAGACGGGTGCGGCCAGCCCTCAGGAATAGGACGTCCTCTCCTCATATGATACTCGTATAGAGGAAACATAGCAAGAGCCATGTCTCGCTCCATGCGAGCCTGCCTGGTAAGAAGCTCAAGAAGCAAACCGTCACGACGTCCTTGGTCAATGACCTCGGTGTTGGAATATGTGTCCTCCGACAATAATGCGATCACAACTGTTGATCATAATGATCACATGTTTAAATCTCATTTTAAGAATACATGTGGGATGTAATTTTTTACAGTCAACTGGTCCACACATATCGGTAATGATTGGCTGACTAGAGTTTGACATTACTGTCGTGCGACGGTGGTGATTAGTTGATCCCCTTAGGTCATACCTATAGGGAAATACTCTTAATTGATTATTTAATTAATCGTATGCCGATACGAGTTAATTAAATTGCTTAAAATTGACGGATGATTTTGTGAGTAAAGTTAACGTGTCTTATTGTGATCTGATTAAATGAGACACGGTTTAAGTAATCGAATTGTTTATTACTTAGATAAAATTATTGTTTACGAAACAATTTTAATTGAATGAATAATTTCTTATAAATACAAGACGTTGAAATTTATAATTTGATAAACCGTTTTGGCACAAGTAATTACGAATTACGAGTCGATTTTGTATATGACATATTTTGTGAGTATGTTGATTTTTAATATGTTAAAAATACATTACAATTTCACATGTCAAGTAACATGTCACATTTGTCACAATTGACAAATGACAAAATAAAATGGACTACCCATTTTATTAAGTGTGCCGAAAATTGGAGGGAGTATAAGATTATATTGTGTTAAATATTTTTAGTGGAAAACACAATTATATCCTAGTCTTCTAGCCTTGCATGCCTAGTTGTTCTTGGGAAGAAAGTTGGCCTCATGCATTGGCCACCTTCCCTCCTCCAACCGGTTTTGCCATAGTGAAATGATAGAGTTTTTCCTCTATCATTTCATTATTCATTTATCACACATATATTTTTCCAAGTAAGAAAAATAAAAACATCAATCTTGTGAAGAATTTTAGAGAAAGAAAAATCACAAAATCATTCTCTCCTCTTGGTCGAAATTATTCAAGAGGAAATACAAAATTAATTTTTGTGTCATATTTTAAGTAAGACTAATCCTAATACTAGATCATATTATTTTAGTCTTTAAGAGTATTCCTTGGGTATTCACTTTTGAGAGAGATTCTATACTTGAATCTCTGTTCATCCATTATTTGGAATGCTCAAGAACTAACAAGAAGGAGATCTTGTTGGTGCCCTTTTAATCCGAAAATCCATTGTAAGAATAACGATTTCTTCACTTGTCTATTTTAGTTTGCATGCATAAGATCTAAATTAATTTTATGACTAAATTAATTGAAACATATATGAATATGTTGAGTATAATGAGATATATATTTCTAACAAGCGGTATCAAGAGCCTTAGGTTGTTTGCATGCAAATCGGTTATTGTTTTTCTGAGTTATACGATTAACACAGCTGCTGCTTAAGGATGCCCCTTTTGTATTTACTGACGAGTGTCTTTCTGCTTTTAACAGGTTAAAGCAGGCTTTGGTATCTGTGCCGATCATACAGCCTCCCGACTGGGACTTGCCGTTTGAGATAATGTGTGATGCCAGTGATTATGCAATAGGAGCGGTGGTAGGCCAACGGAAAGACAAAACTTTAAATGCAATCTACTATGCGAGCCGAACTCTGGATGAGGCTCAAGTGAAGTACACCACCACTAAAAAAGAGTTGCTAGCTGTAGTTTATGCCTTAGAGAAATTTCGTTCTTATTTGATTGGGTCAGAAGTTACCGTTTTTACTGACCATGCAGCTTTGAGGCATCTCCTTGCCAAGAAGGAGGCTAAACCACAGCTATTGAGATGGATACTCCTTCTCCAGGAGTTTGATTTTCAGATTAAAGATAAGAAAGGAGCTGAGAACGTTGTAGCTGATCATCTGTCGCGACTGTCGCGACAAGATGGGGAAGATTCTTTACCTATTGATGAGTCTTTTCCTAATGATTCCTTATCTGCTATATTATCGTCCATTGTTAACCAAGAACCTTGGTATGCAGATATAGCTAATTACGTTGTCAGTGGCAAGTTGCCGCCTGACCTTTCTCATCAGCAGAGGAAGCGTTTTCTGTATAACGCTAAGCAGTATTTTTGGGATGATCCTTATTTGTTTAAGGAATGTGCAGACGGTCTCTACAGATGGTGTATTCCGTAGTGGGAGACCAAAGTAGTCCTGTAAGGCTGTCACTCCTCTCCCTATGGTGGTCACCACGGTCCTTCGCGCACCGTGGCTAAGGTACTTCAGTCTGGTTTTTACTGGCCTTCTTTGTTTGCTGATGCTAAGGATTTTGTTTCAGCTTGTGATGCCTGCCAACGATCGGGGAATATTTCAAAGAGACATGAGATGCCACAAAATGGTATTTTAGAGGTCGAGGTTTTCGATGTCTGGGGCATTGATTTCCAAGGACCGTTCCCATCTAGTAAAGGTAATAGGTATATTTTAGTAGCTGTTGATTATGTGTCTAAGTGGGTAAAGGCAATTGCCTCACCCCATTGTGATGCCAAGACCGTGATAAAAATGTTTAAAAAGGTCATATTTCCCCGATTTGGTGTCCCTAGGGTCGTCATTAGTGATGGGGGAATGCACTTTAAAGAAAAGAAACTAACTTCCATTCTGTCTAAGGTTGGTGTTCAACACCGGCGTGGTTTGGGGTATCATCCCCAAACTAGCGGTCAGGTTGAGGTATCTAATCGCGAGATTAAAGAGATCTTGTCTAAGGTAGTTTCTAAATCACGGAAAGACTGGAGTCTTAAATTGGAAGACACATTATGGGCTTACAGAACTGCCTTTAAGACACCGATTGGTGCATCACCTTATCGGTTAGTTTATGGGAAATCATGTCATTTACCTGTTGAGTTGGAATGTAAGGCTTGGTGGGTAATTCGTGAGCTTAACTTTGATCCTAAGTTGTGTGGTCAGAATCGTCATTTGCAGCTAGATTGATATGACCATAATTAGAGCATATTTAGTCCCCGAATTAGCCTTGTTCCCATGCTTTTTAGTGCATATTTGGGTCATTTATTGTCTTTAGTTCTTTGTTTTGCATATTCTTTGAGGTTTTGTGTCCTTGGTAGGAAAGGAGTGCAAACCTTGCATTTTCATGGCAAAACGAGACTAAATTGATTGAATTCAATGACCAAGCATCAAGGAGAGACAAGATTAGAAGGCCTTTGTACATATTATAGTAGATGGGCAATGATGAGAAAAGATCCTTGCATCCCTGAGGAAATCCCCAAGGATTTTATGAAGAAAAGGGAAGAAAAGAAGAAGAAAGCTCGCTGCATGACAATCCGTGCGTCTTCCCAAGAAGACGCCCGTCCACCATGCCATAATCCGTGTGTCTTCCTTACAAGACGCCCGGGCAGCAGCACCCAGAAGACGCCCGTCTTCTCCCAAAGACGCCCGGACCCAGACCACCGAATCCGCCCGTCCCGTGCCTAAGCCGCACGGATTCCAAGGCAGTCAAAACTCGTTTCTTCAAGCTTCAAAGAAAGATGCCCATCCTTCCAAAAATACCGGCGTTTCCTTAAGAAGGGACTTAATCGTCATTTAAGCCCTTAGTTAACCCTAATTCCTACACCTAATCCCCACTATAAATACCTCATAAGTCTAATTGGAAGAGCATGTTCTTCTTAGCAATCTTTAGTGTAGTTAATATCAATCAAATCTCTCTTTAATTTTGTAATCAACAATTAATCAAGTTTTAATACAAGTTTTATTTCCTTAATCTCTCTTTTGTTCATCCTTTATTTTGGGTAATTGAAGATTATTTGGGTTATTATTGGGAGATTGACAACCTTTCAATCAAGCATCAAGTACTTCTTTTATTCTTTGCTTTATTATTGGAATCATTAGTAGGTATAATCCTCTTAATCTCTTTTTAATTATTGTTAATTACTTTCATTTATTCATCATGTTTCACTTTGTTGGTATGATTGACAACCTTGCTAGCATGTTAAACATGATAATGAGTGAGTAGTCACTTAGCTAGGGTTAATGGGTAATTAGGGGAAACCAACATGGGGAATGATTCATGCTTAAATTAATATGCTTTCATGGTTTATTTGCTTGCTTGTTATGATCTCAACTCATGCACATGTTATGTTTGATGAAATGCGAGCCTATGAATCCTTGCATTTTTTACCCATCACCTATCTTTTCAATGAGACTTGTAAGACATAAACCAACTCGAGTCTCATTAGACCATGCATGTTGTTGAGTAGGGAAGACTAAGTCGACTTGTAGGTGTTGTACAATCTAATCGATTCGGCTCCGGGACCCAAACTTTCCTAGGATTGTAAGATATAACCCAACTCAATCCATCACAACAATAATTGATTGCTTATAATTTGAGAACATGTTTGTATGATCAATTCCCATGAATCCCCTATGACCCCATGACACCCTAGTGCTTTTTATCAATTGTTTACAACCCTTTTAATTCATCTTGCTTGTTTACTTTCATTGCTATTTAGTTTAGTGACCTTCTACATCAAACCCCAATTGTGACACCCCTAAGACACCGCTAGTTGCAATAGAAATCTCATCTCAATTCCCGTCCCTTGGGATCCGACCTTTACTTGCCTCTTTACTAATTGTAGAGTTGTTTGTGAAGTTATAAATTGTGTTTTGGTCTAGGTGCTCCTAACGACAAGTTAGCGAAAAGATTTAGTCCCGACCAAAAAATGGCGCTGTGTTCTGGACTGTGTTAACTTGATTTAGATTTTTCTTATATTGTTATTAGTTGTGTCTTTCTTTGCCTTGGGGAAGTAAAACTCCTCAAGGTTTGTTCTAATTGTTTTCAAGTTGTTTGATATTTTGCAAGATGGACCTTATAGATTGTTTTGTAGAGGACCACTTAAGTATACCTTTCTTCAAAGATCCCATGCAAGCATTGGAAGCCTTGGAAGCAAGTGAGGCTAAAAATATGTATTGGGAATTGGAGGTGGATCTTTTTGAGGCCGCTCTAGCTAACAAAGAACTTACTCATGCACAATCCGAATTAGTGCATAACATCCTTGTGGAAGCATGTCAACCTATAGAAGATGAGCAATCCATCCTAGAAGATATTTTACAAGCTGAAGAGCAAGAGGAATCCATCATGGAATTTTAATGTGATGAGATTGACGAGAATGAAGAACAAGTTGAATATGCTATGAGAATGGAATGTCTAATGGAGATGGAGCAAATTCTCAATGAAACTCCAAAGGAGGAAAGTGAGGTACAAACTCCTACTTTAAAACCCCTTCCCCCAAATTTGAAATATGCTTACCTTGATGAATCAAAGACCAAACCCGTGATTGTTAATGATAGACTTGATGAGGACCAATTGGGAAAATTGCTTGATGTGTTGAAACAACATGAGAAGGCTATAGGTTATAGTCTAGATGACCTTAAGGGGATAAGTCCCAACTTTTGCATGCATAGAATTCATCTAGAGGAAGACTATAGACCTACCATTCAACCCCAAAGAAGATTAAACCCCCACATGCAAGAAGTTGTCAAAGGAGAGGTTATGAAATTACTTGATGCGGGAATCATATATCCCATATCGGACTCTTTGTGGTAGCCCCGTCCAAGTGGTACCTAAGAAAGGAGGTACCACGGTGGTGACAAATGAAAAGAATGAGCTAATACCCACAAGGATGATCACCGGTTGGCGTATGTGTATTGACTATCGAAAATTGAATTCCGCAACAAGAAAGGATCATTTCCCCCTACCATTCATTGACCAAATGCTTGAGAGGTTAGCCTCCAACAAATTCTTTTGTTACCTTGACGGGTATTCGGGATTCTTCCAAATCCCTATACACCCGGATGACCAACATAAGACCACCTTCACATGCCCTTATGGTACTTTTGCATATAGGAGGATGCCTTTTGGTTTATGTAATGCCCCCGCCACTTTCCAAAGATGCATGATGAGTGTCTTCTCCGATTATCCAGAGACCATAATGGAAGTTTTTTTGGATGATTTTAGTGTTTATGGAAAGGACTTTGACTCATGTTTGCATAATCTTTCTCTTGTGTTGCAAAAATGTGAAGATGTTAGTCTTGTTTTAAATTGGGAAAAGTGTCACTTCATGGTCAATGAAGGAATTGTTTTGGGTCATTTAATTTCGAAAAAGGGCATCGAGGTCGATAAAGCTAAAGTTGAGGTGATAGAGAAACTCCCACCTCCCGTGAATGTTAGATGGGTGAGAAGTTTTCTCGGTCACGCGGGTTTTTATCGCCGTTTCATAAAGGATTTTTCAAAAATAGCGAAACCCCTCACTCAACTCTTGCTTAAAGATGCCCAATTCCTTTTCACTGATGAGTGTGTTGAAGCCTTTAATAGAATCAAGGAAGCACTAATCTCGGCACCGATTATTCAACCTCCAAATTGGGAACTACCATTCGAGATTATGTGTGATGCTAGTAACTACGCCATTGGAGAGGTCCTTGGCCAACGGGTAGGAAGAGCTCTTCATGCCATCTATTATATAAGCAAGACTCTTGATCCCTCCCAAGTGAACTATGATACCACCGAGAAAGAGCTTCTTGCCATTGTCTATGCTTTGGACAAGTTCCGTTCCTACTTACTTGGATCCAAGGTGTTTGTCTTTTCGGATCACCGTGCTCTCCGACATCTCTTGATAAAGAAGGAGGCAAAACCAAGGTTGTTGAGATGGATTTTGCTCCTTCAAGAATTTGACTTGGAAATAAGAGATAAGAAAGGAGCCGAAAATGTAGTGGCGGATCATTTGACAAGGATCCGGTTTCATGATGAACATGGAGAAACCCCGATCAATGACTCATTTCTCGACGATATTTTGATGGCCATTCAAACACAACTTGAAAGGCACATCACCCCATGGTTTGTCGATTATGCTAACTACATTGTTGGAAATGTACTCCCTCCAAATTTGAACCACAACCAAAGGAAGAGATTCCTATTCGAAGTGAAGAGGTACTTTTGGGATGACCCAAACCTCTACAAGGAGTGTAGTGATGGGCTCTACCGGAGATGCATCCCTCAATGGGAAGTCCAAGGAATCTTGGAAGGGTGTCACTCATCACCCTACGGTGGGCACCATGGAGCAAGGAGGACCATTGCAAAAATTCTTCAATCGGGCTTCTATTGGCCTACAATGTTTCAAGACTCAAGAGAATTCATCATTCATTGTGACGCTTGTCAAAGAACGGGAAATATCTCTTGGAGGAACGAAATGCCACAAAGGGGCATTCTAGAGGTGGAGATCTTCGATGTTTGGGGGATCGACTACCAAGGGCCCTTTGTGACATCCAATGGGAATAAGTACATCCTTGTGGCCGTAGACTACGTCTCAAAGTGGGTGGAGGCAATTGCCACTCCAAATGATGATGCAAAAACGGTCACCAAGCTCTTCAAGAAGATAATCTTCCCAAGATTTGGAGTTCCTAGAGCAATCATAAGTGATGGAGGAACGCATTTTCATGAGAAGAAACTCGCATCTCTTTTGACCAAATATGGTGTCCAACATAGAACCGGCTTGGGATACCATCCTCAAACAAGCGGTCAAGTTGAAGTTTCAAATAAAGAGATCAAGCAAATCCTTGAGAAAGTTGTGAACAAAACCCGAAAAGATTGGAGCACAAAGCTTGATGATGCTCTTTGGGCTTATAGGACGGCCTATAAGACTCCCATAGGAGCCTCCCCTTACAAGCTTGTCTATGGAAAAGCATGTCATTTGCCAATCGAATTGGAGTACAAAGCTTTTTGGGCAATCCGAGCACTTAACCTTGATCTCAAATTGAGCGGTCAAAAGAGGATGATTCAAATTCAAGAGTTGGAGGAATTCCGACTACAATCCTATGAGAATGCAAAGATTTACAAAGAAAGAACGAAATTACTCCATGACAAGAGGATTAGACAAAAGGCCTTGCACAAAGGGGACAAAGTCCTTCTATTCAATTCCCGCTACCGACTTTTTCCGGGAAAGTTGAACTCTAGATGGATGGGTCCCTATGTGATAACCGAAGTTGGAAAATATGGAGATTTTGAACTCAAGGCGGAAGATGGAAGCAAGTTCAAGGTCAATGGTCAAAGATTGAAGCCATACTATGAAGGAGCGTTTATTGGAGAGGTCGAGGTCACCTACCTCGGGCCTTCTCATCCTTGAAAGAACCATCAAAGGGAGAGTTTGGTGGAGTCCTCCCTAAACCACCACTTGTAAATATACTAACCCTTTAACTTGTATTTATAATTTTATTGCGTTTCTTTAATAATAAACATAAACTCTTTTCATGAGAGTAAGTGAGGGAGGGTCACTAACGAATTTTGAATGAAGGAAGGAACCAATCTTCAAGTGTGGGGAAGCATCTATGAGAGGAAAGAAAATCAAAGGAAAGATTCTCAGCTTGAACCCGAGCGGCTTCATTAAAATCCGCCTGTCCTGCTGGAATCCGGGCATATTGGGAAGAATCCGTCCGTCCTGCTAAGCTGAGAAATTGAAAATTTTGGGACTGTAGAAGAATCCGAGCGTCTCAGCAAGGAAGACGCCCGTCCTAAAGAATCCGCCCGGTTTTGAAGAAAGACCCCCGTCTTTTTGCATGTGCATTTCAAGAAATTTCACTGTCTCAGAATCCGTCCGTCTTTGAGAAAAGACGCCCGTCTCCTTTCAGAAGAATCCGAAGTCTTAGGGTCGGGACGCCCATCTTTGTGGTGTCATATTTTTGGAAAATTAACTGTGACAGAATCCGGGCGTCTTCATTGGAATCCGCCCGTCCCGATAAGACAGAATCAGAGCGTCTTCTGCTCGAATCCACCCGTCTTCCTGCGATGATTTGGCCCAACTTTTCTCAATTAAATTACACCCCACCACACAATTTGTGACACATCACCCTTCCTTCCACTTGTATTATAAAAACCCACCTCCTTATGACTCCAAAGCATATCCAAATCACTCTTTTACCCCACAAAATCAAAAAGCCCCAAATTTCTAGGGTTTCAAAGGCAACACTCAATCAACAAGGAGCATCTTTATTCTTTATAAAATCAAAAATTCCAGCTCAATAATCAAGGAATGGCACCAAGGAGATCTTCTTTTAGGAATGGGAGGAGACCAAGGATGAGGGGAAGTTCTTCTACCTCCTATGTCAACACATTAAGAAGGGAGCATGAAGAAATTGTAGATCTTACAAGGCTTGATGACTTCTCAAATGTCGAGTTCGTCAATGATGTGCAAAGACTAGTCTTCCACCGGCTTCTAAGTAAGAACATTCTCCCCACTAAGTTTTTATGTCATGATACCTTGAGGAAACTTGGGATTTATCACCAAGTGGAAGCTCTCTTTGAAGTATTCGGTCTCTCTACCCTTTTCCGCATGTATGAACAAACTTACCGATCTCTTGTGCTTGAATTTTTGAGCTTTTTGAAGATTACAACCTTGAACAAAATAATATGCATAGAATTTAGGTTGGAGAATGTTTCTAGGATGATGACCCTTGTAGAATTCGCAAATGTGCTTGGTCTCGAAGTTTCGCCTACCCGGACATCGAAGCCAAAGAAATATAGTGTTGAACCTTTGTGGAGGGCCATGACCGGCCGGGATTTCATACACACCAAGGAATGTCTCGCTTTTCATATTCAAAATCCTATCTTGAGACTTACTTATCGATTCCTTTCCGGCACTCTACTTGCTCGCCGAGATCCGGCCATTGTGAATCAACTTGACCTTGTGTTCATGGAATCCTACCTCAATATTCAAGGAAGGAGTGTGTACCACTTCAATGCACCTCTTGTGATACTCGAAAAATGGGCAAAATTTAGGAATGGTGATGATGATGGGATGAAACACATTGTAAATGGAGGACTCATTACTAGGCTTGCAAAGCATTTCAATCCGAGATTCAATGAGAATAATGAGTATGCTCCTCTTTTGGAAAACACGAGGATAAACGAAGATCTTCTTCTTATTCATCATCATTGGATAACCCTTGAGGGGGTCGATAAGCGGATCAAGTGGATAACGAAAGGAAGCGATCCGATTTATCTTCCAATGACCGGCCTACCACGTATCTCCCCAAGAAGAGGACCTTTAGCTCCAATCCCATCCTACCTCATCCCGAATCAAACAAGGCAAGCACCACCACCTCCGAATCCACAACAACAACAACAAGAGCAACAATCTCAAGATGAGAAGATCAAAGTGCCTCCCTACCCATTTCCTTATCAACCGTACAATCATCCCAACCCTTTCATCCTTCCCCGTGATGACTTTGTCACAGGAATTCTACAAGATTTGAACTACTGACAATACGAAACCTCCGTGGACAATTACTATGCACTCTATCCTCAATACCACGATATGGTTCGAAGGGGAAAGATTAGTGAGGAGGGAGCATTTCCCTCATGGGCTCAAATGGACTTACTCTTCCCCAATTCGGAGAGGGAAAATGAAGGGGCAAACGGGAGACAAGAGGAATGGAGCAACAATTCTTGCGGAGGGGACACGGTGGAACTTGAAAGTGAAGAGGACGAGTTCATGGACCCAAGTATGAGTGATGCATCAAAGGAGATATGGGATAGCGATGTAGAGGGAGATGACGGCGATCTCTAGAGGATCACTTCATGGCTAGGTGGAGCGGGCGAGAGGCACTCATCACAAGCTCAAGTGAAGTTTCCTCATCTCCTCTCTTTAATTTTCAAGTTTCATGAAAAGAAGTTTGTTTTTTGTTAACTTGTATACTATTTAATCTTGATCTTTGTTGGAGTAGTCCTAGCAACATAGAGGACTAACACCTCGGCCCCATTGAGGTGTTCTTATTTTATTGTTCCCACTTTTGAAAATCCAAAATGACAAATTTAGTTTCATGCATTGCATCGTGTGTGCATGAACTACACCCAACTTTAGGACATTAGAAATAGTGTCTAACTCGGTTTGGGGAAGTACATACATACACAACGGGAGGTAATCTAAATTATCCTCTCCGTCATAAACAAAAACCCATGCATCATATAGTGTAGATTAGTGTAGCTTGCATTTAGTGTAGAAATCATGCATCATGCTTGCATAATTTCCCATCATTTTGGCCATTGAGGACAATGCCCATATTAGTGTGGGGATGGGGAATTCTAACTTAACTTTTATTCAAAAATCCAAAAAAATTGAAAAATTTCGAAAAACCATAAAAATTTGAAAATTTGAAAACCCAAAAACAAGTTCATTTCCTTTGTAGTGTAGTCATGTATATATTGTTGTATATATTGTGTTTGTTCTATCCTTGTTCACATTGATCGACTACGCCACATCCGAGACATGAGGATATTGAAGACCGCATGGTATGATCTTTCCAATCTCCTTTTTCCTCTTTATGTTAATGACTATGTGGCTTTATTTTGATTGATGCGGGACAAGAATGTGAACTTAGGACTTGCATTTAGTGTATATGTCATATTAGTCGGTAGAATCATTTGCATTAGGATGTTCATATGTTAGTTGCATCATGGCATGTAGTTGCATGTTAGAAAAATTTTACGAAACCGTCTACTTGGGAAGCTTGACAAGTGTATATAGGCCCTAGTAGATGCTTTTTCTTCTTAGGACTTTGCTTGTTAGAATACTTGTAAAACACCCTAGGATGTGTCATGCTAGTATCCTTTGACCCATGGATTAAGGCCTAGTCAAGAGTACCTTATGGTGTGATAACTCCTTGGCTACCGTTTATTCCAAGGTGACCCTTGAAACCATGCATCCATCAATCCATCATCCATGTTCTACCACATTTTTGTCATCAAAGGGAATGGGCACAAAAAGAAATCAATTTGAGTTCAATGAAATGAAAAGTGAAAGAAAGTTTGCAAAAATGCATCAAATGAAAAGAGGAGCAAAAATAGAACTCCTAAAGCTTCAAATATAAGCCACCCTCGCTACATATGGGGTGACTTTGAAAATGTTCAAAAGAAATGCAAAGAAAAGTTAAAAGTTGTCAAGTATTAAAATGCCAAAAATCAAAAAGAAATGGCAAAAGAAAGTGTTCTCAAATGTTATATGCCACAAGAAATTGGGGGGAAAAACAACAAAGCAAACTCCCAAAGTGAAACTCAAATACTATTGATCCCTTTATCCATCGTATCCATTTTTGTGCATGGTAGAGAGGGGACGACCCTTCTTCTTGTCTAGGCAAGAGGGAGAATTCCGCGATCCTCCATTGTTTCTAACACCATATGGAGTCTACTCTTGACAAAAGCATTTAAAGATTGAGGACAAAGGTACCCTAGCTTGACACAACTTGGAGGTGATTTATTGGTATCCTTCTAGGCTTAGTAGTTTGAACAAATTGCATCTATGAAGGAGTGTGTACCCTTGAACTGCTTCCCTTGTAGATAATTTCCGCCACTTATATGAGGAAAGTGGCTATTCTTTTGTAGATGCATCCATTATTTGATTTTGTGTGCTTAATGTTTGGATGTGTCGCCATTTTGGCAAGACCCACCTTGCCTTGCAAGAAGGCATCCTAGCTCATGGTTGTCTTGTTGTGAGTTGAAGGGGCAGAGTGAGACCCGCTAATTGTCTCATATCGGCTATGTTATTAGGTTAGTTTAAATAATGGTCCTAGTCTTTGTCACCTCTTTACTCGGGACGAGCAAAGGTTCGGTTTGGGGATATTTGATGTGACCATAATTAGAGCATATTTAGTCCCCGAATTAGCCTTGTTCCCATACTTTTTAGTGCATATTTGGGTAATTTATTGTCTTTAGTTCTTTGTTTTGCATATTCTTTGAGGTTTTGTGTCCTTGGTAGGAAAGGAGTGCAAACCTTGCATTTTCATGGCAAAACGAGACTAAATTGATTGAATTCAATGACCAAGCATCAAGGAGAGACAAGATTAGAAGGCCTTTGTACATATTATAGTAGATGGGCAATGATGAGAAAAGATCCTTGCATCCCCGAGGAAATCCCCAAGGGTTTTATGAAGAAAAGGGAAGAAAAGAAGAAGAAAGCTCGCTGCATGACAATCCGTGCGTCTTCCCAAGAAGACGCCCGTCCACCAAGCCACAATCCGTGCGTCTTCCTTACAAGACGCCCGGGCAGCAGCACCCAGAAGACGCCCGTCTTCTCCCAAAGACGCCCGGACCCAGGCCACCGAATCCGCCCATCTCGTGCCTAAGCCGCACGGATTCCAAGGCAGTCAAAACTCGTTTCTTCAAGCTTCAAAGAAAGATGCCCATCCTTCCAAAAATACCGGCGTTTCCTTAAGTAGGGACTTAATCGTCATTTAAGCCCTTAGTTAACCCTAATTCGTACACCTAATCCCCACTATAAATACCCCATTAGTCTAATTGGAAGAGCATGTTCTTCTTAGCAATCTTTAGTGTAGTTAATATCAATCAAATCTCTCTTTAATTTTGTAATCAACAATTAATCAAGTTTTAATACAAGTTTTATTTCCTTAATCTCTCTTTTGTTCATCCTTTATTTTGGGTAATTGAAGATTATTTGGGTTATTATTGGGAGATTGACAACCTCTCAATCAAGCATCAAGTACTTCTTTTATTCTTTGCTTTATTATTGGAATCATTAGTAGGTATAATCCTCTTAATCCCTTTTTAATTATTGTTAATTACTTTCATTTATTCATCATGTTTCACTTTGTTGGTATGATTGACAACCTTGCTAGCATGTTCAACATGTTAATGAGTGAGTAGTCACTTAGCTAGGGTTAATGGGTAATTAGGGGAAACCAACATGGGGAATGATTCATGCTTAAATTAATATGCTTTCATGGTTTATTTGCTTGCTTGTTATGATCTCAACTCATGCACATGTTATGTTTGATGAAATGCGAGCCTATGAATCCTTGCATTTTTTACCCATCACCTATCTTTTCAATGAAACTTGTAAGACATAAACCAACTCGAGTCTCATTAGACCATGCATGTTGTTGAGTAGGGAAGACTAAGTCGACTTGTAGGTGTTGTACAATCTAATCGATTCGGCCCCGGGACCCAAACTTTCCTAGGATTGTAAGATATAACCAAACTCAATCCATCACAACAATAATTGCTTGCTTATAATTTGAGAACATGTTTGTATGATCAATTCCCATGAATCCCCTATGACCCCATGACACCCTAGTGCTTTTTATCAATTGTTTACAACCCTTTTAATTCATCTTGCTTGTTTACTTTCATTGCTATTTAGTTTAGTGACCTTCTACATCAAACCTCAATTGTGACACCCCTAAGACACCGCTAGTTGCAATAGAAATCTCATCTCAATTCCTGTCCCTTTGGATCCGACCTTTACTTGCCTCTTTACTAATTGTAGAGTTGTTTGTGAAGTTATAAATTGTGTTTTGGTCTAGGTGCTCCTAACGACAAGTTACCGAAAAGATTTAGTCCCGACCATAGATGAATTGGAAGTGTTTAGGCTTAATGCCTATGACAGCTCGCGCATTTACAAGGAAAAGACGAAGAGTTGGCATGACAAGAGAATTCTACCTCGGGAATTTCATGTCGGGCAGAAGGTGCTGCTGTTTAATGCCCGATTGCGATTATTTCCTGGCAAGCTGAAGTCCAGGTGGAGTGGTCCTTATACAGTGACAGTGTCACCAAATTTGGATCCGTCGAGCTAGAAAGTCCCGAAGGAAATCGGTTCAAGGTGAATGGGCAGTATGTGAAGCATTATCACGAGGCAAATGAAGTAGACAATCGTGTTGAAGTCCTGTACTTCGAAGAGCTTGACGCGCCATTTAATTGATGCCAGAAAGGTCATGCGGGACCTCTTAAACTTGCGCTCTCCAGGAGGCAACCCAGACTGTTTTGTTGTATTTTTGTTGAACTTTTTCCTTCGCATTTAGTTTTTGTTGAACTTTAAACGCTAAACTATGCGTCCTTTGTATTTCCCTTGCTCTTTACACGTGTTTTGCAGGCGTAGTAACTCGATCGAGTAGTTTTTCTGCTCGATCGAGCGCATTTGAGTTGATAATCACTCGATCGAGTAACATCTATACTCGATCGACAAGCTGCGAATCCACGATCACTCGATCGAGTAATAATTTCACTCGATCGAGCATTTCTGACACCATTTCACTCGATCGAGCTATTCCAAGCCACTCGATCGAGCTGTTTCGTCTTCAAGATGCCACTTTTCGTCTGTTGAGCTGCTGCTTGACTTCCTTTGACCTCCCATGTTCATGGTCGATTTGGGGAGGTCCCTCTTCATGACGTTTTGTAAGTTTTCCGACTCCACTTATCCTTTTCTCCTTAGTTTGCATTTCTTTCCCTATTTTTGGTACAATGAGGGCATTGTACGGTTTGGTTTGGGGAGGTATACATCCATATCTGTGCCTGCATGTTTTCTTGCATTTCCGTTTGCACGTTTATTTACTTCCGCATGCATTGTTGTTTTTAAATTCAATAAAAATCACATAAATTTTAAATTTTCACTCATTTTCACGTTTACTTTGAGTCGGAACGTTTGAACTTTGACGCTATATTGAATCCTTACCTCTGCCTTGCATATTCTTGACATATTGTTGGCATGATAATGTGCATGATCCACGAGTTTTTGTTTCTCTCTTTTCTAAACGAATAGACTTGACTCATATATTGGCAAGCTACTATATATTCTGAGGTTAGGGCTTTACAAACTGGTGACATTCATGACCAGTTTCATTTAGGATGTGAGTAGTACTCTCTGTAAGGCATGTAACATCAATTTGCATAAGCATGAGTCTAGTCTTCTTAATACCAGTATGCATTCGGTCTGCTGATGGTGACACATGTAGGAGAGGCAGTTCCCTTTATTTCATTCTACCCATGAGCCTCACATAGCCAAATTGCCCTTTTTGTCCTGTTAGCTACATTCTATAATTTTGCCCACCCTAGCCGAGCTAGTGATGTGCAGCTGTTTGGAATGTTTCAGTGCAGTCTGGTTATATATCTGATTTCAGAAGTTGGTGGTGTAGATACCTCATTTCTGCACCTCCCGCAAACCACCCAGTGATGATTGGGCCGCATGTTTGGTACGCAGAACGATTTGTGACAGTTCGTAAGTTTATCATCAAGTGATTGCTCAAATATTTATGTCTACCTCTTAGTTGTCATCTACGCGCCGATACGGTCGTTTTGACAGTAATTAGAGTACATTTGGAGTCCGGGCCTAAAACCACTACTACAAATCCAGGCAACTACAACGCCCCTTTAACAACGTTTATGCACGAAAATCACAATAGACGTTGTAGAATGTATGGCGCGATTTTTACTAAACTTAATTACAACGGGTATCGTTATATAACCGTTGTTATAAGTTTTAACAACGGGTCAAATTTGCACAACCGTTGTTAATAATTTGGCGCAAAATTGGCGCAAAGTTAGTGAAAAGTAATCACAACGGGTATTTTTACACCCGTTGTTAAAACTTATTTGACAACGGTTGTTGATTTACAACCGTTGTTAAAACAAATTTAACAACGGTTGTTGTTTAACAACCGTTGTCAATACTTTCCATACTATAAACCACACAAACACAGATCGCCTCGACCACAAAACACATACATAACCTAACACAAACACAAACACAAACACAAACACAAACACAGCAAACACACTTTCTCATCGTCTCTTTCTCTCTTTCTCATCGTCGCTTTATCATCTCGCCGTCACTGTTGGTTTCATCGTCTCTTACTTTCTCTAATTATCAGGTAAATCTCGCCGTCACTGTTGGTTTCATCGTCTTTCATCGTCATTGTTTTCTTTTTTTAATTATTTCATTTGCATGTATATATGATGGGTTTTTATCGATCATTATTATGTTATTATTCGCTTAATTAGCTCGTAAAACAAATTAAATAAAATAAAACAAAGAAGAAGCAAGATGATAGAGAGAATGCATGATAAACTTAATTAATAATTCATTAATATATATATATATATATATATATATATATATATATATATATATATATATATATATATATATATATATATATATATATATATATATAGGGTCGGGGTCAAAAAGTAACTAAAGTACGGTGCGAACCGTACGTACTAGCTTCAATTTTTTTTTTTTTTTTTTTTTTTTTTTTTTTTTTTTTTTTTAAAATATTTAGATACACTTTATTTCTTTACTAGATACACCTCTTATTCACATACATTTTATAACATATGTAGATACACTTTTTCCACCCTAAAATTCTAAATGCACTTTTATACTTTTTTTAACACTAATTTTTTTGGGAGTTTTAAGACTACTCCGAGATACATTTTATACTATTTGCAGATACACTTTATATTATTAGTGAATACACTTTGTGGAAATTGCAACAAGTTTTAACACTAACTCTCGGATACGTTCTATATTTTTTGCGGATACATTTTATATTTTTGGCGGATACACATGACATTAAAGCTAGATACACGTCTTTTCAAACCCAGATACACATGTCATTAAAAGTCGGATACTTGATACAAATGATATAACTACTAGATACACATTTATCCCGCAGTAATGCCATGTGTATCCGGGCCGATATTATGTGTATCTAGGTGGTATTTTGCGTATCCACCGCCACCACTGCCCTACCACCGCCACAACACTAGCCTCTCTGGACAACTCCAATCCACCGCCACCACCACAGCAGCAACTACTACCACTACATAGAAACACCAATGCTGCCAACACCACCGCTGCTGCCAGCCCACCACCACCGCTATACTACCACCACCACCATCGAGAAACACCACACCCACTAGCGACATCACCATCCCCGCCATCAGACACGCACATCAGCGACATCACCATCACTCACCCCACCTATGACCCAGATCCACGCCAACAACCTCTCGCCATTACACCACCACCACGAACACCACCGGCCACCTCCAGTCCACCCCCAACACCGACTAACACCACCTAACGACCACGACCAACCCCACCCTCAAGCAACTCAAGACAGACCCCGCAATGACGACATCAAAGACGCCCCTATGCTACCAGATCCACGCCAACAACCTCCCGTGACTTCTCTGGCAACACTCCTCTATCGCGTTTCAATTCTATTCGCTCCTCTGCCCCTCCCTAATACACGACAACACCTCCACACACCACGCTCTTCGATCAAACTCCGAGAATCCACGGCGCACCACCCTCCTTTCCCGGCCTCAGAAACCGACAACAATTCCAACCATATTCAAGATCCATGTTTCTTTAGAGAAATTCGAAATTTAAGAGCTAGATCTACAACAAACTAAGAACAAATTAAAAAGACTAAAACCACAGAGTTGTCGGAATGTGGTGGCCGGAGAAATAGCCGTAAGATCTGGAAATTGGCTGGTTCATGGCGGCGAGGTGGTGGCGGCGAGGTGTTGCTCGTCGATGGCGTCAGAAAATGAAGAGGTTGGGACGAGAGAAGAAAGTCGCATGTGAGGCTTGTTGTCGGAGATCTGGTATATGAATGGTGGCCGGACCTCCTTTTCCGGCGAGAGTTTATTGCGGGGAAGGGGAGGAGATTAGTAGAGGAGGGTAGTTGAATGTCAGGTGGTGTATAATAGTCTTTGTTGAGAAATGAAAGGTGGACCTATCTTTCATAAGGGGGTGTTTTAAATTAGTTCGTACAGTTCGCACCGAACTATAGGTTCGCACGAGATCCTATTTCTATATATATATATATATATATATATATATATATATATATATATATATATATATATATATATATATATATATATATATATATATACATAAATTAAAAAAAGAATTACATTTCTAAAAATGCAATTCTTATATTTTCATAGAGAGTCTTATTCTCTTCTATGATATCCCTCCTCTCCTCCTTAGCTATTTGGAGGTTTCGTTCAGCAGTTGCTATATCATCATATAGCTGCAACAACTGCTGCTCTGTCAAGCCATTTCTTTTGGCTTCCTTGAGTGCGGCTTGAGCATCCACAAGATAGCTCCTAAAACTGTTCTCGATGTGGAGCAACCGGCGGATGAAGCTGTTGTTGTTCTCGGTCATAGTAAGAGTTTTAAGGATGTAATCGTTCATTTTGTTGATGAACTTTGGAGTTGTTTGAAAGATTAATTAGGGTTTGGAGATTGTTTTAGCAGTTAGGGTTTGAAGATAGTGAGATAATGGAATGGTGGTTGAGATAATGTATGTATTTATACTAAGTAATGTGTCCTTTGAGTTGTTTTTTAATTATTAATATAATATATGCATGTTTAGGAAGTTGTGCCATAATCATCATATCTCCCTGCTTCAAATCTTATGTAAACCCTTCTCATTCCATATATTGTCCATTCATATGCACAGTACAGGGATGGCAGTAATAATGCATGCATCGGAATTATAACGGGCCCCGTAATTATACATGCATCTAGTAATATTTAATTTTTTTTTTTATTTTGTAAAAACAAACAACAACGGTTTAGTAGAAACAACCCGTTGTCTTTAGTTATAACAACGGTTCTTTGTAAAGTAACCGTTGTTATAACTTTCCCACCAAAATTGAGTCACACTTTCCACAACGGGTTTTTATACTTAAAACCGTTGTTAATAGTTTTAACAACGGGTTGCTTAAGAAAACCAACCGTTGTTAAAACCTTTTACAACGGACGCTTTAACAACGTCCGCTATTTTATATAACAACGGTTTTTAACCGTTGTTATAGCCTGTATCTGTAGTAGTGAACCGTCTTCATTTTCTGATAACCGCTAAATCCCGAGTCAGAATGTTCTGGAATGTTCCGGATATTTCTATTCCATATTTTATAAATCTTTCACAATCTTTTAATCTTTGGTAAAGGATTTCCCGTAATATTCATACAAAATATTAAGGAAATAAGATTATCCCGTTATTCCATAAATTAAACACGGAAATCTTTCTTCCGTAGGAGGAAACCACCTGGGAACAGACGCAGCAGGTGTTGCGCCTCTTCCAAGAGACGCAGTGACTGTTGCGCCTCTTCCCAGGTCCTTTTCTGCGTATTTTTCGTATCTTTTCATATCTTTTCGAGATTCACTTCCAAAGTCTCTCCGATAACCCTATTCCTTCACGTGATTAGTATAAATAGGAGCCTTCGCTCCTCATATTTCTCACGCGAGTGTCCGCCCTTCTCTTCTCTCTTTGCATTCTAGACCACGTTCTTACTTTTTGGCGTCTACGTGCTTGAACTTTCGACCACGTAAGCTCGGATCCTTCTGAGTACCAGCCTCGTTTGCATGACCGACCAATTTGACCAACTCCACCATAATCAACTTAATTAATCTTAATCGTTTTCCTCTTACGAGGGCACTTTCGTTACATTCGAGTCGAGCATTACTAATCATAAACTTAGTTCATCTCGTTTCGTCAAACATGTAAGTCTGAGGGTGTAAATCCTTCTTTTATTTATTGTTATTTACTTTTTGTATCATTAATGTAAGATTTATGTCGAAAGTACTTTTAAAACCGATTTATAAAACCATGCTTTAACACCCTTTTTACGGATTAGCAGAAGATGACCGTCGATAAAGGACGCAGCAACTCTTGCGCGTCTTCTAAGGGACGCAGCACCTGCTGCGCCTCTTCGTGAGGCTGCCGCAGTTCCTGCTTCCTTTCTTCTTCCTTCGTCCTCTGTCAATTCGTTGTTTTTTATTTGCTTTCGTTTGTTCTTCAATTCTTTGATATAATAGCATAATAATTTCACATGTATATTGTTTATCATCATTAACACCTATCATTCATCATTAAATCTGACTTAAATCCCTTATAATTCAATATTTGCGGGTTTTCGTCATTAAAATCAATCCGGGTTGTAGAGATTCGATTCATTCATATTGAGTTTCTGGAATTCGATCTTTGATATATTTTCATCTGTCTATTGTCATATTCGTCGTTAGTTCGTCATTAAGTCATCATATTTAGCCTATTAGTTCACCCATGTCACTAATCAATCTTCCATTCATGTAATTAATTCGTTTGCATTCGTTTCATCCATGTTTTATCGCTTTTATGACTCATTCACATGTAATTAATGTATTAAATCACTTACATCCGAGTTAAATATCATAATCAATCCTTAAATTCACCAATTAATATTAACGATTTGCAGTTCCGGCTTCACAACCAGAACTCACCCTTGGAAGACGCAAAAAGAATCGCTGCGCCTCTTCAGAGGGCGCACTCTATTTGCTGCTCCAAGTTGACTTCTGTCTCTAAACTTCCGTTCTGCCTTGACCTAGTTTATTTAGTTTACGTATTTAATTAACTATTAATCGTATTATCGCCTAAATCCTGTTCGTTAATTTATTTATTTCTTTCTTTTCAAAATTATCCGTTTTAAAGGTATTTTCGACATAAATCAATTGAATCCATTGTAACTATTGTAATCTTCATTATTGTATTTCTTTTATTGTATCACTTGTATGTTTTCACATGTAATTGAACTTAAATTCCTACTTCGACCTAATTGTTTGCTAAATTAATTGTTCACCGACTTAGTTAAATCTTCACATACTAGGATTAAAACTTAGATGTTGCATTGCATGCATACAATCGACGATATATCGAGTATAGACGATTTTCCCTAATCATTAGTAGAGGTCGCTATCGAGGCGGGCGGGATTAGGTGTTCGATCAAAAGAGCTTCCTAATACATACCCTCACCCCTTACTCCAGATCTCTGTGAACATCCGTGTTCATTGGCATCCACGAGAATCATTCTAGACATAGAATGCTAAGGGTAACGAGTTCTTGGTGTCTATGTCACTACTTTGTGTCTTGACATGACACGAGGTATTCGAACGGTTTCCAATTTTCCACAATAAATTGGTGGCGACTCCACAAATGCAAACGCTTGTTCTCTTCCTCCCAAGCGCCCCCGTGGGCCCGCGTCCACAGTTTGGCGACTCCGCTGGGGATAATACACTTACGTGTAGTCAAGGGTGATACTTGAACAAGGTTAGGGAATAGTTTGTACAAGACAATTGTCGGTTTTCATAACTCGGTCTTCCTAGATCGTTTATTCGGCCTTCCTAGGCCCAACCAACCCCATTCGACCAATCATCCCGTCTAAACGGTCCTAATTCTTATTTGGGCCTAAGGATGGATAGCGATTGACGTCATCCATACCATGGTACTTACTCTTGTTTGTATCAAGGACTTTCACTACTTGAGGAAATGGACTAGGAATCGGCCTTACTCTTGTTTGGTACGAGCCTCTCCACAGACTTCGGGTTTGATTGTTCGGTATGGCAACCCACCCTTTAAACCAAAACCCTTTTAAATGCACTCAGCATCCCATTATAATGCTTGTATAAATGTTTGTACCATACGTGATCACCATTTCTAAACGAAACCATGACGATTTTTTGTAAAATCAAAATCCTTTTAAAATGTAAATTTCGAAAAAGCCAATGATTAGCGCAAAACCGAGTCAAAACTCTGTCCATTTGTCAAGTCAAATTTCGGGCCCAAGCCCATTTCAAAACCTCACTTCGAGTCCACTCCTACAACTACACTAAAGTTGACTAGGACTAACATTTTTCAAATCTTATCATTTCTTCAAAGCTCACTGACACAAGTGGCACACACCCACTTCACGAGTCAAAACATTTCTTTCTTAGTAAGTGTGTTAGAATGGTCGATCGTGTTTTGATTTGTCATCGATCTCTTATCCAGTTTCCAAGATGCCTGAAACAAGCGACGTGAACTTCAATCAACTCCAAGATGGTAATGATCGAATCCTAACCGCGCTAGCTCAACTCCAAGTTACCCAAGACCAAGTGTATGATCGCCTTGACACCATCGAGGGCCGGATCTATACCGTAGAAACGAGGTTGCCTCCTCGGGAAAGTGAAGTCGTTGATGACTTCGTAAATGACGAAAACCCTCCCATGGGTATGACTACAGCTTAGAAACGACTCCAATACTTAGAGGAGCAATTGATGTATCTTAAAGGGGATGACATTTATAGGGAGAATAATCGCAAGTATGGGGCCGTGAGTTCCAAGTTGCCAACCAACTTCAACATGACGGATATCCCTAAGTTCAAGGGGCATGAAAACCCTTTGAACCACATCCGTGCTTTAAAGGATTATATGTCTATCAAAGGCATCAAACCCGAGATGTTTTTAAGGATCTTTCCTTCATCTCTTGACACCATCCCAAAGCAATGGTTCTACTCTCTAGAACATAAGAAGATCGCTACTTGGGAAGACGTCGCGATCGAGTTTGCTAAGCAATATGCGGATAATGCTGAAATCCAAGTTAACATGCGCACTTTAGAGCTTCTTACCCAAAATGACAAAGAAGGTTTCACCGACTTTCTAAGTAGGTGGAGGAAGACTAGTACCCAACTAGTTGAGCGCCCGGATGAGGCTACCCTTGTGGAGAAAAACGTGGACAACCTAAAGCCCATCTATGCAAATCATTTGAGGTACCAAAACATCAAAACTTTCAAAGACTTAACCGTACTGGGAACAAGGATCGAAGATGACATCCGTAAAGGACTCTTGTCCAAAACGGTAGGTCGAGGATATCAAGGCTCAATAAGTCGTTCTTACGGCTCCACTAGCAAGACCGATGAAGTTAACCTCCTCGAGCCATCCAAGAAGAGTACCCCATCGAGGAAATTTACAAATCTTGGGGACACTTACTCCAACGCTCTAAAAAGGTTAATGAAACAAGGCAAACTCCAACCCATAGGACCTACGCCTGAACCTGAAAAGAAGTCCAAGTTCTGGGACGAGAATTCATACTGCGAATATCATAGGGGTAAGGGGCATGACACAGAAAAATGCTACAAATTGAAGAATGTGCTTCAAGACATGATTGAGGATGGTCGACTACCAATACCGACGGAGGTAAGCCCAACAACACTCAGAATCCTCTTGGAATTCTAGTGATCACAAGTGAAGAATCTACCTTAGATTGTTCACACCTCATTTCTCCAATCGAAGATGAAATCCACGTGATCGAGAATGAAGGGTTCTACTCTACCATTTCCCCTACCATTGCCAACTTCATCGCATGGGAAAGGAGTGTGGATAGGAAAGTTTCGGAATTGGAAAATGTGGTGACTACTTTACATGACCCCAACGCGACACCTAAAGAACATGCGCCACTAATCTTTTCCCAAAATGCTACTATGCAAGAAATAGTCGCCGTGGTTGATAAACTAGTCGACCAAATCACACAATTAGTGGACGAGATCATGAGAATGAGGGAACTAGCTACAATCAATGGGGGTATGGGCCGATGATGATGAAGACGAGTATCTCATTGAACACTCCCTAGTCAAGGAAATAGCCCAAAATGGTGAAGGCCAAGATGTGGACCACCTAACTCGTTCAAGGCGTCCATATCAAAGTACTACTCAAAATGGTCCAACCAACGTTGTCACACCAAATGATAACGAAGATGACTCTACTGACCATTTGCTCAAGCAATTACAGAAGACAAAGGCTGATCTTTCAGTCTGGCAACTAGTAGCAAGCTCATTCCCACATCGCCAAGCTTTGCTGCAAGCTTTGGCCAAACTAAATGTAGCACATAACTCCACACCCGACGATGTAGTCAACTTGGTCTTCCAAGAATCACCGAAGCTAAGTAATCCTATTACTTTCTCAGATGAATATTTGCCACCCTTTGGCGCCAGTCACAACTTGGCTCTTTACATCACTGTCATTTGCTTAAAGAAAAATGTGCCAATGACCTTGGTGGATGATGGCTCCGTAGTCAACGTCATACCCCTGAAAACGGCATACAAACTAGGCATGAAAGAGTCGTATTGGACCCCTACCAATCAAGGTGTTCGCGCATATGATGGTACACGACGAAAGGTAGTAGGACTCATTAACCTAACCATAGCCATAGGGCTAATTGAGCGAAAGGTTAACTTCCAAATAGTGGACATTGAAGCTTCCTTCAACATACTTCTGGGAAGACCTTGGATTCATGCTTCCAAAGCGGTAACATCCACCCTTCACCAAAAGATCAAAATCCCACTAAATGGCAAAGTGGTGACGATCACTTCGTCACCCATCAAGGCAATAATCGAAAAGAAGTCAAATAATCAAGTCCTTGCGGATCCAGTATACGAAACTTGGGGGCTTTCAAAGCATAGGTGTCATAGAAAGCGAGTTGGCACCCCTATACTACGATCCCTAGTCCAACTTGGTGGTCAACCACATACTCAAATCCCAGGGATACTTCCCGGGAATGCCTTTGAATCCTGCCCGAAGAAACACCTTCGCACCCTACAAAGAAGGCAACTAAAAAAGAATACCACTTGGACTAGGGTACAAACCCACTAAAGAGGAAGTTCTCGAGATGCTCGCTCAAGTTCAAAGCCGTAAGCACATAGGAGTCGAAATGCGACCATATTTCCCTACCCTAAACGGATACGTTGTTAGGGAAGGAGGTCAAGAACTCTTTCACGGATTTCCCGAACCTTGGCACTACCTCGGAAGGAAGCTAGCCGGAATCGAGATCTTTCACGATTGCTACTTCATTCCTCCAGAAACGGTTCCTACCGTCAAAGCCCGTCAAACACCTTGCTTAGACGAAGAAGCTGTTAGTCTACTATTTGGAGAAGATCGATTTGTTAGAGGCGCGCAGGATGAGATCATTACCATGATTCTTCAAGACAACCACTTCAACCCTACCGCGTTAATCACAGAAACAAACGCAAACCAGCAGAAAGGATGGAGAAAATCAATCAAGTGGACCAACAATTAAGGAAGACTCTTCAAGCTCACCACTGGAGAAGGAGAGATGTTCAAAGGAGAACCAGAAGACGATGAATTCGAGTCAGAGTCAGAGTCGGAGTCTAGAGAAGTCACTAAGGAGTCTCCTCCTGTCGTCACCCCCATTCCCTTCGTTTCTCCTAGCTTAGCCTCAAATAGTAACAGTAGTTCGGGAAATGTCCCAACAACTGTCCCCTTACCGTCGCTGACCACAGATCAAATGGCTTCTTTGTTTCAACTTTTCTCAAACTTTAATATGAATAAATCAGGTTTTGCTTACTCTTTGTGTTATCTTGAATGCAATTCTGTTTACGATTATACTGAGGATGACCCAGACCCAGACTCAATTGAGATACCTCCCTACATAGCCAAGGAAATACTACAAGAGGGGGAAGGGGGGACCAGTAATAGAGAACACCGAACCCATCAATGTAGGAACCGAACTAGAACCCCAAGAACTTAGGATAGGGACAACCCTGAGCCCCACCGAAAGAGCCAGTTTCATAGACCTCCTACACGAGTTCAAAGACGTTTTCGCTTGGTCCTACAAAGACATGCCAGGGATCGATAGGGATATCGCCGAACATAGAATCCCAATCAAGCCAGGTTTCAAGCCTGTGAAACAGAAGCTTCGTCGAATGAGAATAGAATGGGCTCTCAAGATTAAGGAAGAAGTCGATAAGCAATTCAAAGCCGGGTTCATCAAAGTTTCCGAGTACTCTAATTGGGTAGCCAACATAGTACCCGTACCCAAAAAGGATGGGAGAATCCGTGTTTATGTTGATTTCAGGGATTTAAACAAAGCAAGTCCCAAAGATGACTTTCCTCTACCACATATCGACATATTGGTGGACAATACCGCAGATCACGCATTACTATCCTTCATGGATGGGTACGCGGGTTAAAACCAAATCAAGATGGCCATAGAAGACATGCATAAAACCGCCTTTGTCACTCAATGGGGAACCTATTGCTATACGGTCATGCCGTTTGGGTTAATCAACGCCGGAGCTACATATCAACGCACCGCAACTACACTCCTACATGACATGATGCACAAAGAAGTTGAGGTATACGTAGACGACATGATTGTCAAGTCCAAGGATAGATAGGGGCATATTGCGAACCTTCGCAAATTCTTCTTAAGGCTACGAAAGTACAACATGAGGCTCAATCCTCAGAAGTGCGCATTCGGAGTAACATCTGGCAAACTCCTGGGATACGTCGTTAGCCAACGAGGTATAGAAATAGACCCTTCCAAGATCAAAGCTCTGATCGAAATGCCACAACCTCAAACAGAAAAAGAAGTCAGAGGATTCCTGGGAAAAGTGCAATATATAAGTCGATTCATATCGAAACTCACCATGATCTGTGAACCTATCTTCAAGAAGCTCAAGAAAACAGACCACACCATGTGGGATGATGACTGTCAGAAGGCATTTGACCGAATCAAGGAGATATTAGCTAAACCACCAGTGCTCATGCCACCTCAACGAGATCAACCTCTTGGTTTATATCTCACAAGAATCAAAAAACCATGGGCGCCATGCTAGCTCAAACCGTAGGAAAGGAAGAAAGGGCTATCTACTACCTTAGTAAGAAGTTCTTGGAGTACGAGTGCAAATACTCACAACTCGAAAAGACATGCCTCGCTCTTGTGTGGGCAACGAAGAAGCTACGTCATTACATGCTTAGCTACTCCGTCAAAATATACTCCAAATGGATCCAGTCAAATACCTCTTCGAGAAGCCCGTCCTCAACGGACGCCTAGCACGATGGACTTTGATGCTCTCAGAGTTCGATCTCAAATACGTGCCTCTGAAGGTTATAAAAGGGCTCTCCGTTGCCGAATTCTTTGCAGAAAATCCCATTAATGATACACAAACAATAGATACTTCGTCATTTCCAGACGAGGATATACTCCAAACCGACGTAGACGCCTGGGACCTTTACTTCGATGGAGCATCAAACTTAAGAGGATTTGGAATAGGAGTGTTTCTCATTTCTCCTGAAGGCGAGCATACACCGATCTCTGTCAAACTCGACTTCCAGGTGACAAACAATGCTTTGCGAATCGGCTTTGTCTCATTGGACTACAAAGCGGCGTGAGCTTAGGCATTAAAAACCTCCGAGTGCATGGGGATTCATCCCTGATCATCAATCAAGTTACGGGATCTTGGAAAATCCGAAGCGAAAGCCTAGCACCTTATCAAGCCAGAATAGACCAAGTTGCCCAATTCTTTGATCACGTGACCTATCTACACCTACCTCGGGAAGAAAATCAATTTGCAGATGCTCTTGCAAAACTTGCATCTTTGATTAATATGCTAGATGACATGGTGGAAATGCCTTTATGTATCGAACGACGATCAGAGCCAGCTTATGTCCACCAAATCACCGATGAAGAGGAAGTCACAGAGGAACCTTTGTTCCATGCAATCCTAAATTTCAAGCTCAACGGCACCTATCCACCGGATATGGACAAAAGGGGACAACATGCTATACGCCTACTAGCTTCCCAATACGTTCTCATGCAAGGAGAATTATACAAAAGAACACCTCTTGGTGTAATCCTACGTTGCCTTGATCATTCACAGGCGCGGAAAGTAATGGAAGAAGTCCATGATGGAGAATGTGGTCCTCACATGAGTGGGCCCATGATGGCAAAGAAGATCACACGTTTGGGGTATTATTGGACCACAATGGAATCCGATTGCATCAAATACGTAAGACATTGTCACAACTGCCAAATCTTCGGGAATGTACAATATGTCCCTCCTTCATTGCTCTATACGATGACATCTCCTTGGCCATTTTCTACCTGGGGAATTGATATAATCGGGAAGATAACTCCAGCCGGAAGAGGAGGTCACAGTTTCATCCTAGTGGCAATCGACTATTTCACCAAATGGGTAGAAGCGGCTTCCTACCCTAGTCTCACGGCTAAAAACGTAGCAAAGTTCATACAAAACAACATCATCTGTCGATACGGCTGCCCACATGAGATCATTAGTGATAATGGATCACATTTCCAAGCTGAGACTGAGCAATTGCTAGCCAAGTACAAAATTAGGCATCACCACTCTTCGCCATATAGACCACAGACTAATGACGCGGTAGAGGCGGCAAACAAAAATGTTGTCACAATTCTCAAGAAAATGATTGACAACTATCGAGATTTGCCAAGCAAAATACCCTTTGCTTTGTGGGGATATCGCACATCTGTTAGGACGCCCACTGGGGCCACCCCTTTCTATTTGACCTACGGCATGGAAGCTGTACAGCCAGTCGAGTTAGAAATACCATCATTGCTTATCTTACTCGAAAATCAAATCCCGGAAGCCGATTGGAAGAGGGATAGATACGAAGAACTCATCCTCCTGGATGAATATAGGCTACGCGCACTACATAATCTCCAAACATATCAAGCACGTATCAAGCGAGCCTTCAACAAAAGGGCCAAGCCAAGGAACATCAAGGAAGGAGACTTAGTACTCAAGTCGGTTAGAGCTCTTTTACCTGTCGATCCACGGGGAAAATTCAAACCTAATTGGGCTGGGCCATTTCTAGTCAAGTCCATACTTCCAGGGGTGCGGTTAGAATCACAGACCTAGATGGGAATGAATTTGCCAACCCAACAAACCTTGACCAACTAACGCGGTATTATGCCTAGAATAGGGACAAAAACGCGCCTCGCGTAACCTCACGTGTCGCTCTTGTGGCACTAAATAAACGGCCCCTGGACAAGCTGAAATAAGTTAATGTCACTCTGCTCTTGCATTTTGGCAATTTGTCATCCTCATATCATCAAATAAACTAAACTGCACCTTAATAGTAAGTAAAAACCTCATGCTTATCTTCTAAGTTCATTACAAGCTCTTGCTTAGAACAATTATTCTTTTACATTTACTCGAACTACGCGCAAGGGTTTGATTTCATTATTTTTATTGAATACGTAGGCAATCCTTCGCAGGATACAACCCATTAACTTTAAAATGTGAATAGAAGGACATTTGCAGTTGCATTTGGAATGCGACAAGAATAATAAATAGAAAATCACAACGGTTTCATAACCAATTAACCTCTTTTATTCCATCCATTTCTAATAATAATAATAATACGTTACATAATAATAATAATGCTAAATAACAATAAAAATAAAATAGGCTAGGATTCTAAAACCCCCGCCTTCTTATTACAATAATAATAATAAATAATAATAAAAACTTGGGCTATTCCTCCATCTTCCCTTTGCCCTTGTTATTTTTGTCATACTTCTTGTCACGACCTCGAGCCGGACGCTCCTGCGCCACTTCGGACCTAATCACCAACGGTCTTTCTCGAGGCCTAGCTTTCCCATTCTTGTCAATCACTTTGTCAACGACAGGAGAGGTCTTCGGTTTCTTCGAAGGATGAACAACTCGAAACCCGGCTTCTTCCTCTCCCTCAATCAGATGCTTCTCTTTCTCCTTTTCCACTTCGCGCACCTTGTAGTCAACGGGCTCGCGCTTCCTCAATCTCTCACGCTCCTCCGGAGTAGTAGCTTTCCTCCACCGCAGATAGGAGTCCGACACCCACAAGGCACTAACAGAAGAGTTCAAGAACCATACATTTCTTTGAGCCCATTTAATGGCCCACTCCCTTCGACTTTCAGTAGTAAGCGCCACGGCAGTCTGCAGGACAGTGTCAAGCTTCGGAACCATCTACTTCAGTCCAACCTGTCTCATCAGCCTCTCCGGGAAGATGCATACCATGAATTCCAAGCCAGGAATGCACACAGATCGGGTAGGATCCAAGGAAGATACTCCAGTGACAGATTTGAGATGCCACCATGGTACAACCCACCTAATCAAGGGGCCATCATCACTCTTCAATTTGTTTTCCAAGTAATTACAGACCCGAGTGAAGTCCACCATGTAAAGCCTGGTCCTCATTGCAATTGAGCAAGCATGATAAGAAGGAACATGAACTGGGGGGTCGATCAATCGAAGACGCTCCATAAGCCAGACCTACCAAAAGCGGGTATTAGAACGACAAAAACGAAAAAAAAAACGAAAAGAAAAAAAAAAGAAACGAAAAAAAAACGAAAAGAAAAAAAAGAAGAAGACGAAAAAAGAAAAAAAAAAAAAGAAAGAAGAAAAGTGTTCTTTTTACCTGCAGAATAATGGGACTTCCCAAATAAGGTAGGTCACGATTGGCTTTCCTGTTATCCAAACCCAATAGGATCTCTCCTAAACATAAACAGGCTGGGCTCCTGCGTAGTTCCATTTCCTCAACTAGGCCCAGGAGACGGGGATCACCTCTCAAATCTTCATCAACATGCCCTTGAAGGACATATACATGTAACAAGCAAAATCCGAATGCCCTTCGCCTAGCAACATAAGAGATGGTGGGGTCGGCCTTGTTGATGAATCGGTCAATAAAGTCCAACATTCGCACTCCTTTCGAGGTCACTAGACGGTCCACCTCAATTCTTGTCAATCCAAGCAAGTCTCTAAATTTGTTCTTATACCCTTGTGAAGTAGAAGGAATAGAAGGCAAGTATTCTGGGTCCCACCCACCGATCGTAGCAATTTCTTCAGGAAATGGGCAAATGTCACCTCCGGGAAAAGCAAAAACATGATAATTCGGGTCCCAATAATCAAGACAAGCATCTAGGAATGGTTTGACCACCTTGATAAGCTTCAAACTCAACAACGATCCAAGATTATAAGCACCCATATCGTGTTTCTCCACGTTGGAAAACTCGTTGGTCCATTCTTTTAGACGAATCTCTAAAGTATTCATGATGAATGTTTGTTTTGAGGATTTTATGTAATAAGACGAGGAAGAGACGGAAGAATTGTGTGAATAAAACCACTATCGACGTCTCTATTTATACTAAAATCTGTTTCCTAAAATCCGTCAGGACGGATACACCGGGGAACAGGCGCAACACCTGCTGCGCCTCTTCAAAGGAACGCAGCTCCTGCTGCGCCTCTTCCTCAGCAACGTTTCTGTGATTTTCCGCGTTGGATCTTTCCTAAATTCCTTAACGAATAATTTCCTATTCATACGGGTTATTATTTTGGTAAATACGTGAAAATTACCATAGTTCGTGTTTCCTAATTCCGCGGGCACGTATTTCGAGGCAATATCAGCATTTTTGTCATTTTAGCACACTTGTATATTTTCATTTTAGGAAATAATTTTTCATTTTAATGTAATTTATTCCAAACTTATATATTTCTTCTTTTATTTATTTCTTTTTCGGGAATCATTTTGCTCCCGTCCCATATTACATTTCTAAACTTATAGATTTCTATTTTTTCATTTTTCTTGGGGGTAACCCTCCCCACCGTCCGGTCATTTCCGGCAAAGTTTTTGCATTTTTGGCATCTTTTTGCATTTTTTGCGCTTTTGAATCATTCGTTTTGCGCTAATTTAGGCCATACATCATCAAATGTATGTTTTACGTGAATTTCTATGTAAATTTCGGCAGCATGACGGCGTAAACCGTCATCTACCAAACCTGTTCAAAGCTAACCTGCAGGTACAAACAACGCAACCCAATAGTAAAGGCGCTCAGGCCATCATATACAACTAAAAAAGGGATATGTACAACAAACTGGGGGCTCGAGCCCCAAGCAAAATCCGAAATGTCCAAAATGTAGGTCCTAAAATGTACAAAGGTGCAAGATACAGCCAACAACAACAAACAACAACAAAACTACTGCCGGTCGCCACCTAACTCCGCAACCCTCGCCTCGAGAGCAGCAACCTCGGCGTCGCGAACCTCGAGCTCCCTCAGCAAACGAGCTGTCTCCTCCCGAGACTGGGCCAGCTCTCGCTCCAGCTCACGCTCCCTCTGCAAGCAACAAAATTGGCTCATGTCAATCATTTCAAGCAATCATGAGAAAGATAAGAAACTTCAAAAATGAAATCGACGAAAGGTTCATACCTGACGACCTCGACCGCCGACAAGTGCCTCGACGGCAGTAGCTCGCAGCCGGTTGGCTACCCTCCATAACGCCACAAACCGGGACGGCGCAACCTGCATTTTCAAAAGAAGTTCTCAATAATTGGATAAGTTCAATCAAATGTGTTCTTACACAAAAATCATGCAAATTAGAGGCTCACCCTCCGAATCAGATGCTGCCAATCGTCCAGGCCAGCATCCGTCACAGCCACGTCAAAGTCACGCAGCTCGGAGATCGTCGTGTTCCCGGTCACGTCAGTGTACTCGAGGGTCTCGGGGTACTCTGGGGGCTCGATGCCCGCCGCCTCGACCTCCTGCAAAGTCAAATGATTCTCATTAACCGATGATCTTTCATCATATTCTCAAAAAAAAAATCGAAAATAAAGAAGAATAAAGCACTTACCACAACCGGCCAGTACGCCAACCTCCCGTAGAGGAACGCCGAGTAGTCCTCACCAGGAAGCAGAAGGGCGTCACCACCAACGCCAGCCAAGTCAGCCTCCCTCTCAGCCTCAGAAGGCTCCCTGAACATCGTCCTAGGAGGATCGATGGGAACCGTCAAGACATCCCGAGAGCACCGACGAGCCAAGCGCCCGCCCAAGTACCACACAGGACCCATCGACGTCCTCAGCAGCAACCGGCTCGAGCTCCTAGGTCGAAGGACATCAGCCACAAAAGGAGGCGCGCCAGCGTACTCCGCCCAAGGCCTGGGCACCCACTGGGAAAAGACAAGCAAGGACTCATTCTTATGATAAGTTAAAAAGTAATAAAGAAGCAAAACGAATATAAGTGAGATGCTCACGCTGTCCAGCTGAAGAGTGTTCACGTCCCGCCGGTAGACACCGTGAGAGGAGCGCTTGATCCTCGTGCGACACATCACCCAATCCCTCACAACGGGATAGGCCTTCTCCAGCGGCTCCGTCCTCTTGGGCGAGAGGCTCGGAAAGTAGGAGTACACCCACGCCTGTGAAGCAAGATAGTCAATAACGATCTTTCGTAATTCGATAAGGAAAGGAAGTGATTTTAGTCTAAATGAAGGTCCATACCTCCAACAGTAGTCCAGGGCCGACAGCACCAGGAGAAGTCCCCTTCTCCATCAACTCCGGACGAACCATGGCCCTCATGAAGCGGATGAGGACCGCAAAGCCAGCAGTGACCCAGTCCCAACGCCCTAGGGAGCTCAGGTCAGAAAGAAAGGGAAGGAGCTTCGTCGACAACCTCTCTCCCTTGTCTCCGAGGTAGATCGAAGACAGAAACCACCAAAGCCACAAGCGGGCCCTCTGCTCAGCTGTGCAGGGAGGAGGAGCTGTCTCTCTCCCGTCAATCACCACCCGCGCCGGGGTCTTCCCCGCAAAGTAGTCTCTGACATAAGAACTAGGCACCAAACCAGGCACTATAACAGCCTTTGGCGCCAAGTTCCAGCCGATCAATCTCCTAGCCTCGGCCGAGTCCACCCTCATGGCAGTCTCCGGCCACTCCACTGCCTCGGTCCCACACGGCAGACCAGAGATCATGCCGTAGTCCTCCAACATGACTCCCACCTCACCAAAAGGCATGTGAAAAGTGGAAGTCGTATCCCAGAATCGGTCCAAGAAAGCGCGGACCAGGCTAAGGTTAGCCCGCAACTTCCTTTTCGCGATATCCCTCCAAGCCTGCAATAGGGCGCCAAATGCTCCCCGCTCGATCATGGCACGCTCCTCCGCCGACAGCCTCTCGTAGCACTCCATCGCCGTCGTGTAGCCCGAGAACGATCTGATGTTCCCGGTCTCCTATTGTGATTTAAAACAAAAGCTATCTTTAGTTTAAATGAGATTGGAGCAAATGAAACGGAAGAAGATGAGTGATGAGTAATGAATTCAAGATTACCAAGCTCTTCACCGTCCTATAGGACAGGTGACACTCCGCAGCCCAAAACAAGTGCCTGCTGTCCCAGGTCTCAGCCCACGCGGGTGCTCCCCTCAGCTGACGACCACCACGCCCAACGTTGGCCCGTCTTGGGGCCTCCTCCTCCTCGAGGATCTCGTCCTCAGCAACCTCACCAGCTGCCCCAACCGCAGTGAAAGCCTCCTCGAGAGCACGAGAAGCATCAACGACTGTGTCTATCTCCATGGGAGCTCTCCCAGAAGTAGAAGCCTCGTCACCTGCAACATTAAAGTAATTTAGGCCGCGTCAAGTGACGACAAGCCTTGGTTAGGGGATTTTCGAGTTTTCGGAGCTCCGAAATCGCTCTTTTCTCGCCATCTTTGGCAATTTTTCCCACAAACCCGATCGCTCATGTGATAATTTGGGTAAAGTCAAGCTTGAGTTGAAGCTTAGTCATGGGTTCGAGTCGAAATTTCGGCAGCATTTCGTTATAACGGCGATTATGCCTTAGAAAAGTGTCCTGAAAAAGCCGTCACAAACCAAAATTCCGAGATGGTAGGAAGTTTACCCATTATCCAAGGGTTCCGAATATCAAGTTTCATCGCAAATGGGCAATCCTAAGGCCATTTTCGAAGCAATTTACGGTTTAGCTGTGAAACCATCTCAATCTCACTCAAATGCCCAAAACTCAACGAAAATTCGAAACAAATGCATGGTTATGATCCTTATACTACCAATTAGCCATTCGCATGGTCAATTTTACAAGGCAAGATCATTTGGGGGAAAAGCCCCAAATTTTCGACATTTTAGGGTTGAAAACCCTAAATTTTGTCGATCCAATTCGTCCATTATAGAAGATTAATGCAAGAATGATATACATACCTCGATTAGTCATGGAAAATGCAAGTTTTTGGATCAAATTTTGGCGGAAATGGTTGAAGTTTGAGAGAGAAATTGATGATTTATGTTTCGAAATAATGAAATGAAATCCCCTGTTTCATCGCGTTTTTACGCAAGAAAGACACCTCCAGGAATAGACGCAGTAGGTGCTGCGCCTCTTCCTTAGCTTCCCTTCATACGAATTTTCGAAAAATTTGTTATGAGTTCGTTATTTGTGGGCCCATCTTTGGTGCGCCTCTTCCCCGATGCCATTTTATCTTTTTTGGTCCGTTTGACGATTATTCTTCGTTCAGACCCGCATTTCTAAGCCAACTGCAGACTATCATACATTATTTATCGCTTCCAAGACCTTGCTTGTCACAACGAGTAGGTGTTCCCGACAGGTGTTTCGACATGCCTTCATTATATTCCCCCAGCGAGAGTAAGCGGATAGACAATCCCTCTCGAGACATGGAGATAAATTCCTGATAAGGTTTCCCAACGAGAGTTCACGACATGCAATCGTCCCTCTCAAGTTCTTCCGAAGTTTGTTTGAAGACGACCCAAGCAGATTTCTCCCAGCAGTTCCCGCCTGTGTCCTGCTACTCACAACATTTATTGTTTCACCGCGGAGTGCGATAAAGGTGTCGTTCTCCAGAAGTTCCCAAACTGATAAAGTTCTTACACTCAAGCCTTAGTTACCCCTTAGTTTGAAATTATATTCGGGCCTCCTTCCCATTGATGCTTTCCTTTAGGGTCCCACACCCTAGCACAATCCTTATGTATCTTTTAGGTCTTATCCCTTAGCTCCTACGCTTATCCCTTTAGCTCCTACGCTTACCTTTAGCTCCTATGCACCTCCGGAAGCATCTCGAGAAGAAGTCTCGGGTATGATCTCTTCTTATGGCTGGCGTGTAACACCCCCGCACACCAGGACGCCTTACCAAGGACCATCCCAGTGTATGACGGTGTCACCATCTCGGTTTCCCGAGGAGGTAGATCAAATTAGACAATAAAAGAACAATTGTAAAATATTAATATATCTTATTCAATACGACTCAATACAAACTCTTTACAATAAAGATCCAACTACAACACTCATGACACAGCATCTCTAGACTGGTAGCGTGATGACTCGATCCCTCCAGTCCTAGCAGCCACAATCAACAGTACATGCTAAGCCAACTGCTCACCATCCCCGAATGGATCACCGCAGATACCACAAAACAACACGGGGTCAGTACCGACTAATCAAATGTAAAACATGTCAACAATGTAAGCTGCTGATCATCCTCTAACCCAGTCTCTCGATCTCGCACAGTAATCGACTACACCCCAAAGGGTGTAGCCCTGCCAGATTACCCATCGCAACAGGTAATCCTCGCCGCCAGTGGGTGACCGCAGCCCATCCCACCTAGTCCATCTCATCAACGAGCGACAACAATCCCTGTCCCTTAATGTGCACATCCTCTCCCGTGACGGGTTCCACGGAGGGCGAACTAGGTTGTGAAGCCACTCCCGCAAGTGACTCCACCACAATCACACACACCACAGCATCACAGCTGTCACAACACCACAACTGTCACAACACAACCACATCACCACCATCACCACAACACCCATACTCCGATGATCAGCAGATAAAAACAATTACAACACAAGCATAGTCTTAAATCAATTAACAGTAACTGAGTAGGAAAACCCTACCTCGTCACGACCATGAGAGACATCCATAACAGCCAAGCAGGACTCCAGTACGCATCCTACAATGATAACCATTCCTATTACACAACTAACCTCAACGAACTGCCCAAAAGAAGCACAAGGCAGAAACATACCTAACACACGCCTCGACGGCGACACGGACGACAACCACGCACGCCATCCTTCCTAAGTGGATCCCGTTCTTCCCATGGTGAAGGTTTAGCCTATACTCGTGAGAGTGTATAGAAATGGTTGGTAGAAGAGGGAGGTAGGCTAGGGTGGAAGAAAGAGGAACTGTCGAGGAAATGGGAAATGAAATAAAACTCGCGAACTTGCGTTTTATATTAACGCGTCAACAGCAGCCATACTCGGTCGAGTACCAGAGTACTCGGCCGAGTAGGCTCTACTCGGTCGAGTATTGAAGATACTCGGCCGAGTAGCCTCTGCTAGGTCGAGCAAGCCATCCTAACAAATGTGTGTTGAAAGTCTGGTCCTTCCCCATTCCTCCCCAAGGTCGGTCTTGGACAACCGAGTCAGTCAACAGGGCCCTTAAATATCCTGGGTATTACAGTCTTCCCCCTTAAAAAGAACTTCGTCCCCGAAGTTCCGTCTCTGCGACATCAACAACAAGGCCACGCCACACACATAAAGATACACGAATGCCAGCCGTACTCGATACTACCACCACATCACATTATTCAACCAACAAACATACCACCACAGTTAATACGTACCAAGTACACGAAAAGGATACTCCCTCATAGACTCACAGCAAGGTACGTTCAAATCCCATACCACGTGTTTCCGTATACTAATCCGGTGAAAGCAACACAACGACTACTAAAAGTACACATCCTACACAACCATACAGAATTGCACGTTCAAGATACCTACCATATAACATACTTACCATCTTACATAGATACAATTTCAAGGAATGTAATGAACTTCAATAATAACATGTAACATAGTGTGATTCCAAATACCAACGTAGAAGTGGTTCAAGTATTAATAACATGATTTCATCATATGTCCTTGCGACATTACTCTTCCCCTCTTAAAGGAACTTCGTCCCCGAAGTTCACCGCTAGCTACTTCCCGT
Organism: Silene latifolia; assembly: GCF_048544455.1. Lineage (NCBI taxonomy): Eukaryota > Viridiplantae > Streptophyta > Magnoliopsida > Caryophyllales > Caryophyllaceae > Silene > Silene latifolia. The sequence goes on along the minus strand of NC_133531.1, from coordinate 56,339,674 downwards.
ATCCCAAAGTAAACGCACACATCATGACTGTGACATTACTCATAAACTCTTGTAGCACAACTTACTTTATGACATTACACGCTTGTGACACATAGAGACAGAATATTTCAGCAATTAAGTAGTGTATATAAATCCAAATATGGGGTTAGCAACTGATAGCGACTCTATTCATAAGATTTTAGGTTGGACATGTACCGGCCACCAGTTCCACTCATCCAGTTGGGGCGATTATAACCGTAACCAAACATATACACGTATAAGACTTGTGGCAGCTACAACACCGTCTGGTATTGTGTTACATTTCTATATTGTTTAAAGACTCGGGTATCCCCCTGAACAATTTAAGTTTCTGGACATTAACCAATGCTATATAACTAAACATTAACAAATTAATAAGTTATCCAAGCAATCGCATACCTTTGACATAATCATAGACCATCCTTTGAACAATTAATTGCACAAAATGACAATATGAGACACCCACAGACTCCGTCGTACAATTATTCACATGACTCTTGCAATTCACATAACTATCACACATCATAGTCTATGTATCTGCATTAATCGACCGAGTATGAGTGGCTACTTGGTCGAGTAAGCTCTACTCGGTCGAGTATATTTGTATACTCGACCGAGTAAGCTCTACTCGGTCGAGTAGTGACTATACTCGGTCGAGTTATGACAGGCAGAGGGTGTTTTGACGACATCACGTAGAGCATTCACAAATTATCCTGCAACCAAACTCTTCACAACAATATCAAACACAACTAATTCCTAACATAACGAAATCCAACACGTCTCCACACGATAAATTAAGTAAATAACGGCCTTATGGCCGAGTACAGTCATCCAACAGTAGATAATAAATCCCGAAAGTGAACATCCAACGCGAAAGTAATAAATCCAACACAAAAGAAATAAATCCAACGCCAAAGAAACCAAACCAAGCAATCTAACAACACAAGATCAATAACGAGGACCCTCCTCCATGTCGTCATCACCACCTGCGCCAGAAGTACCTGCGCCTGAACTGCCCACACCTGGAAAACCTGCTGCTGCGGCCGATGAATCTCCTCCTAGCTGACTGCCATAGTTGGCTCCCCACGGTCCCGCAAGGCAGCCAAACTCAGTCTCCTCCGGAGGTCTCTAGTAACTCGGGTCAACTCTGTAGCTGTGGAATACTCCCGTATCCACTCCCGGTCCCCTCCACCAGACAGGCTGTGCTAGCTGTGTCCCTATGCCCTGGTTAAGGGTCATCTCATGCAGGTTGCGGAGCACCAAAGTAGTAGAGATCCGCTCAGCCAGGTCACTCGGGCCGCATCCCGGGTCATGCACCGTGTTGGGGGTAGGGCAAAATCTTGGTAAGGGTAGAAGCCGGGGTGGAGTAAGAGGGCTCGAGTGGCAACCGGTCCGCCCTAGACTGCCTCACCCCACGGCGCTCTCGAGGTGGGGGAGGTGCCTGCTGCTGTCCCTCAGGCACGGTGACAGGCTCAGGTAGGTCCAAGAGATTCCTTGGGTCAATCAGGTAGGTCTGGGGCTCAGGTCTAGGAATGGCACAAGTCTCCCACTTAGCCAAAGGATCAACAACAGGGAGATGGGCTGGGTCCGGAAGCACCATCCACATAGATCCCCTCACCCTCCAGGCATAAGACCCGTCATCCATCTTCCTCAACCATCTGTTTTGACGTCAGTACTGAGCGTCCATGGTAGGCACAATCTCTACATACTCATTCCTCTCAGGAGGTGGGGCCTCAAAATCTGTTAGGCGCTGAGCTAGGCGGGTCACTATGGCCCCGCAAGCAATGTGTCGTGTATCGGACTGTGCCATGCGCTCAAGACTAGAGCACACTACCCCTGGAGTACTGTAGTAGAACGGTTTCTGATGGTGTAGGTTAAGATAAGACATAAGCAACATGACCTCGTGAGAATTAAGCTTGCTCACGTCGTCTCTCGAGTACAGCAAATAGGTCAACATCCTCAGAAACATACGAAGGGAAACATGCTGCACATCATTGATTAGCATGGCACTGGCACTAGGGGCAGGTCTGCCAGTCAAATATGGAAGGTAAAGAGGTGCACCGCTGTTCTTGGCCACGTCACTAAGGTACCCCTCCCCCTCGGCCTCTAGACCCAAATGGTCAGCAAACTCGTCTAGGGTAAGCTCATGATCCTCATTCATGAGACGAAAAGAGACAGTCTTTCCCTTCTTGTCATAAACATAGGAGCTCAAAAACTCCAAGGTCAAGTGGGGGTAGGATTTCTTCCTCAGATGATATAACCCCTCCATACCCAAAATCTGAAAGATATGAAATATGTCCTCTTTGATCCCTAAAGTCTCAAGGATACCAGGATTAACACAGCGGGTGGGACAAAAAGGGCGACGCATAAGGGTTACAAAAGCCTTACGATGATTGAAATCAGAGAATATTACCGATGGATGTGCCTCCACCGGTGGAACTATAGGTTCACTGCTTGACTGACCGGTCTCAAGCTGTACATTAGCACGAGTTCTTTTGTTGGGTAAGCCTCTGGTTTTCACCATACTGCAAAAGAATAAGCTTTAACAGGGGATTGACACAACAACTCTTAGCGCACAAGACGGACTGTTTTCAATTGTATACAGATTTTGAAACGATCTTTTAAAACAATTTTATCAGAAAATCACCAACTACCTTACAAATTATATGGTTACAAGCTTTAAGTTGTTTCAAACCAAAGGATAACCATCAAACAAAGAGGGTTTCGTTTTTGGCAACCCTAGAATACAGAAATCGAATTTTAAACCATGAAATTGCTTAAACAAGGGCATACCCGAGGTTTATATACAATTAAATCCAAGAATCAATAAGATTAAGACTCAATTTCAGTTGTTTACAATGAGAATTCGAAGTATAGCTGAAATTATACCATAACTTTGAAAACAAAGGAGGAAATTGAGTTAAAACCTTACCTTAAACTGATTTGGGGCAAGAAAGAACAAGTTGAACACCAAGGTTTTACCCAAAAGGTTGAGAAATGAGGAATATGGGATTTTAGAGAGAAGGAGATGTGAAGATGGGAGGCGGAAATAAGAAAGAAAGGAACGAAAATAGGGTTTTTGTATAACCCACTTAAGTCCCGATAAAGCAATACTCGGTCGAGTGTTGGGCATACTCGGCCGAGTGTCGACTACTCGGTCGAGTATCCTTCTTGCTCGGTCGAGTTTTCAAGAACAGAAGCGATTATAATTTTCACCAAACGGACACTCGGTCGAGTAGCTTGATACTTGGCCGAGTATGGTCTACTCGGTCGAGTACAGTCATCTACTCGGTCGAGTTTCCAGAAGTGAAGAGGAAAACATAAATTTTCATTGTTCCTGCAAAATAAATAACATCGTTCGGAGTTCCATGCAACCGGCTCGTCACTATTAAAGCTTAGTTCTACCACATAAACACATAACAACACGTATTTTTGTACATCCACTACCAATACAATCATCATTTCTACCTTCATTCCTCACTATGCTATGAAACGATTACACCCTACCCTTTTAGCATACTTAGCAATTAATTACTGTACCTGCAAGGTTTAGCTCCTATATCACATCATCACAGATTCTGTTAATCACAAGATATACACCTTAATCACATTTACAAGACAGCAATCAACATACAACACAATCATCGTGAAACGAATTGATTAACTTACCACTGGTCGCACATCGCAACAATTACATCACCCACTCCAAACTTTTCCACACACAAACCTTGACATATATCATCATAAACATAGATGCACACAACAATCATCACCAAGCAATCAACGACTCTCACTAGCTACCCTTTTTCCCGTGTCTGGCTTAAGTTCGATGGGGCCATGATTTTGAAATGAGGGCGCCTACTCACCCAAAATCTAGCATCGGCTGGGGCTCCCAACGCACATACACCAGGTTCATTTTAATTGACACCCTATATTCATTAGATTCATTGGTTCAGGTTCCAAAATCGTCGTCTCTGATACCACTTTGTAACACCCCCGCACACCAGGACGCCTTACCAAGGACCATCCCAGTGTATGACGGTGTCACCATCTCGGTTTCCCGAGGAGGTAGATCAAATTAGACAATAAAAGAACAATTGTAAAATATTAATATATCTCATTCAATACGACTCAATACAAACTCTTTACAATAAAGATCCAACTACAACACTCATGACACAGCATCTCTAGACTGGTAGCGTGATGACTCGATCCCTCCAGTCCTAGCAGCCACAATCAACAGTACCTGCTAAGCCAACTGCTCACCATCCCCGAATGGATCACCGCAGATACCACAAAACAACACGGGGTCAGTACCGACTAATCAAATGTAAGACAGGTCAACAATGTAAGCTGCTGATCATCCTCTAACCTAGTCTCTCGATCTCGCACAGTAATCGACTACACCCCAAATGGTGTAGCCCTGCCAGATTGCCCATCGCAACAGGTATTCCTCGCCGCCAGTGGGTGACCGCAGCCTATCCCACCTAGTCCAGCTCATCAACGAGCGACAACAATCCCTGTCCCTTAATGTGCACATCCCCTCCCGTGACGGGTTCCACGGAGGGCGAACTAGGGTGTGAAGCCACTCCCGCAAGTGACTCCACCACAATCACACACACACCACAGCATCACAGCTATCACAGCTGTCACAACACCACAACCGTCACAACACAACCACATCACCACCGTCACCACAACACCCATACTCCGATGATCAGCAGATAACAACAATTACAACACAAGCATAGTCTTAAATCAATTAACAGTAACTGAGTAGGAAAACCCTACCTCGTCACGACCATGTGAGACATCCATAACAGCCAAGCAGGACTCCAGTACGCATCCTACAACGATAACCATTCCTATTACACAACTAACCTCAACGAACTGCCCAAAAGAAGCACAAGGCAGAAACTTACCTAACACACGCCTCGACGGCGACACGGACGACAACCACGCACTCCATCCTTCCTAAGTGGATCCCGTTCTTCCCATGGTGAAGGTTTAGCCTATACTCGTGAGAGTGTATAGAAATGGTTGGTAGAAGAGGGAGGTAGGCTAGGGTTGAAGAAAGAGGAACTGTCGAGGAAATGGGAAATGAAATAAATCTCGCGAACTTGCGTTTTATATTAACGCGTCAACAGCAGCCATACTCGGTCGAGTACCAGAGTACTTGGCCGAGTAGGCTCTACTCGGCCGAGTATTGATAGCCTCTGCTAGGTCGAGCAAGCCATCCTAACAAATGTGTGTTGAAAGTCTGGTCCTTCCCCATTCCTCCCCAAGGTCGGTCTTGGTCAACCGAGTCAGTCAACAGGGCCCTTAAATATCCTGGGTATTACATGGCGAGCTTCCTTACGTAGTCTTATGGACTTTAAACGACCCTTCCCGATAGTCGACAGACTCTAAAATGTTCCCGACGACAGGTCCTTGGTTCAGACCCCTTGAACCGCCTCGCGTCGCCATAGTCGTCAGGTTGTAATCTTCGATTGACCTGATGGCTATACTTTGACTTTCGCCTTGTCCAAGCCTCAGTCAAAGTGGGGGCTCTGTAGATACCTCATTTATGTACCTCCCGCAAACCACCCGGTGATGATTGGGCCGCATGTTTGGTACGCGGAACGATTTGTGACAGTTCGTAAGTTTATCGTCAAGTGATTGCTCAAATATTTATGTCTACCTCTTTGTTGTCATCTACGCGCCGATACGGTCGTTTTGACAGTAATTAGAGTACATTTGGAGTCCGGGCCTAAAACCGTCTTCATTTTCTGATAACCGCTAAATCCCGAGTCAGAATGTTCTGGAATGTTCTGGATATTTCTATTCCATATTTTATAAATCTTTCACAATCTTTTAATCTTTGGTAAAGGATTTCCCGTAATATTCATACAAAATATTAAGGAAATAAGATTATCCCGTTATTCCAAAAATTAAACACGGAAATCTTTCTTCCGCAGGAGGAAACCACCTGGGAACAGACGCAGCAGGTGTTGCGCCTCTTCCAAGAGACGCAGTGACTGTTGCGCCTCTTCCCAGGTCCTTTTCTTCGTATTTTTCGTATCTTTTCATATCTTTTCGAGATTCACTTCCAAAGTCTCTCCGAAAACCCTATGCCTTCACGTGATTAGTATAAATAGGAGCCTTCGCTCCTCATATTTCTCACGCGAGTGTCCGCCCTTCTCTTCTCCCTTTGCATTCTAGACCACGTTCTTACATTTTGGCGTCTACGTGCTTGAACTTTCGACCACGTAAGCTCGGATCCTTCTGAGTACCAGCCTCGTTTGCATGACCGGCCAATTTGACCAACTCCACCATAATCGACTTAATTAATCTTAATCGTTTTCCTCTTACGAGGGCACTTTCGTTACATTCGAGTCGAGCATCACAAATCATAAACTTAGTTCATCTCGTTTCGTCAAACATGTAAGTCTGAGGGTGTAAATCCTTCTTTTATTTATTGTTATTTACTTTTTGTATCATTAATGTAAGATTTATGTCGAAAGTACTTTTAAAACCGATTTATAAAACCATGCTTTAAAACTCTTTTTACGGATTAGTAGAAGATGACCGTCGAGAAAGGACGCAAAGAATCGCTGCGCTATTCGAAGGGGACGCAAAGACTTGCGCCTCTTCGTGAGGGCCGCCAGCCTTCGCTTCCTTTCTTCTTCCTTCGTCCTCTGTCAATTCGTTGTTTTTTATTTGCTTTCGTTTGTTCTTCAATTATTTGATATAATAGCATAATAATTTCACATGTATATTGTTTATCATCATTAACACCTATCATTCATCATTAAATCCGACTTAAATCCCTTATAATTCAATATTTGCGGGTTTTCGTCATTAAAATCAATCCGGGTTGTAGAGATTCGATTCATTCATATCGAGTTTCTGGAATTCGATCTTTGATATATTTTCATCTGTCTATTGTCATATTCGTCGTTAGTTCGTCATTAAGTCATCATATTTAGCCTATTAGTTCACCCATGTCACTAATCAATCTTCCATTCATGTAATTAATTCGTTTGCATTCGTTTCATCCATGTTTTATCGCTTTTATGACTCATTCACCTGTAATTAATGTATTAAATCACTTACATCCGAGTTAAATATCATAATCAATCCTTAAATTCACCAATTAATATTAACGATTTGCAGTTCCGGCTTCTACGAACCTCACCCTTAGAATGCACGCAAAGAATCGCGCGCTCTTCCGAGGGCGTAGCTCTGCTGCGCCTGTTCCAGGTTGACTTCTGTCTCTGAACTTCCGTTCTGCCTTGACCTAGTTTATTTAGTTTACGTATTTAATTAACTATTAATCGTATTATCGCCTAAATCCTGTTCGTTAATTTATTTATTTCTTTCTGTTCCAAATTATCCGTTTTAAAGGTATTTTCGACATAAATCAATTGAATCCATTGTAATTATTGTAATCTTCATTATTGTATTTCTTTTATTGTATCAATTGTATGTTTTCACATGTAATTGAACTTAAATTCCTACTTCGACCTAATTGTTTGCTAAATTAATTGTTCACCGACTTAGTTAAATCTTCACATGCTAGGATTAAAACTTAGATGTTGCATTGCATGCATACAATCGACGATATATCGAGTATAGACGATTTTCCCTAATCATTAGTAGAGGCCGCTATCGAGGCGGGCGGGATTAGGTGTTCGATCAAAAGAGCTTCCTAATACGTACCCTCGCCCCTTACTCCAGATCTCTGTGAACATCCGTGTTCATTGGCATCCACGAGAGTCATTCTAGACATAGAATGCTAAGGGTAACGAGTTCTTGGTGTCTATGTCACTACTTTGTGTCTTGAAATGACACGAGGTATTCGAACGGTTTCCAATTTTCCACAATAAATTGGTGGCGACTCCACAAATGCAAACGCTTGTTCTCTTCCTCCCAAGCGCCCCCATGGGCCCGCGTCCACAGGTGGAAGAATCGAAGGGAATGAAAAGAAAGAAAATGCTGAAAAAAAAAGAAGAGAAAAAAAATGAATGAAAATGAAAAAAAAAAAAAGGAGTTAAAAGAAAGAAAAATCATATGCGAAAGACGAAAAAATTGTATGGATGATTTTCACTCCCATGGCTTATTTATATTTTATGGGATTTGACAAGTTTATGGTGTATTGTGAGTTGAGTGCATTGAATTTGCACCGTTCTGTATTATTATATTGAATACGAAGTTGGGATGCAGTTTCATAATTTGGATCCGTGCTGCTAGTTTGGCTACTAACTCCATATTTCCAAATTCATCTGAGCCCCTTCTTACCCATTACCTCACTTACCCAAATGTAAGTCCTCGGCATGTGTCTTGGTCATTAGTTTGGTTGGAATGCATATGTACGGTCGTAGAGACTTTATTCATGTTAACTGCATGCATGTTCTTATAGGTCGAGTTAGGTGAGTGTCTTACTTCTTTCTATCTTTCACATATATACTCACCATGTGCTTGAATTTGAGTGATGAGCGATCCGTGAGAGTCCGATATCTTTGAGTCTCGCAAGGTCGACGGTTCAGTAAGTCTGAAACATTGATTTAACTCGTTTGCATTTATCACTTGCCGCTTTGTTAGTTGTTGCATTAAACTGGTTTTGGCGGATGATTTGTAGCTGATGCGTTGGTCCCGTTCCACTGTTTATTCTTAGTTGCATTCATATTTTGCTTGGGGACGAGCAAAGGTTTGGTTTGGGGAGATTTGATGCGTGTATTTTATATAAGGTTTTCACCTCATTTTTACACGCATTTCTGTACTATTTTACGTGGCATTTAGCTACAAATACCCCTGAATAGTCTACTTTGGTTTGTCTTGTGTAAATTATAGGTATAGACCAAAGAGGAGATAAATCGAGCCCAAACTCGCCCCTTTTGCATACATTTATGGAGAACAAGGAGCCGGAGCTTGGAATCTATCACTTTGAAGACGCGTGAACTGATTTCGGAAGGTGTCGAAGTGCCTCGTGTGCTAATATAGCTCGATCGACCACTTATCTAGTCGATCGAATGCTTTATACCATGAAGATCACTCGATCGAGTTGTTTATCTACTCGATCGAGCAGACCATAATAAGGAGTTACTCGATCGAGTAGTATTTATACTCGATCGAGGGGAATTTTGCTTAGTTTACTCGATCGAGCGGTTTTATTCCACTCGATCAAGTGGCTTGCCTTGTATTTGTATCTTTCCGCCTATTTTCGTATGGGCTTTTGTAATTAAGCTTTGGATTAGGTTTAAGGGGGAGATTTTCGTGTGCTACTAAAAGGGTAGACTGCGTAACTCTTCCTCACTTACCTCTCCTGGATCTTACTCACTGCTTCCCTCTTCTTTACTCTTTGCTACTCAGATTCGGATTTTGTAATCGGTATTATTTTCCCTTTTTAATTTCTTAATCATAATTGCTATTTGAATTCTTCTTTTCTCTTATTGCTTTCATTATTGTTTTATTCGGTCCCTCTGCTTTCATTATTATCATGTTTAATTCTCATTATCTATATATTATTTTTGTTGATTCGATAGTAATGTGTAGCTAATTCCCTTTTGCTAAGGCTAGGGAATCCATGATTATGAAGGAAGAGTAATTGAATTATTAGGTTAATGCTTGTGTAGTCCTTGTTGTTAATCGTTGCTGTTAATTGTTTCTGTCTAATTGAGTCGACGCAATTAGGCATTTAATCGTGGTAAACCTTGACCTGGACCGGAAGGTTGGAAAGGGTGAGACTCGTAGCGAACATTAGGGCACCGTAGTGAGGGCGGAAGTTAAACTATTTGTGCTTTAGGGCGAATTGAGACCGGAAGGAGATATTCACTGCCCCTTTGACCATACTTGCATTGACCTGAGACCTAGATTGCTTGATTGAATGATCATGGTGAACCGACTGTCTTAGGTTCTTTTCCTTTATCTGCTTAATCTTTATTCTCTGCCTTTTTCTCTTTCTCATCCTCATTAGTTTAGAACAACCCAATTAAAACCCCCCAAATTGGTTACTGTGACGAACTTACACAAAGTTGACATTTTCCCATCTCCCTGTGGAGATCGACCCGACTTCCCTAGCTATATTAGTTAGAGCCAGTTGGTTATTTTTGATAGGTATACGACTGTCCTGTCATAAAGCGTCAAGCTAGCACCTAAACAGGACCATATAAGACCATCTGAATCTTAGCTGTCTAGAAAATAAAGCACAAGTGCCCTTCTTTGGCACAAAACTCACTACCCAATATAATACACAATCTCCTCAAAAAGAATACGAATAATAATGGAGGAGTAGACCGTCACAAACTTCCTTTTTTTAATACGGTCTAATTTCTATTTCAAATCAACCAAATTTTTCTTCTTTTTTTTTTCTTTTTCTTCACTGATTTCACGTTTTCTTTTTTATTTGATTTTCTTTCTTTTTTTTTTTCTTTTCCACGTCCTTTTTCCATTCTTTCTTTCCGCATTCATTCCTTTTCTACCAACTCCGTACAAATATGAACGAGCCAAACTCGCAACAATGACAAGCATACCACAAAAGTCACACTAAACTAGCTCGACTGGCAGGCTAAATTTGGGTGTAGCTATTGGGTCAAAAGGCTATATTTGGCTAATGTGGAGCTAAATGGGTGAAAATGAAAGAAAGGGAAATTATAAGCGCCTCCCTGCATGTGACACCGACCACAAACCCGAATGTATGCAAGTGACAAGCAATTGAATTTCATAAATGTGCAAAAGTGATAAACATGTTATGCAAGGAGTACTACTCTCAATTCCTACATGAACATGTCATCAATGTCACCAGTTATATGGCTCTAAAACTCAGAAATTGTAAAGTAGGTTGCCAATTTATCAGGTCAAGTCTACACAGTCAGCTATATTTTCAACATTAACTCGTAGATATGCGCATGACTAAACTAATAACTGTCAATAAGATGCAAGGCTCAAGTGATAAGACAAGTTAAAGTGCAATTTCATCACGAAAATCTACCATTCCGACTCAACCTATATGCAAAATGAAACGTGAATATTTTTTGAATTTTTTGAAAGTTTCTAATTTTTTTTTTATTTTTTTGATGATTTGTTTTTGAAATAAATACAAATGCAAGCAGAAAAGTAAATGTGAATGCAAAAACAAATGCGAAATGCAGACTCAAAGGATGCAATACCCTCCCCAAACCAAAAAAGACAACGCCCTCGTTATCCTCCAGCATACACCAGCAGATATATAATGGGAAAGGGATATATACAACCAATAAATGAATGAAGAACAATAAATAAAAAGGAGACGAAAATAAAGAAAAGAGCAAGAAATACATACAAAATGACGAACTTCCCCAAACCAGCCAGAAAACTGGGGAAGTGAGTAGACCAGCAGCTACTCGTCAACAGTCTCCTCCGCCTCCTCTACCACCACAAAGTCGGGATCTCGCTCCTGCTCCCTCCTCCTCCCCTCCTCAGCTCGCACTCTCTCCTCCTCCTCCTCCTCAGGGGTGTCCGCCTCGCTGGCTGGCTGTGGGCACCCCTCCGTCGGGTACCGGTAGAAAGACGGGTGCGGCACTGCGGCCAACCCTCAGGAATAGGACGTCCTCTCCTCATATGATACTCGTATAGAGGAAACATAGCAAGAGCCATGTCTCGCTCCATGCGAGCCTGCCTGGTAAGAAGCTCAAGAAGCAAACCGTCACGACGTCCTTGGTCAATGACCTTGGTGTTGGAATAGGTGTCCTTCGACAATAATGCAATCACAACTGTTGATCATAATGATCACATGTTTAAATCTCATTTTAAGAATACATGTGGGATGTAATTTTTTACAGTCAACTGGTCCACACATATCGGTAATGATTAGCTGACTAGAGTTTGACATTACTGTCGTGAGACGGTGGTGACCAGTTGATCCCCTTAGGTCATACCTAAAGGGTAACACTCTTAATTGATCATTTAATTGATCGTATGATGATACGGGTCAATTAAATTATTACTTAAAACTGACGGACGATTTTGGAAGTAATATTTACGTGTCTCATTGAAATTTGATTAAATAAGATACGGTCTAAGTAATCGAATTGTTTTATTACTTAGATGAAATAATTGTTTAAGGAAACAATTGCATTTGAATGAATAAATTATTATAAATACAAGATGTTGTCCACCCCCTTGTCAGGGTTAAAACAATATCTCAGGGCCACTCGAGGAGTAATGAACTGAAAATGCGTGGCCACGCTCGGAAGGTATCTATGGTAGACAACTCCGGTCAGTCAGTTATTCTCCAGATCGAGGAAACCACTCTCGATATGATCACTTTCAAGTACGACCTGAAAGACACCTTGCATTAAGTGGGAGATAGTAATAGGACAAGAGAATTGGTGACGCACACTTGTCGAGGACAAGTGGGAGATTGTTGGAATATGTGTCCTCCGACAATAATGCGATCACAACTGTTGATCATAGTGATCACATGTTTAAATCTCATTTTAAGAATACATGTGGGATGTAATTTTTTACATCAACCGGTCCACACATATCGGTAATGATTGGGTCGACTAGAGTTTGACATTACTGTCGTGCGACGGTGGTGATCAGTTGATCCCCTTAGGTCATACCTATAGGGAAATACTCTTAATTGATTATTTAATTAATTGTATGCCGATACGAGTTAATTAAATTGCTTAAAATTGACGGATGATTTTGTGAGTAAAGTTAACGTGTCTTATTGTGATCTGATTAAATGAGACACGGTCTAAGTAATCGAATTGTTTATTACTTAGATAAAATTATTGTTTACGAAACAATTGTAATTGAATGAATAATTTATTATAAATACAAGACGTTGAAATTTATAATTTGATAAACCGTTTTGGCACAAGTAATTACGAATTACGAGTCGATTTTGTATATGACATATTTTATGAGTATGTTGATTTTTAATATGTTAAAAATACATTACAATTTCACATGTCAAGTAACATGTCACATTTGTCACAATTGACAAATGACAAAATAAAATGGACTACCCATTTTATTAAGTGTGCCGAAAATTGGAGGGAGTATAAGATTATATTGTGTTAAATATTTTTAGTGGAAAACACAATTATATCCTAGTTTTCTAGCCTTGCATGCCTAGTTGTTCTGGGGAAGAAAGTTGGCCTCATGCATTGGCCACCTTCCCTCCTCCAACCGGTTTTGCCATAGTGAAATTATAGAGTTTTTCCTCTATCATTTCATTATTCATTTATCACACATATATTTTTCCAAGTAAGAAAAATAAAAACATCAATCTTGTGAAGAATTTTAGAGAGAAAAATCACAAAATCATTCTCTCCTCTTGGTCGAAATTATTCAAGAGGAAATACAAAATTAATTTTTGGGTCATATTTTAAGTAAGACTAATCCTAATACTAGATCATATTATTTTAGTCTTTAAGAATATTCCTTGGGTATTCACTTTTGGGAGAGATTCTATACGTGAATCTTTGTTCATCCATTATTTGGAATGCTCAAGAACTAACAAGAAGGAGATCTTGTTGGTGCCCTTTTAATCCGAAAATCCATTGGAAGAATAACGATTTCTTCACTTGTCTATTTTAGTTTGCATGCATAAGATCTAAATTAATTTTAAGACTAAATTAATTGAAACATATATGAATATGTTGAGTATAATGAGATATAGATTTCTAACACGCGGTATCAAGAGCCTTAGGTTGTTTGCATGCAAATCGGTTATTGTTTTTCCGAGTTATACGATTAACAAATAAAACTTATAAATTTGTGTTTATTATGATATATCACGAAATCAATTATGCATGTTAATGTTTCTGGTCCTAAAATGTATTTAGGATATTTTGGTTAATTTATGAATTTTTATTGTTCATTTTGTATAATAATGGCATTAAAATATGATTTTATGATAAAAATGTCATTTTTGGTCTAAAAATAGCTAAACTTCGTTTTGTTCCAGTGGTTTTTGGATATGTTTTCACATATATTTTATTTTGATTACCTGTATTTTTTCATAATTTTATGAGTTATTATGCTCTAAATATGGATTTTTCAAGGTAAAATCGAATTTAAATGGAAAAATAGGTTAATATGAGTTATCTTTCGAATCTGGTCATAGAAATTTAGTATGTTGTCACATGCAATTTTACAATATGTGTGTAAAATAATTGGCTATAATGAAGTCTTTATGCATGATTTATGAATTTTTGATGAAACATCACATAAATAGTGACTTTAATTAGTAAAAATTGCTAAAATATACTTCATGACTAAGGAAAAACGTCACATGTTGAATTTTATCACCTATTTCAGATCTAAAAGTGAAAATTAAATTAAAATAATTTTTCTCATATTTTTATGATAATAATTGATAAATCCGATAAACCGCAACATTGTTTTTTCCTCGATAATTTTCCAAATTTTTTAACCTACGTTTTTAAACATTATGAGTGTCATGGTATTTTTCCAGAATGTTCATGAGTTTAAAATTTCAAATTTTGAATTTATTTGAAATTTTTATGATTTATTTGAAGTTTATGGCATTTTATTGTAATTTTGAGTCCATTTATGAACAATTTTAAGAAATACAAGTTAATTATTGTCAAATATGTTAGTGAAGACTAATTTTGAGTCCTAAGATGGTTAGGGTAATTAACTAGTACATAAATATGATTTTATGTAATTATTGTGATTTTAAAAGGTTGAATCACGCAAATCCGTAAAAACCGATTAATATACGATATTGGCTCCTTAAAGGCGATTTAACATAAAATTGGGCATGTTCATACATATTATAATGCTGCATTTTATCTATGATTGTCATAATTTTATTTTATGTAATTTTTGAATTATGTAATTTTACTTAGTATGGCCTTAGTTTTTAATTGATATTACCCGAAATGTATGGGAATATCGATTCGGTTGTATTTTATTGTGATCTCGTATCACCGTCTTGTAATTTAATAGATTTATTTTTATTTTAATTACAAATGTATAATAGGAAATTATGTAATTTGTTATGTAAATTATTTATTCCGGAGATCCTTGAAGACGGTGCCTCTCAAGAAGGCGATCCATTCAAGACGGTGTTACCTCGAGATGCGTGCCAAAACCGAAGTTCAAGGGACCAATGGAGTTGGTTTCCGAATTTGTAATAGTTTATTAGATTTACTATCTTAGGAAGGCCATACTAGGATTTTATTTATGCTTTGCATTTTATTTATATGTTGCATGCATCGCTAAATCGCCATAACTAAAACATGCATTATCACTTTATGAAATTTATCGACCGTGTCAATTACAATTATCGTAGTTCACCGCTTTAGTTCACTTAAAACGTGATAGATGATAAATTGACATGACCTCTCGCTAAAAATAAACAATTGAGACATAGTCTTACCAAAAAGAAGAAACCATGAAAACCTATTTCGCGAGGGAGTGCACTCGGCCACCCTGGGGTACAAACCTTGTTACGTAGGGGAAGTGGGTGATAAATGTCTATCCACCGAATTCATGTTGATGAGGGTTTCATCGGCTACCCCGTGCCCAAGTTAATGTGAATTTGGATCATGGACACATTTATTTGAAATTTGGATTGACCTCAACGGAAGTATTCGTGACCGTAGTCGCATGTGTTCCGGGCTATAGATAAATATTAGAGTAATTTTTTCGACCAAGAGTTCTAAAAGTAGAATCGATTAAAGAGTTAATCCACCGAGTTATATTGATAAGGGTTTCATCGGCTACCCCGTGCCCAAGTTAATATGAATTTGGGTCTTGGAATCATTTATCATAGTTGGGTAGAGGTCACTATATAAATGCTTTACTTGTTATTTACAAGTATTAATAAAACGATAAATGTTAAGTTTTCCACTATTCCGTTATCATATTGTTCTATTTCTTTACCACAATTCATATACGATATCATTTCGATTTTTGATTCAAATCCCCATTAAAACATCGTACCTAAAGACAAAACTTGAATTTTTCTTCTAAAAACTCGTGTTATCCATTGGAAGGATCTCTTGTGAAGAGTATAGATAAAAGTTATTCATTATCAAACAGGTTTTTGATTCTTGACTAACACATCTACTTACAATGGATTGTTTCTCACATGCTTAATTGAGTTAAGTACCTTGAAACGATAAATTATTTCGGTAATTAGATTTGTTAGAAATCGTAATTGACCAAAATAACGCAATCACTTCAATGAAAGTTTTAAGACTAAACAAATGAATTAAAGAGTAGTCTTCATAAAATTCAATTTTGCTTCTCTAAGCAAAGACTCATTGAAATGAGTGGGAGCATTCTCTTAAACCGTTAACAAAAGGACGAAGTTCAAAGAAGTAAAATTAGAATGGAATTGATACAAGGTAATGTCAAAGGTAAAGTTATTGAGAATAACAATACTAAACCTATCAATCCCGACAGATAAAGTTTCCATTGTCTTAAATGTTGGACACTAGAAAAGAAACTACCCCAAATTATTGAAGTATCAACAAGTTAGTTGTGGGACATCTAATGGGATCTTCTTCTTTAAATGTTTATTAAATTAACATAAGTTTTGCTAGTACCATTTCGTCAATATTAGAAACCGATGGTGGTTTTCATCACTGTATGCGATACATAGGATGATTAGAATATGACGACTAGCATCAAATAATGTCAAGAGATAGAGTCATTGTGTACTCAATCTAGTTTTGGGTTTATAGTTGACCTTAATTATGACTATTAAGTGAATAAACTCCAAATAAGAATATAAATTTGTTAAGATACAAAAGAGGTTTCACTTTTGTGACCCTATACACCATGATTTGATGTATGGCTAGCCCATTATGAAGGTGATTATATTCTAAACCAAACTAGAATGATATATCATGAAGATGATGCAAGACTCAAATAGGTAACCCAAGATTAAACCTTAAATTCTGGAATGATGAACGTAAATAGTTATCGAGTACTCTTGAAACCATTAGATCTTATGGTATATGCGTATCTTGTATTCAAAGCAAGATGTCTCGTGCCTTTTGGTTGAAAAGGAGATCGAGGTTGTAAATCATTGATCCAAAATAGGTTGATCATTTTCTTTTACCAACAATTTAAGTTGACGCTAATGTGTTCACTTAATAAGGTAAATAGAGAAATCTTTGAAGAAGTTCAAAGAGTTCATGGAATCACGATTTAGTCGTGATGGGATTATCAAAGTGAAGACTTTGATATAAGCCAAAGGAAATGTGATATAGTATCACAAATTAATCTCTCTTAGCACGCATTATGGGATAATGTGTGGTTGGATAAAGAAATCAAACGCTATTCGATATGGTTTGGACTTCAATCAAGTTACTTTGAGTTACTTGATCCTTTTTGGGGATTTTATCATTTTGTCTAAGTTGTTTTTTTCCCACTAAATCTAAACGATTCATAAGAGATATGAAATGGTAGGGTACCATGCTTGTAAGTTCTCACAAGAAACAAATGCTCATTTTCCCTTACTATAATCATGAGTACAACGAGTTTGTGGCTCGTGAAGCTGTCTTCCTAGAATACAAGTTTATTTCTAGAAGACAGAGTGGGAGAAAATTTTCAATAGCCACAAAAGAATGTTATGTCGCAAGAAACTGGTCTTTCTTGTTATGTCGCAAGAAACTGGTCTTTCTTGGCTACATGAGACGTTTTGTGTAAGACGTTGTTTCTTCAAAACCTAGGAGGTTAAAGTCATCACTTGTTGAAGATGATGAATTAGTGTTACTTTTAAGAAAGTAAAGAGCTTAAAGTAAAGAGCTTACAACTTACAAAGAAATTGTTTGATTCAAGTTACTTCTGGAAAGTAATGAATATATGACTTACATGAGAGTGTTTAAGTCACAACTCAATACAAGGCTTAGAGCCATGAAAATCCGAAACAAATTCCGAATAGAATTGTTGGATATCTAAGAGAGATATCAAAGCTTCATTAGTTGCAAAGTGTTTTGCACTATTCGGATCTTCTTAGGGATAGTATTTCATTATGATGATATACTTATAGCGTGTGAATCTAAAACCCACTTCTTCAATTAGAAGGAATGTATTCAATACATGTCTTGAGTTTTGTAGATTCTTGCAATCCTAAGATAATGTGAAACTTAAGAGAGGGTCTTGAGTAGGACATCAATGAGTTGGAATCAATGTTTTGATCATGTTATAAAACTTTTCTCGATAAGTCGAGAAGTTGTGTTTATACATGAAGTTTAGTGGGAGTTACATAAATTTTAATTAGTCTTATATGTGGATGACATATTGATCATTGGGAATGATTTAAGACTTGGAGATATATATAATACATCTTTAATATCCATATTTATGTAGATAAATCCACATGATATTAGCGTCGAATAAGAAGTCTTATGTTGATAAGATTCATGACTAGTTCAATCAAGTTGAACATATTTGATTGATTCCATTTGCTTCATTGCTTAATCAATCAATTAAATAAGTAATGATGTATAGCACTTCATATACTTTGAGTATGATGAATTGTTTCAAATCGAATTTAAGTAATAGTTACCATGTAAGCCATAAAAATTACCCTTAAGTGCTTGCAGAAGCATTAAGGATGTAAAGCAAAGTGTTTTTGATGCAATTTTGTGTAAGGTTGTTACACAAATGACAATTGACAATTGAGATTGCGCATGGTTTCCGACAAAACCATAATCAAAACACATTAGGATGGTTAAGAAACAATTGTGGCTATGTTGTTTAAGAAATAGATTTTCTAGAATCGTTCTAGGCAATAAAGAACAATGAGAAATATTTACAACGGAAATTGAGTACACTTGCAATCATGAGATGTGCAAGAAGGATGAGTCCTTCACACTGTGAAAACAGTGGGAGCTATTCTAAGGCTAGAGGGCCTATGTCTTGATTGGATCTCGACACGTACTCAGAAAGTTTTGTAATGCAAATGTATACATTACAAAGGAAAACGAGTATGTAGTAAGGTTGAGCAAGGTACAAGAAGTTGATAGAACCTACTAACCAAAGCCTTCTCCTAGGCTTAACATGATGAGTCATGTCATTTCAATTGAATTGAGATGAACAACTACATTCAAGATCAAACTGGATTATAAAATATAAAGTAGTAATCAGGCATTGACTATTCATATGTGATAATCGCATTTGTCGTTCGAGTTCTAATCTAAAAACTCCTTTTATACTTTGTTACATCCAAACGGGTTGTGGAGACAATATTGAACCCCGTTAAAGTGAACCCGGATTAACATGGTATTCGCCCATAGTCACTTGTATGAGGTGACGTCTCGAAGTGACTAGAGTGTGATGCGATTGATGGCAAGTTCAAATGCCATAGAGTCATATGAGATGACTAGTCGATCACATAGGCAGACTGTTAGGAACACTTTGTCGGGCCTAATGACCGCTTATAGAGTTCTGGTAAATTTATATAGCCTGGTTGTGGCGAGAGCTACTATAGTATTCTAATGAGTCGATTCTTTTGACTAAAGACTATTTGCCTAAGGTGGCACAGTTTCAGATTAACTTTGATTTGTGTTACTACGACCTTCGTAAATGGGGTCAAATGGGCATATTTTGGGTTATGATGGCTGTGGCTAGTCAAAGGGAATAAGTGCGATAGAAATTGTCCACCCCCTTGTCAGGGTTAAAACAATATCTCAGGGCCACTCGAGGAGTAATGAACTGAAAATGCGTGGCCACGCTCGGAAGGTATCTATGGTAGACAACTCCGGTCAGTCAGTTATTCTCCAGATCGAGGAAACCACTCTCGATATGATCACTTTCAAGTACGACCTGAAAGACACCTTGCATTAAGTGGGAGATAGTAATAGGACAAGAGAATTGGTGACGCACACTTGTCGAGGACAAGTGGGAGATTGTTGGAATATGTGTCCTCCGACAATAATGCGATCACAACTGTTGATCATAGTGATCACATGTTTAAATCTCATTTTAAGAATACATGTGGGATGTAATTTTTTACAGTCAACTGGTCCACACATATCGGTAATGATTGGCTGACTAGAGTTTGACATTACTGTCGTGCGACGGTGGTGATCAGTTGATCCCCTTAGGTCATACCTATAGGGAAATACTCTTAATTGATTATTTAATTAATTGTATGCCGATACGAGTTAATTAAATTGCTTAAAATTGACGGATGATTTTGTGAGTAAAGTTAACGTGTCTTATTGTGATCTGATTAAATGAGACACGGTCTAAGTAATCGAATTGTTTATTACTTAGATAAAATTATTGTTTACGAAACAATTGTAATTGAATGAATAATTTATTATAAATACAAGACGTTGAAATTTATAATTTGATAAACCGTTTTGGCACAAGTAATTACGAATTACGAGTCGATTTTGTATATGACATATTTTATGAGTATGTTGATTTTTAATATGTTAAAAATACATTACAATTTCACATGTCAAGTAACATGTCACATTTGTCACAATTGACAAATGACAAAATAAAATGGACTACCCATTTTATTAAGTGTGCCGAAAATTGGAGGGAGTATAAGATTATATTGTGTTAAATATTTTTAGTGGAAAACACAATTATATCCTAGTCTTCTAGCCTTGCATGCCTAGTTGTTCTTGGGAAGAAAGTTGGCCTCATGCATTGGCCACCTTCCCTCCTCCAACCGATTTTGCCATAGTGAAATGATAGAGTTTTTCCTCTATCATTTCATTATTCATTTATCACACATATATTTTTCCAAGTAAGAAAAATAAAAACATCAATCTTGTGAAGAATTTTAGAGAAAGAAAAATCACAAAATCATTCTCTCCTCTTGGTCGAAATTATTCAAGAGGAAATACAAAATTAATTTTTGTGTCATATTTTAAGTAAGACTAATCCTAATACTAGATCATATTATTTTAGTCTTTAAGAGTATTCCTTGGGTATTCACTTTTGGAAGAGATTCTATACTTGAATATTTGTTCATCCATTATTTGGAATGCTCAAGAACTAACAAGAAGGAGATCTTGTTGGTGCCCTTTTAATCCGAAAATCCATTGTAAGAATAACGATTTCTTCACTTGTCTATTTTAGTTTGCATGTATAAGATCTAAATTAATTTTATGACTAAATTAATTGAAACATATATGAATATGTTGAGTATAATGAGATATAGATTTCTAACACTCGGATGCCTCAAATGGTGGAGGAGGAATAAAATTAGCCGGGTAGACCGGCTGTGTAGGGTCAGGAGTGGGAATAGGCATCGGTGTAGGGTGGGCCGTGGAAGGCTGGCCAGCCGTAGACGGTGTGGATCCCTCTCCAGTCTCAACTCTCTTCCGCTTCTTAGCAGCGGAAGTAGTGGTAGGTGGAGCGAGTGAAAGGTGGTAGAAGGTCAAAGGTGGAGGCAAACTAGCCCTAACAGTAGGTAAAGGGACAATACGAGGTAGGGTAGGGCAAGGTAAGGTCTCAGACAAGGAACCACAAATCTTCCAAGTCCGCTGGTCAGAAGCTAGCCAAAACATAGACAGCATGGTAGAAAGATCTAGGTACCTATCAGTTGTTAGAAATCTATATCTCATTGATTTACATATTCATATATGTGAGAAATTATTTAGTCATAAACTAATTACAAATCTTATGCATGCAAACATAAATAGAAGTAAAGAAGAAATCATGTTCCTTACTATGTGATTTCGGTTTTATGGGCACCAACAAGATCTCCTTCTTGTTAGTTCTTGAGCATTCCAAATAATGGATGAACAAAGATTCAAGTATAGAATCTCTCCCAAAAGTGAATACCCAAGGAATACTCTTAAAGACTAAAATAATATGATCTAGTATTAGGATTAGTCATACTTAAAATTTTGACACAAAATATTTACTTGTTCTCTCTTGTTTTCGGTTGAGAGAGAATAGATGAGTGAGTTTTTATTTCTCTAGGATTTTCACAAAAGATAGAGAGAGTATCATTTCTTACACTAGAAATTTTTATAAAATGATGAATGAATAATTTGAAAAGAAAAACTCTTTTCTTTTTACCTATGGTGGCCGAAATAATTGGCCTTGGGTAGCATGCCCAATGCCTTTTATTTTTCCTCTTCTCAAAAGCTAGGTTTGCATGGCTACTAGTTAGATATAATCATTGTGTTTTCCACTTAAGATAAAAACACAATATAAATCTTACACTCCCTCCATAATTTCGGCACACTTAAAATAAAATAGGTAGTCCATTTTATTTTGTCATTTCTCAATTTTGTCACATGTAACATGTTACATGACATGTCACAATGTAATGTATTTTTTTTAACATATTAAAAATCAACATACTCATAAAATATATCATTTACAAAATTGACTAGTAATTCGTAATTACTTGTACCAAAACGGTTTATCAAATTATAAATTACAACGTCTTGTATTTATAATAAATTATTCATTCAATTTCTATTTCAATTGTTTCGTAAACAATAATTTTATCCAAGTAATAAAACAATTTAATTACTTAGACCGTATCTAATATAATTGAATTACAGTAAGACACGTTAATTTTACTCACAAGATCATCCGTCAATTTTAAGCAATTTAATTAACTCGTATCGGCATACGATTAATTAAATAATCAATTAAGAGTATTTCCCTATAGGTATGACCTAAGGGGATCAATCTGATCACCACCGTTTACACGACGAAAGAATGTCAAACTCTAGTCACCAATCATTACCGATATGTGTGAACCATTGATCAAAAATATTACATCCCACATGTATTCTTAAAATGAGATTTAAACATGTGATCATCATGATCGATTGCCAGATCGCATTATTGTTTGGAGGACACTTATCCCAACAATCTCCCACTTGACCTCGACAAGTGTGCGTCACCAATTCTCTTGTCCTATTACTATCTCCCACTCAATGCAAGGTGTCTTTCAGGTCGTACTTGCAAGTGATCACATCGAGAGTGGTTTCCTCGATCTGGAGAATAACTGATTGACCGGAATTATCTACCATAGATACCTTCCGAGCGTGGCCACGCATTTCCAGTTCATTACTCCTCGAGTGGCCCTGAGATATTGTTATAACCCTGACAAGGGGGTGGACAATTCCTATCGCACTTATTCCCTTTGACTAGCCACAGCCATCATAACCCAAAATATGCCCATTTGACCCCATTTACGAAGGTCGTAGTAACACAAATCAAAGTTAATCTGAAACTGTGCCACCTTAGGCGAACAGTCTTTAGTCAAAAAAATCGACTCATTAGAATACTATAGTAGCTCTCGCCACGACCAGGCTATATAAATTTGCCAGAACTCTATAAGCGGTCACTGCCCGACAAAGTGTTCCTAACAGTCTGCCTATGTGATCGACTAGTCATCTCACATGACTCTATGGCACTTAAACTTGCCATCAATCGCATCACACTCTAGTCACTTCGAGACGTCACCTCATACAAGTGACTATGGGGAAATAACATGTTAATCCGGGTTCACTTTAACGGGGTTCAATATTGTCTCTACAATCCGTTTGGATGTAACAAGATAATAAAAGGGTTTTAAAGTAAAACTCGAACGACAAATGCGATTATCACATATGAATAGTCAATGCCTGATTATTATTTCATATTCTATAATCTAATTTGGTCTTGTATGTAGTTGTTCATCTCAATCCAATTGAAATGACATATGACATGACTCATCATGTTAAGCCTATGAGAAGGCTTTGGTTAGTAGGTTTTATCAACTTCTTGTACCTTACTCAACCTTACTACATACTTGTTTTCCTTTGTAATGTATACATTTGCATTACAAAACTTTCTGAGTACGTGTCTAGATCCAATCTAGACATAGGCCATCTATCCTTAGAACAGCTCCCACTGTTTTCACAGTGTGCGGGACTCATCCTTCTTGCACATCTCATGATTGCAAGTGTACTCAATTTCCGTTGTAAATATTTCTCATTGTTCTTTATTGTCTAGAACGATTCTAGAAAATCTATTTCTTAAATAACATAGCCACAATGGTATCTTAACCATCCTAATGTGTTTTGATTATGGTTTTTTCGGAAACCATGCGCAATCTCAATTGTAAATTGTCATTTGTGTAACACCTTTACACAAAATTGCATCAAAAACACTTTGCATTACATCCTTAACGCTTCTGCAAGCATTTAAGGGTAATCTTTATGGCTTACTTGGTAACTATTACTTAAATTCGATTTGAAACAATTCATCATACTCAAAGTATGTGAAGTGTTATACATCATTTCCTATTTAATTGATTCGGCAGCGGAAGCAAATGGAATGAATCAAATATGTTCAACTTGATTGAACTAGTCATGAATCTTATCAACATAAGACTTCTTATTTGACGCTAATATCATGTAGATTTATTTCCATAAATCTAGATATTAAAGATGTATTATATATCTCCAAGTCTTAAATCATTCCCAATGATCAATATGTCATCCATATATTAGACTAATTAAAATTACCGTAACTCCCACTAAACTTCATGTATAAACATAACTTCTCGACTTATCGGGAAAATATTTATACCATGGTCCAATCATTGATTCCAACTCATTGATGTCCTACTCAAGACCCTCTCTTAAGTTTCACATTATCTTAGGATTGCAAGAATCTACAAAACTCAAGACATGTATTGAATACATTCCTTCTAATTGAAGAAGTGGGTTTTAGATTCACTCGCTATATATCTCATAATGAAACACAATCCCTAAGAAGATCCAAAGAGACTCAAGCATTTCAACAAGTGCAAAACCCTTTGCAACCAATTAAGCTTTGATATCTAACAATTCACTTGGAATTTATTTCGGATTTTTATGGCTCTAAGCCTTGTATTGAGTTGCGACTTAAACACTCTCATGTAAGTCATATGTTCATTACTTTCTAGAAGTAATCAACTTGAATCAAACGATTTCTTTGTAAGTTATAAGCTCTTTACTTTCTTAAAAGTAGCATGAATTCATCATCTTCAACAAGTGACTAATTTAACCTCATAGGTTTTAAAGAAACAACGTCTTACACAAAACGTCTCAACCGAAAACAAGAAAGACCAATTTCTTGCGACATAACATTCTTTGTGGCTCTTGAATAATTTCTCCCACTCTGTCTTCTAGAAATAAACTTGTTTTTTTAGAAAGGCAGCTTCACGAGCCACAAACCCGTTGTATTCATGATTATAATAAGGAAAAATGAGCATTTATTTCTTTTGAGAACTTACAAACATGGTACCCTACCATTTCATATCTCATATGACTCGTTTTAAATTTAGTGGAAAAATAATTTAGACAAAATGATAAAATCCCCAAAAGGATCAAGTAACCCAAAGTAACTTGATTGAAGTCCAAACCATATCGAATAGCGTTTGATTTCTTATCCAACCACACATTATTCCATAATACATGCTAAGAGAGATTAACTTGTGATACTATATCACATTTCATTTGGTTTATATCAAAGTCTTCACTTTGATAATCCCATCACGACTAAATCGCGATTCCTTGAACTCTTTGAACTTCTTCAAAGATTTCTCTATTTACCTTATTAAGTGAACACATTAGCGTCAACTTAAATCGTTGGTAAAAGAAAATGATCAACCTATTTTGGATCAATGATTTACAACCTCGATCTCCTTTTCAACCAAACGGCATGAGACATCTTGCTTTGAATACAAGATACGCATATACCATAAGATTAACAATCTAATGGTTTTAAAAGTACTCGATAACTTTTTGCGTTCATCATTCCAGAATTTAAGGTTTAATCTTGGGTTACCAATTTGAGTCTTACATCATCTACATGATGTGTCATTCTAGTTTGGTTTAGAATATAATCACTTTGATAATGGGCTAGCCATATATCAAATCATGGTGTATAGGGTCACAAAAGTGAAACCTCTTTTGTATCTTAACAAGTTTATATTCTTATTTAGAGTTTATCCACTTAATAGTCACTATTAAGTACAACTCTAAACTCAAAAACTAGATTGAGTTCACAATGACTCTATCTCTCAACATCATTGTTGCTAGTCGTCATATTCTAATCATCCTATGTATCAAATACAATGATGAAAACCT
Organism: Silene latifolia; assembly: GCF_048544455.1. Classification (NCBI taxonomy): domain Eukaryota; kingdom Viridiplantae; phylum Streptophyta; class Magnoliopsida; order Caryophyllales; family Caryophyllaceae; genus Silene; species Silene latifolia. The sequence goes on along the minus strand of NC_133531.1, from coordinate 56,313,590 downwards.
CCACTGGTTTCTAATATTGACGAAGTAGTACTAGCAAAATTTATGTTAATCAAATAAACATTTAAAGAAGAAGGTCCCATTAGATGTCCCACAACTAACTTGTTTGATTCTTCAATAATTTGGGGTAGTTTCTATTCTAGCGTCCAACAATTAAGACAATGGAAACTTTATCGGTCGGGATTGATAGGTTTAGTATTGTTATTCTCAATAACGTTACTTTTAACATTACCTTGTATCAATTCCATTCTAATTTTACTTCTTAGATCCTTATCCTTTTCTTAACGGTTTAAGAGAATGCTCCCACTCATTTCAATGAGTCTTTGCTTAGAAAAGCATAATTTAATTACATGAAGACTACTCTTCATTCGTTCGTTTAGTCTTAAAACTTTCATTGAAGTGGTTGCGGTATTTTGGTCAATTTTGATTTCCAACAAATCTAGTTACCAAAATGATTTAACGTTTCAAAGTACCTAACTTAATTAAGCATATGAGAAATAATTGTAAGTAGATATGTTAGTCAAGAATCAAAAACCCTTTTGATCATAAATAACTTCCATCTATACTCTTCACAAGAGATCCTTACAATGGATAATTCGAGGTTTTAGAAGAAAATTCATATTTGTCTTTAGTTACGATGTTTTAATGGAGATTTGAATCAAAAAACAAAATGATATCGTATATAAATTGTGGTAAAGAAATAGAACAATATGATAACGGAATAGTGGAAAATTTTAACATTTATCGTTTTATTAATACTTGTAAATAACAAGTAAAGCATTTACATAGTGACCTCTACCTAACTATGATAAATGATTCCAAGATCCAAATTCATATTAACTTG